>NC_133387.1:40958286-41267525 GCF_047511655.1 Castor canadensis
TTTTTAAGCCATAAAAGAGGAAAATTGACTTCTGTCTTTCTCCCATCACATGGCTCTCAATGCAACAAATTATAACATACAAGAAGTATTTGGAAAATGTAAAACATGGTGTAAGTGTGAAAAGTAATTTTGATCATCACTGAACAGTTTCGATAACTTCCTTGACTCTCTACTTGGCTCTGTGGCAATCATTCTAGCTTTCCTCCAGCTTTTTAAAATATTTTTTTTCTTTCTTTTTTGACACCACTTTCTTTTACAACCAACTCCCACCTTGGGTAAAGGTGTCTTAAAACTTGGTCAGGAAAAGTTGAAATGTCACTTAGTCTGAATCATTCACCTTATAGAGAAGGAAGCATTTTATTAACCACAGGGTTAATTTTGTTGGAGATTCTATTTATGGATGGATTCCACCATCTAGTCTTACGTCTTTCCAAGAAAATGCTTGGTCAATTGAATGGGAGACATTCTGCATCTCTTTCCACATCAGGGAATGTCAGATCTGAAAGTTAACAGTGGTTAAAACATTAAAGTCATAAGAAATGTTTTAGGACCACTTCTGTATAAGACTGCAAGTAGTAAGTAACATCAGTTAAAAGGAGAAGAAAATGGAAAAGATTAAACAAATTGATTCCATAATAAAAAGATGCAGTATCAGGGCAGAGTAACAAAAACATCTGTTTTTACATCTTTTAAGGAAGGAAGAAAGTAATTAGTTTGAGACTGATTCAGATAGAAGTCACTTTAAATTATCTTTTTTCTTCTGCTTACAAAATAATGTAATTAGAGTGAGTAAATACAATAAAGAACATAGGTTTAAAACAGATGTCTGGCAATAGATATTTACACTATTAAAAACTATATATGGAACTGCCTGCTAGGCAAATTTACACAGAATTAAATGCTAGGTCATTCTCAAGAAAAATGAGCTTAGACTGAAGTGCATACATTTAGCCACAGGCTTTGTTTTCAATCAATAAAGAATATTACTTGGTCAAGGTTAGCAGAATGGGGTGGCTTGTGATTTGGAGGGAAGGTGCACAGTGAAGGAAATTGATTGGTTTAATCAGTTCTTTCAAGAAATGACATGACAATATTTAATATTTTTAATTTAAATTTTTCTTATTTGTTTTATTTGGGTTGTGAATATATGTCTGTCTATGAGTTTATATTCATACACCCTCAAATTTTTCTTAAGAGAGTTAGATGGCAATAAATACTGTGTATATTCAGTGAAATTTTCATTAAACTCAACCAATCATTTTCCCAGATTCTCTTTGAATAGGAAAAGAGGATTAGTTTAAGATGGCATGACAGATTTTGACCAAAACATAAAGCGATTTTTATTTGAATGGCAGAGTATTTAAAATAATAGAAAAATGGGACTTAAGCTCTAATAGCTATCTGAGTATCTCTGGCATTCTTAATGACACACAACTTTTTTTCATAATCAAAAAGAATAGATATTAGAGAAGCTACAACCATTCTGTAAACAAGTAACTATGTACTAGTTTTTCTTTCTCTGAAGACTGTAGTGACTACTGTAAGTAATCATCTACCAATTTTTTAAAAATATTTCATTCACATCAACTATGTACGTACAATATATGGAACAATGTTGGTCTCTCTCAGTGAGTTTGATTCTTTAAAAGATGTGGATTTATGGTTCACAATTCAATATGACTACTTACTGTGTCCTCTAACACATGCAGAGCCAGCTAATCTAGGCTGGTGTGTTGAGGGGGACATGTGGGAGGTCAAATGAAAGGTATGTGAATGTAGTTTGCAAAGTATAGAAAGTTGGTAGAACCACATAACTAATTGCCTGGTGAACTCTGCTAAAAAAATGTTTGAATTCATCACTTGGACAATGGGAAACCATCAAATGATTTTAAGGAAGAAAGGGGTGAATAAGCACATTTATATTTTAGAAAAATCATTTGTTCATATTGATTTGCCAATTAAGCTTTCTTTCAGGCAGGATCTATTCCCTTCAATTCTTGATACAGCTCTTTGCTAATAAAGACAAACAAATATACTGCAATAAAGAAAGGAGAAATTTGGTCTTGTTTGATTTCTGCTCAACATTTGTCTTCTGTGTGCCTATTAGACATTTACAACTGCTGGTTCTGTGATATTATAAGACCCCTTGAGACCACCAGTTGTGGCAGTGATATAGTTCTGACAAAAAACAGAAATCCAATTTTCTTAACTTAGAGGTGTTGTTTGATCACTTATTTACTGTCCCTTTCTGTTGCTTTTCAAGAAACCCTGAATCTCCTTAAAGAAGTACCTTGAAATCATCCTCTTGGTCCCCCTATCTTCTTTATTTCCTATCTCTCTACCAGGCATTAAACTGAGGCGATCCTTGGTTTCTTTAAGGAAATCCTATTTCATACAGCTGTCTTTTGAGTTTATGTCTGCATGTCTTAGTTGCCTTGAATCTTGTCTGAATAGCATCTAAGACAAACCTATTTCTTTCTGCATATTACTCTTCATTGCATTACTTTGGTTAATTAGCATGCCAAAACCAGCTAACATTAATGTTAATCATTTATGGTGATAAATGTTTAATGACTGACTATTGATGGGCAAGAGTGTGGGGAGTCCTGAAATATGAAGCCACTATGCATAATATAAATAATTCCACCATAGCTAACTTTGCACTCAATAGCTCCTCAGTGGGAACTTTAAGTTGCATAAATATCTCTTGCCTTGAAGATAGAAAAAATATTAGCTTTTCCTTTGAATGAAGCCAGTTAGAAAATGCAGATGGCCTAAAGTAGAAGGTCATCTCAGCTCCTAAAACTCTTCTGCCATATGCCGATGAGCTCAGAGATACTACAAACAACCAAATAATTGTTAAAAAATAAACTCATCACACTAATTTTGGCCTCTCTCTCCTATTGTAATAGGTTTAAATATTGTCTTCCCTGTCTATGCATTGTTACTTGATATGTTTTATGAACTGAATTGTTTCCCCTCAAAACGTGGGTGTACAATCCTAACTCCCAATGCTTCAGAATGTGACTGTTTGGAGATAGGAGCTTTAAGGAGCTAATCAAGGTAAAATGAGATCAGATGGGTAGGCTCTGTCCAATATGAATAATGTTCTTATAAGAAGAGATTAGGGTACACACAGAGCGGGGAGACCCTGTGAAGTCATGGAGAGAAAATGGCCATCTATAAGACAAGGAGATAACCATTAGAGAAACCATCCTGCTGACACTTTGATCTTGGACTTTTAGCCTCCAAAATTGTGACAAAATAAAATTTCTGTTGTTTAATACATCTAGTCTACAGTATTTTGTATGTCAGTTTGAGCAAATTAATACAACACCTTTTACTAGTAAATATAGAGGAACTTCTTTTTGCAGCATCATTTGTATTAGCATTAAATTTTTAAAACTGTTTCATAGTTTAGTAAATGGAAAGCTGTTTCTGATTATTGTCTCCTTAAGTTTTATATCTTATATATTTGTCCATTCCATCTGTTCTTGTATAACTGATCAATATTTGGTCTATTTTTTATTGTGATCTTAATATTTTTATTGTGCTGGGTGTACATTGTGGTGTTTTCAAAAGTTTTTACAATATATCAAATATATCATAATTGAATTTACCCCTTCATCATTCTTTATTTCCCCTTCCCATTCCTGGAATAGTTTTAACAGGTCTCATTTTTCCATTTGCATACATGTGTACACAGTATTTGTACCATATTCATCCTCATACACTCTCTCTTCCATTCTTCCCCTCTTACTGATACCAACCCACCTTCCCCACAAGTCCTCATAAATAGCTTCAGCAAAGTAGCAGTACACAAAATCAATTTACAAAAATTAGTAGCCTTGCTATACACCAACAATGAGCAGAGTGAGAAAGAATATAGGAAAATAATTACATTTACAATAGCCTCAAAAAAATTACCTAGGAATAAACTTAAAGGATGTGAAAGACCTCTACAAGGAAAACTATAAACCACTGAAGAAAGAAATTGAGGTGTTAAAAAGATATAAACACCTCCTATGCTCAAAGATTGGTGGAATCAATACTGTGAAAATGGCTATATTACCAAAAGCAAGCTACATGTTCAGTGCAATCCCCATTAATGTTGTTTTTTAAAAAATCTAATTGAATAGACCATATAAATTTCATAATAATTTATGTAAAAGAAATAAACATTAGCTATTATTTGTAGGTAATAAATATTAAATATTTAATGACAATGATTTCTGTTTGTCTATTTTTTTATTCTTTTTAACATAGGGTATGTTTGGTTTTGTTTTATGCATAAAAATCTGTCATTTAAAATTGTCTAGTTTTGAGCTGGCGTAGTGGCTCATGAGGTAAGAGTGCAAGCATGAAGTCCTGAGTTCAAACCCCAATGCTGCCTAAAAAAAAAACGAATTTAAAAAAATAAAATATTCTAGTATATGTGATTTATATTTTTTCAACTTTTTCCACCTAGAATTTATTTTGAGTACTACAAGAGTTGAAAACCTATATTGATTCTTTACTAACGTCTTTGTTAGCATTTACTAAGCAATACATTCTCTTTTTGGCATAGTGCCTTATTTTTACTTATATAACTTAACTGCTAAGTCTGTGCTACCTTTTTAAATGTTTTATTTCTAAGTTATGTCTAATCTGTTTGTGTTTATATATATTCTTACTAGTGTACGTTATGATTTTGCTTTTTACTATTTAGATATACTGTTTAAATTTCTCATGACTCCTTTCATAAATTCCGTGGTTTTTCATGTCTGCTAATTTTCCAGGTGAGCAATTTACATGTTCAATGCAATTCCCATCAAAATTCCAATAACATTCATGACAGAGATTGAAAAAGTCTATCCTAAAGTTCATTTGGAAATACAAAAGACCACAAATAGGCAAGGCAATACTGAGTAAAAAGAGCAATGCTGGAGGTATCACAATTCTTGACTTCAAGCTATACTACACAGCCATAGCAGTAAAAACAGCATGGTACTGGCACAAAAACATATATGAAGACCAGTGGAACAGAATAGAGGACCTGGATATGAATCCACGCAGCTATACCCACCTTGTTTTTGACAAAGGCACCAAAAACATACAATGGAGAAAAGACAGTCTCTTCAACAAATGGTGTTGGGAAAAGTGGCTATCTGACTGGAGAAAACTGAAACTAGATCCATGCCTGCCACCCTGTAAAATAAAGAGCAGGGTATACCCTGGAAACAATAGGTATAGGCAAGGACTTCCTCAGTAGAACTCCATCAGCCCAGCAACTAAGAGAAAGGATGGACAAATGGGACTACATGAAATTTAAAAGCTTCTGCACAACAAAGAAACGGTCTCTAAATTGAGACCACCTACAGAGAGAAAGAAAATATTTGCTAGCTATATATTAGACAAAGAACTGATAACCAGAATATACAGAGAGCTCAGAACACTGAACTCCCCCCAAGATCAATGAACCAATGAAGAACTGGGCAACTGAACTAAACAGAACTTTTCTAAGGAAGATATCCAAATGGCCAAAAAACACATGAAAAAATGCTCACCATCCCTGGCCATAAAAGAAATGCAAATCAAAACCACACTAAGATTCCACCTCACTCCTGTGAGAATATCTATCAAAAACACCACCACCAACAAATGCTGGTGAGGATATCGGGAAAAGGGAACCCTCATACACTGCTGGTGGGAATGCAAGCTAGTACAACCACTCTGAAAAACAATATGGAGGCTCTTTAAAAAAAACTAAACATAGATCTTCCATATGATCCAGCGGTAACACTCTTAGAGATAAACCCAAAGGAATGAGACTCAAGTTATTACAAAAGCACCTGCACACCCATGTTTATTGCAGCACTATTCACAATAGCCAGGTTCTGGAAATAGCCAAGATGCTACAACCAGTGAATGGATTAAGAAAATGTGGTATTTATACACAAATTTTATTCAGCCACAAATAAGAATGAAATTTTGTCATTCCAAGT
Source organism: Castor canadensis (assembly GCF_047511655.1). NCBI lineage: Eukaryota > Metazoa > Chordata > Mammalia > Rodentia > Castoridae > Castor > Castor canadensis. The sequence goes on from NC_133387.1 coordinate 40,964,271, forward strand.
AAATGGATGGAACTAGAGAACATCATCTTAAGTGAAATTCCTCAGGCTCAGTTGGCCAAAAATCTCATGTTCTCCCTCATATGCAGATTATAGACCCAAAACAAATGCAGTAATATTATTGGACATGGGTCACACACTAAGGGGAGAACATGCACAGGAGAAATAGGGAAAGGAAAGGAAACCTAAAACTTGAATGTGGTTGATGTGCTCCCTGTTGAGGAGCAAATAAAGTAATCTTAAATTAGCAGAGGCCACTATGGGAAGGGGACCAGGAAGTAGCGAAGAGTTCTTGTAGAGATGAACCAATGTGGGATGCAATACACAAGTGTGTGGAAGCAACACTAAGAATCTCTCTGTATAGCTAGCTTTATCTCAAATTGGCAAAAATATATGTCTTTCTTATTATCTGTTATGTTTTCTCTTCAACAAAATTGGAGAAGAGGGCAGAATAGGTTCTGCCTAGAAGTGGGCAGAAGGGATGTGTGTGTGGCTCAAAGAATGTATACATATGTAATTAAATGTAAAATAAATAAATAAAACCACTGAACTATGTACTTAAAATTTTTTTCCAGGTGAACATCATTAAATTTATTTTTAACACCTAATCCCATTTGAGTATCATTTTGTGAAGAAAAGAAATTACTATAAGTAATTTTTTCCCATTCAGTAGCATAAAGGTGTTCTATATGCATTTCTGTGAATATGTAGTTTCTTATAATTTTAAAAGCATATTCCAAGCTAGACTTTGCTTTGCTTTTCTGTGGTTGCTATGCTATTGTTAATGCTTTCCTTCTCCATTAAATAATCCATTTTGGTAGTACCTGAAAATAGCAGTCATTTAGCATACTTATTAATTATGTAAATATTTTTCACGTATCTTTTTATTTTTTATGTGAATATTTTTGAAATTTATAAAATGCTTAATAATAATATCTGTTATTTAGGTTCTATCACCTGTATATTTTAGGATTTCCAAAGTGAAACTAAGATTGATACTGTGAAGCAGTATGTTCCTTTTGTTAGCAGGGAACTTCTAAATTTTTATTAAAAGTAAGACTGATCTGGAACATTTATTCCCTTTGAAATTTTTACTTTTAAATAAAGACTAGGTATTGAATTTTAGCAAAAACGTTTTGGTTAGGTAATAGTGTTTTTCTTCTTTTTCTTATTTACATCATGGTATCTTATCAGGATACTGACACCTAATGCTAAAATAGAATGTTAGAAGAATAATCTGAGATGACTGTGGCAAGTAGCTCTTTTACATACCTTTGAATTCCATTAATTTGCTATTATTTTGTTTAACATTATGAAATTAAGAACTGTAAATCAATGGCCCAATCTGTGATATTATAATTTTGTGCTTTTTGCATCAGAATCACATTGGGTTGGTAGCATGGTTGAATGAAATTACTGCCTAGCTTACCATGTTTCTTACACAGTAAATCCTAAGTAAATGTCATATGGATGGATGAATGTTCATTACATGCTTTACATAGTATTGGAATTACACATTTGTTTTCAGTACAATCAGTTCTGTTGTAACATGATATATGTGCTCCTAAAAGTATCTTGTTGTGCAAAATCATGCAATTAAAGAAAAACAAAAGGCTTTTTGGGAAAAATAGTATGGAGCACAAACCTCAAAAACTTAGTGAAAACTAAAAAGCTGTCTGAGTCTGGAGCAATGAAGACAAACCGGGAGGAGAACACTAAGAAACCCACTGAAGACAAGTTGCTGTCTTTAGTGCAGGACTCCGTCCCCATGAGAATGACAGCAATTCTGACTAAGGCTGCAGCCATTGTGACTTGGAACATTCTTTAATGTGACAAATGATCTACTTTTTTTAAAGAAGAAAAAAAATGAATCCTTTCATTTTTTAATCTTTCTACAATTATATTTAAATATTTTATATGTGAGGAATAATCACTCATGGAAGTTCTATTAAATTTCTAGTAACTCTTTTAAAGTCAACATTTCTTTTTAAAAAAGTTCAAATGAGCTATTAGTATGTCAAATATCTGTTTTTCCACATATATTTTAAGTAAGCCATAAAAGTAGTCACTATTTTTTGACATATAACTATACATAGAAAGAAATATGGACTTTTAAGAATTATGTTAGTAAACTGTACTTTGAAAAATGGAAAAAAAAGAAACTGAAACTTAGTAAAAGTGGTAGCATGATTCGTACATGTTAAATGGTTAAAAGTGTATATAACACTATAATTTATGATACTTAGCATTTTAAAAGACCTAAAGTTTTCTTGTGGGTAGAAGTTGGAAGAGTTGCTTATGAGTTATTTTGAATTGGTGGAAGGAAGGTTAATTGAAGTGCAGAGCAAGTTATGACAATTTATGTGGATGAGGGTAGGTCATAACATAAACTGTGAACTGAGGCAGCTGGAGGAGGTGTATGCCATGGTGGTGGTGGTGTGTGTGTTGTTGTTGGTGGTGGTGGTGTTGTTGGTGGTGGTGGTGGTGTGTGTGTGTTGTTGCTGGTGGTGGTGGTGTGTGTGTTGGTGGTGGTGGTGGTGTTGTTGTTGGTGGTGGTGGTGTGTGTGTGTTATTGTTGGTGGTGGTGTTGGTGGTGGTGGTGGTGTGTGTATTGGTGGTGGTGGTGGTGGTGTGTGTTGTTGGTGGTGGTGGTGTGTGTTGGTGGTGGTGTTGTTGGTGTTGGTGGTGGTGTGTGTGTTGGTTGTGGTGGTGGTGGTGGTGTGTGTTGGTGGTGGTGGTGGTGGTGTGTGTGTTGTTGGTGGTGGTGTGTGTGTTGGTGGTGGTGGTGGTGTGTGTGTTGCTGCTGGTGGTGGTGTGTGTGTTGGTGGTGGTGGTGGTGGTGTGTGTTGTTGCTGGTGGTGGTGGTGTGTGTGTTGCTGCTGGTGGTGGTGGTGTGTGTGTTGTTGCTGGTGGTGGTGGTGGTGGTGTGTGTGTTGTTGTTGGTGGTGGTGTGTGTGTTGTTGCTGGTGGTGGTGGTGTGTGTGTGTTGGTGGTGGTGGTGTGTGTGTTGTTGCTGGTGGTGGTGGTGTGTGTGTTGTTGGTGGTGGTGGTGGTGTGTGTGTTGTTGGCTTAGCTGGTGTAGTTTTCTGATGTCACCTAGTGTTTTTCACCAATGGAATCACATACAAGCAAATGAAAAACTTGTGCTATGCTAAAATTGTTCTTTAATATACTAATTATTTTGGAAGAAATTTACTAAAGTAAACATTCTGGCAGGGCTGACCCTATTTGAAGGGGTTCAAATACTTTGTTGGCAAATTCTTTGGGAACAAGTTCTTTCATGACTTTTTCCCCCTTCTTTCTTTTTCCATTCCTTATCTGTCCAAGTTATCTTCTTCTGGAATTAGTTTTGGTCATCCCATTGATTTTATCTGTATTCAGAGTGTACTTCTGCTTCCCAAGTCTGATATTAGTCTTTGCCTTGGCCCAATGCCCAGCTCAAGTCTTTGTATATGAGCCAACTGGGAAAAATATGAGGGAAACAACAGTTCCCAAAGGAGAATGTTAAACACCTTCTACCTCATTTCTCTGGTGTGCCTGAAGTCATTTTTCCTTTGGAGCTATTTTTATTTTTCCAAAATAGTGCACTATAGAGTTTGTACAGGTAGTATTTTTCTATAAATATGGCCATGGCCATGTATGAGATAATGATTCATCTCTTACTGCTCTTAAAAGAGTGATGTGTTAATATGACAAAAGTTTTTAGAAGAGATTCCAAGTGAATGGGAAAAAGGTTTCTTTTTTCATCCATCACAGGTTCATGGCTGTGGCACCTATAGAATGACAAAAGTCTACAAATTTATTTAACGTACATCATATGTGGCCTAGTAGAAATAAAGACCCATAGAAATGATGAAGTCTGTGTATTTTTAGGGACAGTCATGTAGAATATGTCTGAACACAGAGGAACAATGCAATGGTAGTAAACTGGAAGGAACTTAGCCAAGCCTGTTTACTGAGACTCGTTGATTCTTCCTGCTGTTTTTGAGGATAAGGATATTCTTTTTCCTCTGGGTATAAAGGTTTCGTGACTTGCTTCCGAGGAAATGGACTAGGGAAGGTGAGAGTAACTTCTTGCTTCTACTGTTTCTTCAAACCCAGAGTCTTATGTTTTGGGAAGCTTGCTCTGAACCTCATCACAATGAAGTAAATGATTTAACATGATTATTTACCAAATGTCACAATACCCTAGTTATTCAAAATCATGTTAAAATTTGAATAATATTTATTTGAAAATACAAAAAAAAATGAAAGCATCAAATTCTAAGACTGAGTAAATACTGAGAAATGTAAGATAAATGAAGATACTTTTACTAAGCTGGAGTTAATACCAAAAAATCTACACACGCATGCACACACACAGACACACACACGTCATTAAACCTAGTGTGGTAGTGTACACCATAATTCTAGCACTGAGGAAGTTGAGGCAAAAGTATAAAGAGTTCCAGGCCAGCCTGTACTACATAGCTAGACTCTGTCTCAATTAAAAAAAAAAAAGACATTGGGTACAGCACACAATTAAAATGGTGTTGATAGTGCATTACTTATCTCTGTTTCAACTTAGACAATGGATGACTGCTTACTCCTCTTGTGAACATATTGGGTAATCATAAGAATTACCACTAATGCTATTAATACTGGCTGCACTACCAATGTTACTAGTGCTGTTGAAACCAGAGTCATCTTGTGAGATCAGGGTTTGCTGTACTGTCTAGGTCACAGCTCTTTTTAGTTCAACTACAGATGGTTCCAGATTCACACTGAATTCTTTGTCTCATGAATGCAAAGAATGCAGTCCACTTGACAATGGAGGGTGAGCATACAGGCAAGAAGTTTATTAAGAGAAAGGGTAAAGCTCACCAGTGAGATAGGGAGAGGCCCAGAACAGGTTGCCAGTAAAGTGACTGGGTCTAGGGTTTTAAACCTGTCTGCTTCTGGGTACTGCCCACTCTCTATGCTAATTAGGTATGCAGAAAGCAGCATTCTGGTTGACTGTGCCAGTGATGTTCTGATTGGTTGTACGCTGAATTCTGGGGTTTGAAATTCCTACTAGTTCTGGTAGTGTCCTCATTCTGGTCCATTCTGATGTCCCTTCTTTCTGCCCTTTAAGGTCACAAGAAAGTCATAACAGAGTTTTCCAGGAGCCCTTTTATCCAAGCTATACTAATTTTAGCTAACTGCCTAACCTATTTGTTCATTCATGTATTTTATACATTATACTTAATGTATAAAATAACTGTTGTGTAAAACTATTTTCACTTATATTATCTGTACATTTGTTTTGGGAAGCAGGTTATTTATTAATGGCAAACTCTTTACCCTCCGATGTTCTTTAGGACCAGTGAGTGCTCCGTATCTAAAATAGAAACTGTATTAATTTTCTTACCTATAGTACTTGATAGGTATTATGACAACTGTTTCTGGTTAAAGGTATTTCTTTCCTTCTTTTTTTTTTTTTTCTTTTTTCTCCTGAGACAGGGTCTTACTGTGTAGCCCAGGCTAACCTTGAACTTCTGACCCTCTTGCCTCAGCCTCCCCTGTGCTGGAAATATAAGTGTCTGCCACCATGCACAGCTTTGTAAGGTATTTGTTTATTAAAGGGGGTTCCACATTCTTAATCACACAATTTGTGGTTTCCCAGGAATTTTTAAGAAGCAGGAAAGTAGCAGATTTTCAAGAAAAGAAAATCTTACAAAGAGCATAATAGGCTAGTTAAATTCTCACTTTAAAAACCCATAGTGACTAATTTAAAAGTTCAAAAGGAATATAAGCAAAAGCAATGAACCACAGTTATTTCTTCAAAATAGGAAAATGGATCCACAAACAAATGAAGCATGTACATAGTACACACTGATGGATTTTATCTTGAGGTTTACAGATGGTCACATGGTTTTCATTCCAAGTTTTTCTCTTCCATGGCTGACCTATAAAGACATAATAGCTTTTTGGTGGTTTTTCATTTTAGTTAAAAAGAAATTTTTTAAAAGTGCAATAACTAAAGTATCTAATTTTTCTGAAATTTTTTGATTCTATTTTTGACTTAAAAAATTAGGCATTAGAACAAATTTTAGATATACTGTGGAATTAACACAACTATCAGTTAATCATAAAGTCAATTCTCTTATAATGTTCCAGAAAGAGGGACTTATAAACTTTTTAATGAAATAAACCTTTTTGACAAAGAGAATTATTTTTTCCAGTTATTGTTGTATTGGGGGTACATTGTGACATTTACAAAATCTCTTATAATATACCAGAGTTGAATTCGCCCTCTCCATCATTCTCCTTTATTCCCTGTCCTCCCATTCCTGAAACAGTTTCAACAGGTCTCATTTTTTCCACTTACACACATGAATACATAATATTTCCACCATAGTCTTCCTTGTACACCCTTTCCTTATGTACTCCCCCCTTCTACCACTATCAACTCCCCCAAACAAAGAGAATTCTAATGACCTTATATCAAAAGGTAGGGAGGGAGGGTTTAGAGAGGAGGAGGAGCTGAGAGACAGAGAGATTGAGACAAAATATTTGCTTGTTCCTACAAGCTAGAGTGACTTAAGAATGACATCAAGAATTGAACATGTTTCAAAGGGACTTATGTGGTACCTACAGTTACATCGAGATCATTCTAATTAACAATATGACTGGGCCTGAATACTTTCTTAATTTCTACTTTTCCATAGTTTATAAGTATGATTTGTCTATGACATGCTTTTAGCCTTTATGTAGGCTGAAATTGTGAAACTAGATAATGTCAAAAGCAGTTCTCAGAATACTTTCATAAAATAATCTTTAATATTAATGAATCTTCACACTGGTTCCCAGGCCTAGGAGAATAATAAACTGGGGTAGGGGGAATATCTTTTCTTTCTTTTTGAAGTGTGCAATCATTATTTGTCTCAGTTAGTCATTAGGACTGTTGTGCTTTCATTTAAAAAGTAGCAGTTAGTGCAGAAATGTATCACATTTATGACTAACAAACCAAAGGGATTTCACATTGCCATGAGAAAAACACCATAGGAGATAAAACACTATCAACTCCAAAGAAATGGATTTTAGGTAAAAGATAGCTCTACTCTTGCTCAGCCTATACAGCAGAAGGGAGCAGGGAGAATATTAACTGAAACAAAGCTAAAATGAATTGTGCTTGTTTTATGTATATTATAGTCTAATATTTAATTTTGGTGGTTACTACTTATGATTAATTTCTCAGTATTACATAAGTGCTGATTCAAAAGTTAGGGCCTTTCTTAATGCCATTTTGGCTGTGAGCAATTCACTTTACCATTTTAAGCTTTCATTGTTTTATATGCAAAATCCAAATTAAAATACCTTCTTTGTATACCTTAAAAAGACTATTAGTATGAAATGAGATAATGTAGAAAATGTATTTTCTAAGCTGGAAGGCATGATAAGCAGGTTATAGGATTATATATCCAGGTAGAGTGAAAGAATTTAAGCATATTATATATAGTTTTAAAAAATTTGTATCCATATGTACTTTATGGAATGTGAAATCTGACTCCATTTGAAACCTGTCTATGGACTTCTAGTTTGTCTAAAATAATTCTCCTGTGATTATGTGATTCTCTGCATAATAACCATAGAGTGGATAAGACCCCAACTTCACACCAATGTCTACAAACTATGCCCATTGTTTTGCACTCATTTCATGTCAGTCTCCTTATTAACAGCCTCATGAAAGCTGCACTGACCTTCTTGTTCACAAAAGATTCATTCCTATCTCTGTAAAGGCTTATAATTAGGATTTCCTAATTTTGGAATGTTCTACCAGACTCTTTCATGATTTGCTCTTCACTTCATTCATATCTCTCCAAAAATGTCATCCCTGTGGAGAAAGCTACATCTGTTATTCAATAAAAATTGTCCTCCTCAATTTATCTTATTACTCTCCATTCTTTATTTTTCCTTTATTTGTGTCACAAAAATATCAATAGGTGGCATCATATTTCTTCTTCTTTTTAAATTTTTGTTATATATATATACAAATATTCCTTTGCCACTAGAAGAAAGTTTTCAGAAGTTAGAGAATTTAATAAACATATTCACTGTCTTATTATTAACCTAAATAGGTCACTATACAATGAAGATGTGCAATAAGCATTGAAAGAAAGCAAGAGAACAGCAAGGAAAGGAGAGAAGATGGAAGAGAGGAGGGAGATAAGGAAGGAAAGGAAGAGAAAGAAGGGGGATGCTTGAAAGAGGAGAGGGACAAGAGGTAGAGGAAAGGAAAGGATGATGAGTGGATATATTCTGGTGATACATCTTGGTCATTGATTACCATTGTTTTCTTTGGAGTTGATTTTCAGAACATTTAAGCTTAAAAATGCCCTATGATTTTGAGACTACCTTATATCTATATTTATTCACATATCTCAATAGACATAGATTCATATATCTAAGTATATATATGCATATGACTATATTTTCCTTTTCTTAAATTTCTGTGTGCAGTTGACTCTTTTCAATTCACTGCATTAAAGCTAGTTAGGAAAATAGCTGCTAAATATTTTTATTGTAAGTCAACAATGAACAAAAAGTTGTACTACAGTGGTTATTTTCTCTTCAGTTGCTAGGACTAATGGGTGATTTTTATTGTTGGTGCTCTTGTTTGTGTATTTTATCTTTCAGTAAGTCAAGCAAGTAGCATTATTATAACTGACCACAAAAACTGATTATAATAGTGATGCAATGTATTCCTTAATAAAACTATCAGTGGGTTCTATTTTTTCTATTAAATTTATTAGCTATATTTCATAGCAAGCACATTTTTGTAGTGAATTAATAACTTAACCAATAGATACATCATAAACATTATTATTTAGTTTTGAAATGATTAGCTTGGAGATTACATCATTAAACTACTATCCAGTGTTGTTCTTATAGCTCTGTGTTTCTTTAGAGATATGGATTTCATTTCTGAGGATCAATTATTAGACTCATCTACTGTGTACAACTCATGTTAGATCATTATAATGTATCCTGATTTACTGAGACTGAGTACTGGTTTGGAGTTGAAAATAGTCCTATTTTGTTGTGAGCCATTAGTCTCCATTTTAAGTAGATTTGGCATCTTCTCTCCCTTACTGCACAAAGGGATTACTTCTGAGCATTTGCTCTGTTTTTTTTCTTTTTTGTGGCATATTTTAATATGCATCTTGTTTTGTGTGCTGTTCCTTTTTCCTCATAAAATCCCTTTAAATTGTGTCATTAGAGAAGCAATTTATTTTATTTTGTTTGCATTGTAGTGATATTAAAGATGCTTGTTAATCAACTGAAAAGTGGAATCTGTCTCAAATTTTTGTTAGTTTATCATCTACAATTATTTCAGTTTTTTGAGGGTTTAGAGTAACTTTTGCTAAGTTAAATGTCATCAGTTTTCCTAATTATATTGTTGCAAAGATCAAAATAGTACCTGAAGTAGGTTAGATAAGCACAGGGAAATAAAGATACAAACTGCATGGTGATTTGAGGCTGGTGCACCCTCAGAGTTGGTCACCACATGACCACTCAAATAGTGGAAAACAAGACTACTCTAGACTTGCTGGGATCAACATGGCCAACCAAGGTGACTGCTAACTGTTCTTTGCTTTATTATAATGGCAACTCCATGTCATTACCCTTATAAAATTGACTGTGCCCATTATGTATCTGATACCATGACAAATCTGAAAACCCTATAAGGACAGAAAAGGGCAGTAAATCCTAATCCAGGAAAATCCTACACCATTCCTGAAACTGCATACCTTTCCCATGCTTTAATTCATAATAATCCTCCCCCATTAAAATTTGTCCATACAATGATTTATCCAAAACCTCCAGCAATGCAACTCACTTTAGAGGAACCTACACTCCCTCTTGACCTCCTATTTTCTCTCTGTAATAAAGCTTCATTTCAACTCCTTGCTTTTTCCCATTTCTAAATTCTTTCTCTGATTGTGACAAAACCCTGGAAACACTGGATAGAGGTCTTCATCTGGTGCATCTCTGAGACCTTCTCAGCTTTTGGCAACATACTCAACTTTAAGTAAGCTAACTTTTTATATTCTATTCAACTATAAACATAAATTACTGATTCCTTTAGTTGATCTCCTTTTATTGAATGCTGTGATATCAATGATTCTCTTTTGATTTTTCTAGGAACAATGTTTTCTATGTATGTCTTCTTATACTAGTAATGAATTTTTATTTTTAAACTTTTTAGTTTACCTTGAAGTGTTCTGGATGTGTTCTGTCTGAGCCTGGGGTCTTTATCTCACAATTTCAAAGAATAAAAATCAAAGATGAGGGTGAGTAAAGTCAGAAAATTTATTGAGATAGGAAAGTAGTACAGAGTGAAACTCCCAGAGCTGGGAGGGGTCCCAAGGTGGGGTTCTAGGGAAGTGATATGGTCTGAGGTTTTTATCCATTTTCTCCAGGACATTGCTCAATCTCTATAATAATTAGGTATGTAGAAAGCAGCATTCTGGTTGACTGTGCCTGCAACATTCTGATTGGTTGTGCCCTAATCCTCATTCAGTCCTTATTCTGGTCCATCCTGCTTTTCCATTTTTCTACTCTTGAAAGTCACAGGGAGGTCATAATGGAGGTTTCCAGGGGCCCTTCTGTCTCAGAAACATTATGATAACAAGTGTTTTCCATTGAGGTTCATTTTGTGGCAGAGCAGAAATCTGATTTTGCACATAAAGGTGTTAAAAAAAGTATTCTTGATGTCTAAGATTAGAGTCTAAATTTAATTTTCTCTTTTCCATGAAATTATTGCTAGAGTAAACCCATAGAATTAATTTGATAATACAGAAATTGAGTAACTAACAGAAGTAACATTGTTTCCTGAAGTTTCATTCTGACTTATAAGAATACACCATGTTATTTTTCTTTCTATGCTTCCTCAAATACAGTATGCTCTCTTTGTTCTTCTTTCTTGGTTTTATCCTCTGATAATATTTACAATTGAGAACAAAGTCAATGAAGTCCATCTCTATCAGAGAAAATTTATGTGTCTCTGGATTTCATGAACTCCTCAAAATGTAAAAGTCAAGTCTCTAAATAATATATAGAATTTCAAGTATGACTTAGGGGTTTACCCACTTCCCATACCCCATATACATTTAGGTATATTTTTACTTTGTCACATGAAATTTTCTAGGGTTCACTTGTCCATATAAAAACTCAAGACTATAACATCATTTTCTGACAGTGCAGAAAGAAGATTGCAGTTAGTCTTCCTTTTAGATTCCTACTTTTACTTCAAACAACTGTTGATTATTAACAGATGGTAACCTTGCCAAAAATAGTGGGTTCACCACTGAGCAATGAAAGAGTTCATATTATCTCTTAGAGACTTCAGTTATGAGTCTCTAATGCCTTAAAATAATGTAGCAAAATGTGAATTCCCAACAGGATAACAATGTTAAAATTCTAATCTATGATACCTTAGTTGTGAAAAGATAGATCCTCACAAATAACAGGCTTCTATTTTGGAGGAAGGAATAGTTTTAATTAACTTCCTATTTTTTAATTTTGCTTACGTATATTACAAAAGTGTTTCTTAATCTAGTGGATAAACTTCTTGCTGATGGTAGGTCACTGATCTTGTTCTTAGAGCATTTAGGTTAAAAACTTTATCAATTTGTTCTCTTCCTTTTTGAAATGCAAATCTTTAAAAAATCTTTTGTTTTCAGATTTTTTGATTCACATGGTAAGGATATGTTTTATTTTATAAGACACTATGAAACTGTTTAAGATCTGGAGCCATCCTTTTGAAATATAATCATCAAGGAAGATAGCACTCTGCCTGTCAGTTTCTTCAGCATGTGAAGAGCCTAAATTCAGTGGGCTTCACTTAGGTTGTAAAATTCCCCTCTATCCTGAAGATGGGAGAAAAGTTACTCTTTCTTTGGGTAAAACCAATTAGCAAACATGGGTTGCCTCAGATCACACTCCAGGACACCTCTGTTCCAAAAGAGTTGAGCTAAGTCATACTATTGTAATAGTATGACTACAGTCTTCCTTATCCAATTAACTGTACCCACTTCAAGTTTGCTTTGATACAGTGTAATCTGCTATTTCCAAGCAGTACACTTTATCTTTTTCCACCAAGACCACAAATTATCTCATAATAAGCACTCAATTTTTAAGCAAACTTATAAATTGTCCTCTTTAAAACTATTTGTTGCTAATAACTGTGCTATCCTTCTTAAAATTAGATTGCACCTCCATTATCTTTCCCTATATTGTTCCTGATTTGATAATTCTTCAGTTATCTCATAACTTTCTAATTCCCCCTCTATTCTCCATTTCTACATCTCTTTCTGGCTAATTGTGAATACATTTTAACTTCATTGAATAGGTAGAGTATCCCTTTTCCAAAATGTTTGGAGCCAGAAGTGTTTTGGAGCTTAGAATTTTTCAAATTTTGGAATACTTGCATGTACATAATGAGATACACCTTGGAAATGGTACCCAACTCTAAACATTAAACTCATTTACATTTCAATTATACCTTATACACATAGCCTGAAGGTTATTTCTGCAATGGCTTTAGCACACCTGTGTCTTGACTGTGGCCTATCACATTAAGTCAAGTGGACTGTTTCTACTTGTAGCAATCATGTCAATGCTCAAAACATTTTGGAGTTTGGAGCATTCAGATTTCAGATTTTTAAATTAGGGATTTTAACCTGTGAATGTTTATGATTCTGGAATATTCTTCAGGCCATGTTCATCTCAAGTTGAAAATATTTTTAGCTGCTTCCTTTCTTCTCCATCTGAATTCCTTCAGAGCTTCTCAAAACCTTAACTTAACTTGGACCCTGTCTTACAGCCTTTTTGATATTCTTTTACGGGATGAGTACACAGCTCTTCCCAGTGCTGACCAAGCCGACAACCTAGACATCAACCCACAGCACATTCATTAACTTATCTTTTCAAGTAAAAGGTTCTCTAGCAAGTTTTTTTTTCCTTTTTCTTTTATTATTCATATGTGCATACAAGGCTTGGTTCATTTCTCCCCCCTGCCCCCACCCCCTCCATTACCACCCACTCCGCCCCCTCCCTCTCCTCCCCCCAATACCAAGCAGAAACTATTTTGCCCTTATTTCTAATTTTGTTGTAGAGAGAGTATAAGCAATAATAGGAAGGAACAAGGGTTTTTGCTGGTTGAGATAAGGATAGCTATACAGGGCATTGACTCACATTGATTTCCTGTGTGTGGGTGTTACCTTCTAGGTTAATTCTTCTTGAACTAATCTTTTCTCTAGTACCTGTTCCACTTTTCCTATTGGCCTCAGTTGCTTTTAAGGTATCTGCTTTAGTTTCTCTGTGTTGAAGGCAACAAATGCTAGCTAATTTTTTAGGTGTCTTACCTATCCTCACCCCTCCCTTGTGTGCTCTTGCTTTTATCATGTGCTCATAGTCCAATCCCCTTGTTGTGTTTACCCTTGATCTAATGTCCACATATGAGGGAGAACATCCGATTTTTGGTCTTTTGGGCCAGGCTAACCTCACTCAGAATGATGTTCTCCAATTCCATCCATTTACCAGCGAATGATAACATTTCGTTCTTCTTCATAGCTGCATAGAATTCCATTGTGTATAGATACCACATTTTCTTAATCCATTCGTCAGTGGTGGGGCATCTTGGCTGTTTCCATAACTTGGCTATTGTGAATAGTGCCGCAATAAACATGGGTGTGCAGGTGCCTCTGGAGTAACCTGTGTCACAGTCTTTTGGGTATATCCCCAAGAGTGGTATTACTGGATCAAATGGTAGATCGATGTCTAGCTATTTAAGTAGCCTCCAAATATTTTTCCAGAGTGGTTGTACTAGTCTACATTCCCACCAACAGTGTAAGAGGGTTCCTTTTTCCCCACATCCTCGCCAACACCTGTTGTTGGTGGTGTTGCTGATGATGGCTATTCTAACAGGGGTGAGGTGGAATCTTAGCGTGGTTTTAATTTGCATTTCCTTTATTGCTAGAGATGCTGAGCATTTTTTCATGTGTTTTCTGGCCATTTGAATTTCTTCTTTTGAGAAAGTTCTGTTTAGTTCACTTGCCCATTTCTTTATTGGTTCATTAGTTTTGGGAGAATTTAGTTTTTTAAGTTCCCTATATATTCTGGTTATCAGTCCTTTGTCTGATGTATAATTGGCAAATATTTTGTCCCACTCTGTGGGTGTTCTCTTCAGTTTAGAGACCATTTCTTTTGATGAACAGAAGCTTTTTAGCTTTATGAGGTCCCATTTATCTATGCTATCTCTTAGTTACTGTGCTGCTGGGGTTTCATTGAGAAAGTTCTTACCTATACCTACTAACTCCACAGTATTTCCTACTCTTTCCTGTACCAACTTTAGAGTTTGGGGTCTGATATTAAGATCCTTGATCCATTTTGAGTTAATCTTGGTATAGGGTGATATACATGGATCTAGTTTCAGTTTTTTGCAGACTGCTAACCAGTTTTCCCAACAGTTTTTGTTGAAGAGGCTGCTATTTCTCCATCATATATTTTTAGCTCCTTTGTCAAAGATAAGTTGGTTATAGTTGTGTGGCTTCATATCTGGGTCGTCTATTCTGTTCCACTGGTCTTCATGTCTGTTTTTGTGCCAGTACCATGCTGTTTTTATTGTTATTGCTTTGTAATATAGTTTGAAGTCAGGTATTGTGATACCTCCTGCATTGTTCTTTTGACTGAGTATTGCCTTGGCTATTCGTGACCTCTTGTGTTTCCATATAAATTTAACAGTAGATTTTTCAATCTCTTTAATGAATGTCATTGGAATTTTGATGGGAATTGCATTAAACAAGTAGATTACTTTTGGGAGTATCGACATTTTTACTATGTTGATTCTACCAATCCATGAGCATGGGAGATCTCTCCACTTTCTATAGTCTTCCTCAATCTCTTTCTGCAGAAGTGTATAGTTTTCCTTGTAGAGGTCATTCACATCTTTTGTTAGGATTACAACTAGGTATTTGATTTTTTTTGAGGCTACTGTAAATGGAATTGTTTTCATACATTCTTTTCAGTTTGCTCATTGTTAGTATATAGAAATGCTAATGATTTTTCTATGTTGATTTTATATCCTGCTACCTTGCTATAGCTATTGATGATGTCTAGAAGCTTCTGAGTAGAGTTTTTTGGGTCTTTAAGGTATAGGATCATGTTGTTTGCAAATAGGGATATTTTGACAGTTTCTTTACCTATTTGTATTCCTTTTATTCCTTCTTCTTGCCTAATTGCTCTGGCTAGGAATTCCAGTACTATGTTGAATAGGAGTGGGGATAGTGGGCATCCTTGTCTGGTTCCTGATTTTAGAGGGAATGGTTTTAATTTTTCTCCGTTAAGTATAATGCTGGCTGTAGGTTTGTCATATATAGCTTTTATAATGTTGAGGAACTTTCCTTCTATTCCTAGTTTTCTTAGAGCTTTTATCATGAAATGATGTTGGATCTTATCAAAGGCTTTTTCTGCACTATTGAGATGATCAAGTGGTTTTTGTCTTTACTTCTGTTAATGTGGTTTATTCTGCTTATTGATTTTCATATGTTGAACCACCCCTGCATCCCTGGGATGAAGCCTACTTGGTCGTGGTGAATAATCTTTTTGATGTGTTGCTAAATTCGGTTTGCCATTATTTTGTTGAGGATTTTTGCATCAATGTTCATTAAGGAGATTGGCCTATAGTTCTCCTTTTTGGAGGTGTCTTTGCCTGGTTTTGGGATAAGTGTAATACAGGCTTCATAAAATGTGTTTGGCAGTTTTCCTTCCCTTTCTATTTCGTGGAACAGTTTAAGGAGGGTTGGTATCAGTTCTTCTTTAAAGGTCTGATAGAATTCAGCAGAGAATGCATCAGGTCCTGGACTTTTCTTTTTGGGGAGACTCTTGATTGTTGCTTCAATTTCATTTTGTGTTATAGATCTATTCAGGTGATTAATTTCCTCTTGGTTCAGTTTTGGATGATCATATGTATCTAGAAATCTGTCCATTTCTTTTAGATTTTCAAATTTATTTGAATATAGGTTCTCAAAGTAGTCTCTGATGATTTCCTGGGCTTCCATGGTGTTTGTTGTTATCTCCCTTTTTGCATTCCTAATTCTACTAATTTGGGTTTTTTCTCTCCTCATTTTAGTCAGGTTTGCCAGGGGTCTATCGATCTTGTTTATTTTTTTAAAGAACCAACTTTTTGTTTCATTAATTCTTTGTATGGTTATTTTGGTTTCTATTTTGTTGATTTCAGCTCTTATTTTTATTATTTCTCTCCTTCTATTTGTTTTGGGATTTGCTTGTTCTTGTTTTTCTACGAGTTTGAGATGTATCATTAGGTCATTGATTTGGGATCTTTCAATCTTTTTAATATATGCACTCATGGCTATAAACTTTCCTCTCAAGACTGCCTTAGCTGTGTCCCATAGGTTCTGGTAGGTTGTGTTTTCATTTTCATTGACCTCCAGGAACTTTTTAATTTCCTCTTTTATTTCATTGATGATCCATTCTTCATTGAGTAATGAGTTATTTAGTTTCCAGCTGTTTGCATGTTTTTTATCTTTACTTTTGTTGTTGAGTTCTACTTTTACTGCATTGTGGTCAGATAGTATGCACGGTATTATTTCTATTTTCTTATATTTGCTGAGGCTTGCTTTGTGCCCTAGGATATGATCTATTTTGAAGAAGGTTCCATGGGCTGCTGAAAAGAATATATCTTGTGTAGAAGTTAGATGAAATGTTCTGTAGACATCTACTAGGTCCATTTGATCTATTGCATATTTTAGAACTTGGATTTCTTTATTGATTTTTTGTTTGGATGACCTATCTATTGATGACAATGGGGTGTTAAAGTCTCCCACAACCACTGTGTTGGCGTTTATATGTGCTTTTAGGTCTTTCAGGGTATGTAGGATGAAATTGGGTGCATTGACATTGGGTGCATACAGATTGATGATTATTATTTCCTTTTGGTCTATTTCCCCTTTTATTAGTATGGAATGTCCTTCTTTATCTCGTTTGATCAATGTAGGTTTGAAGTCTCCTTTGTCAGAGATAAGTATTGCTACTCCTGCCTGTTTTGGGGGGCCATTGGCTTGGTAAATCTTCTTCCAGCCTTTCATCCTAAGCATATGCTTATTTCTGTCGGTGAGATGAGTCTCCTGTAAGCAACAAATTGTTGGATCTTGTTTTCTAATCCATTTTGTCAAACGGTGTCTTTTGATGGGTGAATTAAGTCCATTAACATTAAGCGTTAGTACTGATAGGTATGTGGTGATTCCTGCCATTTAGTTGTCTTAGTTGTTTGAAGGTTTGATTGTGTGTACCTAACTTGATGTTACTCTCTATTGTCTTGCTTTTTCTTATCCTGTGGTTTGGTGCTGCTTGCCTTTTCATGGTTATGTTGGGTGTCACTTTCTGTGTGCAGAATCCCTTGCAGAATCTTTTGTAATTGTGGCTTTGTGGTCACATATTGTTTTAGTTTCTGCTTATCATGGAACACTTTTATTGCTCCATCTATTTTGAATGATAGTTTTGCTGGGTAGAGTATCCTGGGGTTGAAGTTATTTTCATTCAGTACCCGGAAGATCTCACCCCATGCTCTTCTTGCTTTTAATGTTTCTGTTGAGAAGTCTGCTGTGATTTTGATAGGTTTACCTTTGTATGTTACTTGTTTTTTCTCTCTTACAGCCTTCAATATTCTTTGCTTAGTTTCTGAACTTCTTGTTTTAATGATGATATTTCGTGGAGTAGTTCTATTTTGATCTGGTCTGTTTGGTGTCCTGGAGGCTTCTTGCATCTGTATGGGAATATCTTTCTCTAGATTTGGGAAATTTTCCGTTATTATTTTGTTGAATATATTACGCATTTCCTTCGCTTGCACCTCTTCTCCTTCTTCAATGCCCATGATTCTCAAGTTTGGTCTTTTGATGGAGTCAGTGAGTTCTTGCATTTTTTTTTCACAGGTCTTGAGTTGTTTAATTAATATTTCTTTGGTTTTTCCTTTAATTACCATTTCATCTTCAAGTTCTGAGATTCTGTCTTCTGTTTGTTCTATTCTGCTGGATTGGCCTTCCGTTTTGTTTTGCAGTTTTGTTTCATTCTTTTTTCTGAGGTTTTCCATATCCTGGCAGTTTTCCTCTTTAATGTTGTCTATTTTTGTCCTGAGTTCATTTATTCGTTTATTCATTGTGTTCTCTCTTTCACTTTGGTGTTTATACAGTACTTCTATGGTTTCCTTTATTTCTTCTTTTGCTTTTTCAAATTCTCTATTTCTGTTGTCTTGGAATTTCTTGAGTGTCTCCTGTACATTTTGGTTGACCCTATCCAGTATCATCTCTATAAAATTCTCATTGAGTACTTGTAGTATGTCTTCTTTTAAATTATTCTTGTGGGCTTCATTGGGTCCTTTGGCATAGTTTATCTTCATTTTGTTGGAGTCTGGATCTGAGTTTCTGTTCTCTTCATTCCCCTCTGGTTCCTGTACTAATTTTTTGCTGTGGGGAAACTGGCTTCCCTGTTTTTTCTGTCTTCCCATCATTGTCATTGGTGTTGTTACTGTCCCTGTACTGTGTGCAATTAAGTATTTTCTAGCTTGTAATAATAACAATGGTAATATTTAGAATGGAAGGGTGAGCTGAGATGGAAAGCAAGAAGTTAAAGAAAAGGGGAAAACAAATATACAGACAAGAGGGAGAAAGCAGAACAAGGTATCAGACAAGAGAGTTTCAAAGGTATAAACAGGGAGTGTTAGTGTACTAATCGACAGTAAGCTGAACAGACATTAGAGAGACAGAGAGAGGATTGTAAATCAAAGATAAAAAATAAAAAATAAGTAAATGAAAGAAATATCTATATATAAAAATGAATTAAAATAAAATGGAAAATTGAAAATTAAAAAAAAAAAAAACCAAAAAACTTCCAAGTTTATATGCAATGCAGTTTCAGTCTTAATAATTTGGGTGCTGGTCTCAATCTCCAGTCCTGGAGTTGGTGCCTCACATGTTGTTCTGTAGTTGTCTCATCAAAGGGGATGCATAAAGTAGAACAAAACTACACACTCACACACACACACACACACACCAAAAAAAAAAAAAAAAAGCCCCACCAAGTGTCCCAAGTTCAAATGTAATACAGTTTCAGTAAGTTTTTTGGCTTGCAGGTGTAATTCGGTTGTTCTCTCATCAGAGGTAGGGAGAAAAAGAAAAAAAAGAGTCTGGAGACCGTTCTGAGAGTGGTATCTGCAACTGTGGCTTGCCTGCCCACTGCTCTCAGCCTGCTGTAGCTGGCGGCGTTATTTATGCAGATCTCTGGGGTGAACTTAGCACTCACCTGGTTCCACAGGCTTTGTTTGTTCAGAGTTCTCCTGTGTGGGAGCCTCTGCTACAAGCTTTCCCCTTTCCAAGCACTGGGAAAGGTGACACTGCCCCCGCATTGTCAGGCCTGCATGTTTATTTACAGTTCATGTGGGAGGTGGGTCTTCCCCCCTCTCCTGTGCAGTTTTCCTCCCACTGCCACTTTCACAAGCTTTCCTGCTCCTGATTACTGGGTGATGCTGCTGCTCCTGCCAGCCACCATGTTTGTTTACAGTTCATGTAGGAAGTGGGTCTTCCCTCCTCTCCTGTGGAGTTTTCCTCCCTCCGCCACTCTCACAAGCTTCCCTGCTCCTGGTTGCTGGGCGCGCACCCTGCTCCTGCCAGAGGCTCTCCGGCCTGCCCAGCTTGTTTATTTACAGTCCCGGGAAGGGTTCCCTTCCCCCAATCTTCAGCGCTCAGGGCGCCCCACCCTCTTTCCAGCGTGTCTTAATTGTTCTTATTGCTTATTACTCAGTTTCTCTTTTTTTACTCTGGGTGGAGGTCAGTCTGTCCAGGGGGCTATGCTGCTCTGGCCCATGCTTGTCTGTGGGAGAACTGCGGTACTGTGAAGCTCACCTGGTCTGCGTCTTCCCAGTGGGCGCCGGCCACTGGCGGCCCGGGGGCCCTCCTCGTTTCTCTGTTTAACGTGAAGTGGAGATTCTCTGCACCGGCTGGAGGTGTGGAGGGGTCAAAGTTATGCCTTTTCTCAGTGATTATGCCTGCAAAGTGTGTCTCCAGCGTCTCTCCAAGATTTCATTATAGGAGGCTCGCTTTCTGCTTCCTACCTCTAGCTGCCATCTTGACTCTAGCAAGTTTTTTTAAATAAAAGAATATCAGGAATAGTTTTAAATTCTTGTAAGGCTTTATCTGACATTACATCACTCTTTCTGAATGATGCTAAGGATTGAGATACAGCCAATTGAATACACTTTGAAAAAAATTAGACCACAGAAGAGGAGGCTGCTGACTACCTATCGATTTGTTGATTTTTGACCTGTTAAAAGCCCAGCTCAAAATATAGCAATGATTAATTTTTAAGGATATATCATTTCATTAGTGGTTTATGTACTTTATACCATGGAAAACTTTTTCTGTAGAGTCAGATCATGTTTGGCACACTGTGGGTCAAGAGGTAAAACTGAGGATAATATGTAGGCCTTTATGTAATCATTTAAAATGGGGAACATTTAAAAATGTAAAAAAGCAAAGCATGGTGGTACATGCCTTTAATCCTAGCACTCAGGAGGTGGGGGATATGTGTGGACCTTTAGTTCAAGTTCAACCTGGGTTACATAGGGAGACTGTCACAAACAAAACAAAACAAAACAAAAAACATAAAAAAAAATTAAATCTAACTTGTTGTATAAAAAGATGCAAGAACCAGCTTTGGCTTACAAAATATAGTGTGTAAGCCCATGCTTTATAACATATTCTCAGTGACAGCATCAAATTCATGCTGTAATGAGACTTAATCCCCAAAATTATATGCCCTGAAACTCTAAATCAGGCCATGTGTATTTGAGTATATACATATATATAATATATATGAGTAAATACTACATGTAAGTATATACTATAGATATGTGTGTATGTGTGTGTATAAACACATATATGTTTGATGTTCAGAAATTTGTCTTTGAATAAAGTAATTTTAATATCTAGAGCTTAATTTTTATTCATTTCAGTGCTATAATTTCTTGGTAGATGTAGTTCGTAAAGGAATAAAGGACTAAGAAAAATCATTTAATTGCAGTGCTGCTGCAGTTGTGTGTGAGCTACTGATCATTAGATGGAAATGAGACGAATTATATTTACTTCTTTTCATGGAAGAAAAGGTTATGCTAATCTAATTGGCAGGAAAAATGGACACATTTGCACTTACTGTGTGATCTCATTATTTAGAATAGAAATGTCTTTCAAAAAGATTTTATAAGTTATGTTAGTCTCTTTATTGTCGTAAGGCACCCAGACTTGCTTAATTTTCTTCAGTCAATGGGGCTTCATCATAAGGGTCTTTGCAAGTAAGGAAGACAGGAAGCGATCTCTACAGCACTGAATCCAGGACTCAAGCAGACCCGGAACTTTGTTTATCCTTGCTGAGTGTAAGTCAGTAGTTCTGAAGTCTACCAACAGCTCTGTTGCAACATGGGAATTTGGGAAACTAGTTCCATGATTCCTGACCCTATGAATTCAACAGGTTTACTGAGGTCCATTTTCTTAGTTTGAAAGGCTACTCACAATAGCTTTTGGCCAATGATAATAGGTTACTCCAAGCATGTCATATAGTTCAGTAGCTGTTTAAGAATTAAAGGAAGATGGCTAGGCTCAAGGCAACAGTGAAATACTTGACTTAGCAGCTTTCAGTACAGAACTGTTGATACTGTTGGAACAAGAAATTAAAATTTCCTGCATTATTCAAATAAGAATGTCAAGCTGATGGAGACTTTGCAAGACTAGTCCACAGTTATCAAGTCATTTTTTTTTCAATTACTGCTAAAAATCCAGAATTGTTACAAAGTATCATGGATCAAATTGTGTTCCTTCCTCTACATGCTCAAATTCATGCACTGAAGTCCTCATCCCTAGTACCTCAGAAAGTGACCTTATTTGGAGATAGGATCTTTACAGTAGGCTCTGATCCAATATGACTGGTGGTCTTATATAAAAAAGAAGTAGTTGGGACACAGAAGTATGAATAAAGAGAAAACAGTGTGATCAGATGTAGGGAGAAGAGGATCAAAGAGAGAGGCCTGGAACAATCTTTCCCAGGCAGTTCTTAGGAGGAAATAATGCTGTAACACCTTTATTCTGGCCCTCTATCTTCAATTTATGACAGTAAGTTTCTTTTGTTTAAGTAATCCACTTTATGAAACTTTGTTACATCAGTCCTAGAAATTAATACACAAAGTCTCTCTGATTCTAAAATATTGGCAGCCTATGGAATGGTTTCTAAAGTTGAAACCAAAGTGTGTCTCCGTGCTTTTCCCATTAGAATCAGAAATATAACATTTCTTTTAAACAAGTTTATTGAAAAGAGCAAAGGGACAGATACAATTGTCATTCTAGGTATTTAAAATTGTAGGGAATATGTGTATGTGTTTGGGAATATGTGTATGTGTTTGGGATTTGTTTCAGCCACCTTGCTTGAAAAAAAAGCTTGCTGATACTTCCTATATGTCTCAAATTCAATTTATACAAAAGAGAATATTAGGTGGTTGAAAACCTATGTTTCACCTATGGGTGAACCACTTGTGCTTATTAAAGTTCAATTACCAATTAATTTTTGCCACATCATTTCAATCACATGATGTCACTATCTAGCCCAGTGTTTAAAGTCAGGAGAACAGCTCATGACCAATTGCTGTGTGTAACTGCCCACCAGTGGCAGTGAATGTACCAGATAATCAGAATCTCATAGACTATTTTCCACCAAAATTTGATTCACTATAAAAACAGCTAAAATTTGGGTCAAATAGGACTTATACACAAATTTATAATATTTATTCCTTGGGTTGTTGAAAAGAAAGATATAAAACTAAAAAAAATCTTTATGACTGTTCAATTCTTATGATGAGTTTGTTCAACATCAAAAACTTACTCAAATCTGTGATAATAAAATAATCACAATGGTTTCAGAGGATGAACAGAACACTTCAAAAATGATTTATCATCCACACATAGTATCCTTCTCTGCTCTATTTAACTTTGATTTAAGTTCCAGAAAGTTTAACAACACAGTTGTAGTTCTGTTAGTTAAATACAAATTGAAACCAACTGATCCATTTAAAAACTGACCTGATTTAGAGTTTCTGGTAGCAAATTTACATACTTCATATCCACAAATGAGCCTTTTGGTTAAAACAACTATTTTCTCTTGCTATTTTAGACTCTAAAATTGATATTAAGTCAGTGTATGCTATAACAGTAAAATTTCAGAAAAAGGTAAGTATGTGTATATACAGGATTTTCTCACTGCAAAAATATTTTAATAAGATATGACCGTATTAGTCCAATTTGTGCTACTATAATGAAATATATAAGACTGGGAATATAGAAAAAAAGGAGGTTTATTTAGCTCACAGTTTTGAAGGCTAGAAGTCCAAACAGTACATTGGCTCATCAATGGCTCCTTTGGCCGTGTCATCTCGTGGCAATGGCATTACAATGATCAGGGTCAGCATGGGCCAGAGGAAGACACCCATGGCACAGCAGGCAGCCAGAGTGCAGTGAAGGGCCAGTCTTGGGACCTTCCACTAGGCCCCACCTCTTAAACATTCTACCATCTGAGCACAGCCACACTGAGAGGCAAGACTCCAGCACATGAGTCCTTGGTGGCAAATCGTGTCCAAACCCCAGTAATGACCAAATAAATTTGATGAAGTGTTTGTTGCTTCAGATGTGTTTCTTGTTTCCCAACCTGTGAAGTTAACATGACTCATAAGGGTCACTTTAATTCTAAGGACAGAAAAGAAAGAAAGGAAGGAAAGGAAAGGAAAGTGAAAGGAGAAGGGAAGAAAAGAGAGACAAAGAGAAAAAGCAAAAGCAGAAGGGGATATAAATTTTTCCCCTCATTATCTAAGGGAATTTTCATTCAATGGTTAGAAACAGACTATTGCATGTAAAACAAGAAAGCAATATTCATGTGAATACCAGTGTTATTTTTTGTAACTATTTTTACTTCAAAGTCTTTTAGCTAATAAAAAAGTTGTCTAGGGTATATATTCAAATAACTTACAACCTGCCCTTTCCTCTATTTTAAATGAGTGAGCATTTTTTGAGGATTTTTGTTTTGTTTTTATTTTTGTAGAGAAACTGTGTATACCCAGTTGATCCTGGCATCAGGACAAGAAAATTCTCATGTGTTAAACAAAGCCTGACTATGTGTAACTATTTCTGTTGGTAAAAAGTGTACGTCACAAAATACATATAACCAAAATCGTGGCTCAAGTGTTGGGAAGTCTTAGGATGAAGGAATAGTACAGTATTTGCTCAGCTCTAAAGATGCTTGCCAATCAGGAAACCCATGAAGAAAATGTAACTCTGGGGATACAAACATATATATTGTAGCTGCAATTTGCTAGACTGGAAAATCTCTGGCTTATAAAGTTTTTCTAGAGAGTTTTGGCAAATGTCTGCCACATCTATGACATCCCAGAGAGAGTTTATGCTCTGCTGGTGTAATCCCTAGTGACAGAATTATGGTTTCCTCTCTCAGTAGCACCTGTTAATCACTCTCAATAATATATAATCCCAAATTCAAAGCAGTGTATGTAGTAAGTTTATAGGACAAATGTGTATCAGAGCAAGGAGAAAGAGCCAGATTCAAACAGCAAGATTCATTTTTGAGTTGGATGAGTCAGTTGTGATTGATATGTGTACAAAACTGACATTTCCTACAAAATACAATTTAAACCTTAAAGATCTATTAAATAAAGATCTATTATTGGCACTAAAAATAGTTACTGTATTCAGGAAAGTGAAGTCATATTATAGAATAGAGTTGAGCACATATGACAGATGTGATGTTGTAAACATCTGGACAATACTTAATGATCAAGGTGTTTTGCTTGAATTTTTAAGCTGCTGTCAGGCTATTGTTTTTTATTTCTTCTAGTGATAAATTAGTTCAAGATACATATGACCTCTATTATATAATTACTTCCTTCTCTTTGCAGTTACTCTTAACAACTGGATTTTAGAACATCCAAGGCATATACATGATAAGACAAGTTGAAGGCACAGGAAACTTAATAGCATTCTGAATGATGATATCATTAACCAGCAGTTGTAGCCATCAAGGTTACTGAGTGCTGTCCAAGGCAAATTCACTTTTCCAAGTGAAACATAGACTACTTAACATTTTGCCAGGTGATAACAACTAAATGATGAGTGAGTTTTATAATTTGCAATGTATACTGATACAGTTTTACCATTAATATTTGTAAACATTTTATTTTTCATTCATATTAGTTACTGAAGAGCTGATATCAACTGCACTGATTTTTCTTTCAAACACAGAGAAACACTTATTAAAAATAATATAAAACCACAAAAAAAGTAATGAGTTACTGGTGCATTTTTACAATTTTTATGTTACTGTCAAGTGCCCGTATTATTTATGATATCATTTACTTCTATGACTCACATAGTTAAAGGATGGGAAGGAAGGGTGTTTTTGGAATCAAAGTTTATTCATTAAACAGTAAAATATCTAATATATTGTATTAAGAATTGCCTCAAAAGCTTATAAAAATCAAATTTGGAGATGTGTGTGGCAACCCACACCTGTAATCCCAGCACTCTGAAAGCCAGGGTAGGAGGATCAAGAGTTCAAAACAAGCATGGGCTATTTAGTGAGTTTGAGGCCAGTTTGGGCTATAGAGTGAGACCCTTTCTAAAAATCTAAATAAAAAAGACATAAATCCATCTGGAGATATTCTATACTTAGGGAATCTGGCTGCTGTGCAGCACAAGAAGCTGCACAGTAACTTTCCCTTCCCAGTGAATCTGAAATATTCTGGGAGGGTGGTATGCTGGAAGACCATGGAAAACACTGGAAGCAACAACAATACATCAATCAAATAATGCAATCAGTGATTTCATCTTCCAATTATTAATTTACTAGACAGTTGTTAAATGCCTTTGATAAGCAGCTCAGCATAGGATCTGTATTTCTATGATATTTCTGTTGAAAGGGACCAAAGTGTGCAACCTCTTTATTCTTAGGTTAAATCCCAGGGGTGAAATAGATTTACCTAACAATACTAGGCATCTACTAACTGCAAAATGCTAATTTTGTGAACAAATTTCTGATTTTACTTTGGACTTACTATACGTAAATTACAAATTCTCTTTTGACTACCTAGATATATATTAAAATTCAGATTATTAAATCAAGCAAGTATTAGAGTCAATACAGTCTGTGGATAGCTTGTTTAGCTCTCATCTTTATATATTTACCTTTATTGTAAGAAAGGCTCCTTCATTCAGGACAGCATAAGGAGGGTCAAAAATTTGCTTATTATAAGGATCTCTTCACTATTTTCATAAAAGTAGAAACAAAAACCCTAAATTTTTTAGTTGAAAGAGTTTAAGGGCATGATCTCTATAACATATGAGAAGATTTAATATGATTCTCTTTAAAAGATGAAGATATTTCCTAAGGAACAGAAGAGAAGGGCTTACACTATTTTCTAAAGCAACCAAGGCCAACAAACAAAAGATATACAGAAACTAAAGTCAAAACCTTCTAAATTTTGTACACTTTTCAGTGTATAAATTTAAGAAAATTTGACAATGAAATTGTTAATATTTTATTTAATAAAATCTTATTTAATAATTCAAATAATAATAATGCAAATATCCAACAACAATTTTAAGTGAGCACAAATAGTTTCTTCTTACCATTTCTTAGTGCGATTCAGAAAATTGTTTTGTCACACCTATCGTGGTGATGTTTCTGTAAGTTGTGCTTTTGTTCTTCTCATGTTAAGGATTTTATGGTTTTAGGCTGGCTAACTTTTTTCTAAATAACAAATTTAATACATGATTCCTTTACTGAGTATTAGAAACAAATGTGTATGTACAGAGTCTTGGAAGTGTCCTGCCTATTGTGTTCACTGAGGGTTATAAAAGCACTGGTCAGTGCCCTTGAATCCATACGCAGTAATTATCAATGGAAATGAGTTTGGCTATTCTCTTTTGCACTGGGAAATTTACACAGTGCTGTTGAATAAATATTGATACTGTATTTATGCATTCATTAAAGTGCAAAAGCTTCTAATTTTCATTCTTAGGGCAGAGATTAGTAGAAGGAAAAGATTAAATGGAAATACCCTGCAGCATTAATGCATTTGTGGGTGGGATAAATTCTCTTTAAGTAGAATTAAATTTGCAAAGGAATCTCCATATGCTTATAGTTGCTTTTAAAAGGATTTGACCATTTGGGCTTGAAAGAACCAATCCTTGGTTGGACATGATTAGGAACAGCATCAGCTAGTAATTTCTTAACCAACAAATTATTTCACAGCATAATTTATGCATTATAACTTTCCAATTGATTACTTGTCTTTTAGACAGATAGGTGTAATAATAACCCACCCTTATTTTTAAAAGCCCTGGCAAATTCTCCTAGCTCTTAAAAATACAGATTGCACTTTAAATCTAAAACCACAATATTAAACTTACTTCTCAAAATGTTACTGTCTGTGACCATCACATTTTCCAGTTCCCATTTGTTAATATTTTGCAAGTATACCTGCATTTATTTTAAAAGATATTTGGAATAAAATGCATATCATGTTGTTTTCTTTAGAAGAAAAGGTAGATGCTTCCAAAAATGTGGTTAGACAACTCTTTTTCAGAAATGCCTGGACTACATAAAAACAATAATAATAATGAAGAAAATTACATATTTGGAACAATACATTCTACACTTAATGTTATCTTCAAAATGAATGGGACTGTAGAGGTGCAGAGTCTTTCTTTGTGAGTACTCCTCCCAAAGGAAACATTTTAATATTTTTGCCATGAACAAAGTGACATGAGGGTTATTAGAATTATAGAAATACTAAGATCTAAAGCAAAGGTGTGAAAAGGAGAGATTAGTGGTGGTGTGTTTGCCTTTCTATCAGCTAGTGGCTTGGGCTCTGGCATCAGACATGTTTCTTTACCTCTGCTTGTGCTATATGCTCAGTTTCACATCTTGTTTTCTCAGAATCAGGTGAAGTGTTTCTGTATAAGAAGCAGCAGACGTAAAAGTTACTTGGTGCATCATCATGCATCAGTGTGAATTTGAGGATCAGGAAATGAACGACTCTGTGTCATTTAGTTGACAATATCCCCTCTCAAACTTTTAAAATACCTTGTGTATACATGGTGACTACACATGTTGGGAGTGTTTACTGGTGCTCTCGATGAATATGGGATAATATACTGGTGAAAAGTATATTATGGGCTGAGGCAAATATAAGCAGATAAATGGTTAACTGGGCAAATGATGGAGACAAAGGAAAGATATTTACAATCTGCAACACTTTTCGGGGCTTATATTAGGGCAAACTTTTCTTTTGTGAATATCATTTCTTTATGTTTTTCAATATGTGTTCTATTTACATACTTGGGCAAAGCATGCCTAGGTCACAGATGTCCATACAGAGCCCAGATGGAATAAGAATTATCATTCCTTCTTCTCTTGACATTTGTTATATGAATTATAAAAATTCTAGTCCTATATTGAAGGTACATAAGTGCTCACTGTATGTCTCAGTTTTAATTTAGCAATCATATATCGCTTGCTAGCTAATTTTTCAAGTTCCATATTGGACCCAAGCATAAAGTTCTAAATTTCATACCTTTTTGTAGTACAAAATAGTGCCACAAGACAAATTCCAAGTAACCACAATGAAAGCAAAAATGCAGTCTACCATTCCCCACACATATTGTACACTAAGTATTGGAAAAATGAAAGATATTAGAATGAAGGTCCTTGCTTTGGGGCTGTGGAGAATATATACTCAAAAATAAATGATATTAACCTAATTGCTTTCTGACCAAGGTATTGTTATAAGTTAAGGTATTTTTATAAGTCATGCAGTCTTATGCATGGTTCTCTTTTATTCCAACATCCTTTGTCTTTCATGTTAATTTTTCTGGTATATCTGTGTTTGTATGCACATGCAAGGGTGGTGATAGGAGATGGTAGATATTTTTGTTGATTTTATTTTATTGTTAATGTTCTTACTAAGAAAAACAAAAAATGGGAAACTCCATATTTCATTCTTAAAAAGCTCTCCTGAGCTTCAGTTTTTTTATGTATTGAGGAAGAGTCTCAATTAAATTCAGAAATTATTTTTTGATCTTCTACCATGTGGAAGATACTGTTCTAGGAATCGCAGAGGATAAAAGCAAAGTGATCTGAAAGGCATCAAAACATAACTATAGTTAATATTGTTGGATACTGATGAGTGGTTGGGTTTAGGAAATGTATAGATGAAGAAGACTAGAATGTGCAATTCAGTGAGATAGTTCTGTTTAATGGAGAAATTTTACCTTCCTCATGTAGAATATCAGGTACATGTTCTTCCACCATCCCAAAGTTGGGATTCTGCCTCTTACAGAATGAAATCCAAACTCCTTAGCATAGTATAATAAGGTCATTTATCGCCTCCTCTCCTTTCTTCTAACTATAGCTATCACTTTTCTACATTTGAGTTTCTGTCATTCCAAATATGGTTAATCTGTACGTCAAATAGCATTGGCCTTGTACGTGTAATTCCTTTTGTCTAGACCACACACCCCTGCTATGTTACTATGTACTTTGTGAGTGGCTCTCAAGACTTGAAATCTCTTTGATCACTACCTCGTTCGTGAAAATTTCTCTGATGTTCATCATCATGGTGTTAGTCATCTATGCTGTGTGCACCCTCCTTTTGTCACAGTATGCCCTTCCATTCCCTAAAATATTGCCATTTATTGAAGTATCTTTTCCCCATTAGGTAGACATTCTTGGATACGCAGTCAATGTTTTATTTTAATGTTCTCATTAAATATTCAGTTTGAACTTCTCCTTCTTGATATTTACTTTATCAGCAGTTCTAGGCTCAAACCACTTCCTCATCAAATCACTACTAAATAAATGTCACTGTGGATAGAGCTTTGTTAATTTTCTGAATTGCTGTTTCTCTAGATTTTAAATAGGCTTCTAAAATGGAACAACCACTTTCCTTTTCAAGTACAGAGGAGGAAAGGCTTATCTAAAACAAAATCACTAGAAAGATCAATTTACTCCTTTGGAGGCTATAGAATATTATCACAGTTTTTATCTAAAAAGAATTTTACTCTAGTGCCTATAGAAATTTTTAGAAAAAATATGAAATCTATGATTTCCATAATCAAATGTACATTTGTGAGCTTGCATCACAATTTGTTCCAATGTCAATTTAGGACCTTCCTCTATGAGCACATTTATAGAACTGGGACATCTGCTAGTATTGGACATTCTGGCCCATGTAAGAGCCAGCTGCAACATACATTATTTATTTGAACAGCTGGCTGCTTTGTAAGTCTTTAAAAATTCTCTCTCTAAAGCATCAATGTATCATTTTTTTCTTTTTGTAGATTTTTTTGATTTCCTACATGTACAAGTGTCTATAAACAGGAATAATTAAAATAATTAGAGTAATAAATCTCCAGAACAATGCCATCCACCCTATAGTTATCCATAAATTGGATGAAAGCATTGCATTGTTTTGTGCTCTGGAGGACACTTATAAAAGTATCCATCTTTTCAGGACCCTAAGTTCAAACACCAGTACAGCAAAAAATAAAATTATTCATCTTAAAGATGAAAAACTTTGAATATTTTTATTTGGACAAGTACTTATTAGTAGTCTAACTGGTAAAATTGATGCAAGTAGATTATGCATGACCAAGGGCTAACCAATATTTTAACAAGCTTGAAGGTTTGTTATTTTCTAATTGGCTCTCATAACTTTTAACGAAAAGTAGAATTATTTTAAAAGTTCTGATGTTTTCAATATCAAAATTCTAAGCATCAAAATTAGAAACAAAAATGTTTTGAAACTGAACATGTTCTTTTCTTCCTGGAAAATGTACTAAGCCATATTAATTTTTTTCCTTATTTTATTTTATTTTTTGTGGTACAAACAAAACAAATTGATATTTCAAGTGGATTATGTGTATATTTATCTCTTGTGATTTTTTTCAGGATGTTCAATGAGACATAGGTAATGAAAAAATTTCTGACAATTTGATCTACAAATTTTCACACACTAACTACTACACAAAAAAATAGATATATCTTTTAAAATAGCTTGTTGTCATATTCACACTTCCTTATTTCTGATATGGTAGTTTTTATTGTTAATTAGCTAAAGCTTACATCCTGAAACAGTTATTTAGAGTTACAGGTACATCCATTTATGTGGATGCCATAGTATATTGCCAGATATTTTATTAGAATGAGTTTCATGTATTCTAATTTATGGATTTCTAATTATGCACAAAAAATTCTATTTATATATTAACATTAACACAGTATAGACAGTGACATTTGTCAAATTAAGGATTATTAATTTTTAAGTCATTAAAAAGAAATACATGATCATTATAGATGATTTGGAAAACAGAGAATCCATAAATGGGAGAAAAATAGTCACCTTCCCCCTGGTAGTGTACATATCTTGTTTTGAGTTTATGCAAGTTGACAAATAAAAATTGTATATGTTTATGCCATGTAGTGTGATATTTTGATATGTACATTGTAGAATGATTAAATCTAGCTAATTAAGATATCCACCACCACATACTTACCATTTTTTGTGGTGTGAAAGTTTAAGATCTATGCTCTTAGAAAATATTAAGTATGTAGTACATTAGTATTAACCACAGCCATTATGCTGTACAGTAGACCTCCTGGCTGGCTGGTATTTTGCACCATTTGAGTAATATCTCCTTATTCTCTATCCCCCATACTAGTCACTGATAATCACTATTCTTATCTTTGTGAGTTTAACTGTTTTTTTAGATTCCATATAAAAGTGAAATCATGCAGTTGACCATGATATGTGGATTAACTTTTGGGC
This sequence comes from Castor canadensis, assembly GCF_047511655.1. NCBI lineage: Eukaryota > Metazoa > Chordata > Mammalia > Rodentia > Castoridae > Castor > Castor canadensis. The sequence continues at coordinate 40,996,237 of NC_133387.1, forward strand.
TATATATTATTTTATTGGTCTTTATATCTGTTTTTGTGTTAGTGCTATACTGTTTTAAAATACTTTTAATTGACACATAATAATTATATGTTTGTTTATTTTGGAAAAAACCTAGCCCTGGTGTATGACAACAAGAGGCAGACAAATCCAGGATGACACAAAGTACAATTTATTGGAGAGTTATGAGCAGAAATGTGTTCTGGGTGGCAGCAAGACAGGTGTATCCCCACACTCAAATGCAGGAAGAAGAGGTTTATATGCAAAGAGGTGGATTATAGCCAATCAGAATGCACCTAGACTTTCTCAAAAATTATTAACATGTCTGCCAACAGGTACAAGATCACATAGCATTTGTCTTGTTGTGTCTAGATTATTTTACTTAATATAGAATCCTCAAGGTCCATCCACGTTTTCACGAATGACAGGATTTCATCTTTTATTGTGGCTAAATGGTGTTTCTCTGTATCTCTCTCTCCCTCCCTCTCTCTCTTTCTTTCCGCCCCAACCCCTCTCTCCCTGTCTCTCTCTCTTTCTCTTCCTCTCTCCCTCTGTGTGGGTGTGTATGTGTGTGTGTAAGTCTGAGTCTGTCTGTGTTCAAGTATATCACATTCTTTTTAGACATTCATCCATTGATAGACATTCAGGATCAGTCTAAATCTTGACTATAGTGCTACAATATATGTGGAATGCAGATAACTCTTTAGATTCTGATTTTAATTTACTAGTAGAATTATAGTTGTATTTTTGATTTTTTAGGGACCTTCATACTGTTTTCCATGATAGCTCTACCAAATTACATTCTAACCAATTATATGTAAGGGTTCCATTTCTCCAACATTCTCACCAGTCTTGCCATTCTAACTGTTGTGGTTTAAATTTGTATTAATGATGTTGAACATTTTTTCATATAATTGTTGGCCATTTTCATATATTCTTTTGAGAAATGTCTATTTGGCTCATTTTTAAAGTGATTATTTGAATGTTTGCTATCATGTTATCACGATTTTGAATCTATGTTCAGTAAGAATATTGACCTTTGATTTTCTTTTCTTGTAGTGTCTTTTGATGTTTGATGTATCTGGTTAATGTTGTCCTCATAAAATGACTTTTAGGGTCTTCTGTTCACTTTAATTTGTTCTAAAGATTTGAGCAGGATTAAAATTAATTCTTTAAAAGTTCACTAGAATTCAGTCATGAAACTATCTGGTGTGAGCTTTACTTTAATGGGAGGCTTTTTTTATATTTTTAACTAATTCATTCCCCTTACTCATATTGGTCTAATTACATTTTCTATTTCTTCTTGATTGAGTCTTCTTAGATTTTATGTATCCAAAAATTATCCATTCCTTCTAGGTGATCTAATTTGTTGGCATACAATTGCTCATAGTGATTTCTTGTGATCAATTGTATTTTTGCTCATAGTCATCTCATGATCAGTTGTAATGTCTCTTCTTTTATTTCTGATTTTTATTTAACTGTCTCTGTTTTTTTAATCTAGTTATGCTTGTCAATTTTATCTTATTAAAAATTGACTTTTTTCTGCTTTATTGTTTTTTTAGTGTCTGTTTCACTTACTTTTGCTCTCATCTTATTTCCTTCCTTTTACTAACTTTGGGTTTAGTTTGTTCTCCTGTTTCCTTGATGCATAACATTGGGTTTTTTTAAATTTTATATCTTTATTTTTTTAACATAGGCATTTATTGCTATAAAACTCTCTCTGAATTGTCTTGCCACATTCTATAAGTTTTGGTAGGCTTTGCTTCCATTTTAATTCATATCAAGAATTTTTTTATTGTTGTGCTGGGTGGGTGTACATTCATTGAGGCAATTACAAAAGTTCTTACAATGTATCAAGAATTTTTAAATTTCATTTTTTGTTTTTTTTCTTGAATCATTCTTGGGTTGTTCAGGAACATGGTGTTTAATTTATACATACTTCAGAATTTTCCAAAATTCATTCTGTTTTTGATTTTTAGTCACAAACCATAGTGATCAGAAATACATATGATATGATTTCTGCCTTGTTCAAATTTTTAAGATGTGCGTGGTATCCTCACATGATCTATCCTGGAGAATTTTTGGCCTGTGACTGCAAAAGAATGTGTATTCTCCTGAGGGTTTGTTAGGTCTGTTTGATTTACAGTATGGTTCAAAACTGCTGTGACTTTATTTTCTGTGTAAATCATCTATCCATTGCTCAAAGTATGGTTTTGAAAGTGATTCTTACAGACAGCACATAGTTGGGTCTTTTTTTTTTTTTAATTGTATTCACTTACTGCATGTTTTCTGATTGGAGAATTTAATGCATGTATATCTGAACTAACTATTGACAGGTAATTACCATCACCAATTACTATCATCATTTTGCTAATTTGCTTATTGTTTCATAGACATTTGTTCCTTTTTTCTTTTATTGCCTTCCATTGTGATTTCATGATTTTCTGTATTGATGTGTTTTGATTTCTTCCCCTTCTTTATTTTTGATGTGCAACATTTTTAAATTTTTTGATTACCATGAAACTTACATTAAACATCTCATACTAGGCTATTTCAAGCTGGTAACAATTTAGATTGCACATAGAAACTCTACACTTTTATTTCTATCCACAACATATTTTTTGTTTGTAATGTCACAAATTGCATCTTTTTTTCTGTATATATATAAATAATTGTAAGTTTAGTTGCTTTTTATATTTTTTCTTTTAACTTTTTATACTGCAAATATTGGTGATTTACACACCACCATTGCAGCATTGGCTTACTCTGACTCTATTTATGTACTTACTTTGACCAAAGAGATTGATACTTACATGTGTTTTCATGTTACAATTAACGTCTTTTTGTTTCAGGTGAATAAATTTCTGTAGCTATTCTTGTAATGCAGATCTAGTGGTGATTAAGTACCTTACCCTTTATTTTTCTGCTGTGATGGTTAATCTTGGTTGCCAATTTGTCTGAATAGACACAAAAGTAGTAAAGCACACTTCTGACTGTGCCTGTGAGGGTGTTTCTGGAGAAGATTGTCATGTGGTCCACGTATTGAGTGGGGAAAACATGACCTGAATGTGGGCAGCACCATCAAATAGACTGGGAGCCTAGATGGAAGAAAAAAAGCAGAAGAGTGAAGCTAGCTTTCAATTGTACTCTCCCTTCTTGACTGAGTCTGCTACTCTACTGCCTGTGGATGTTAGACTCCAGTTCTTTAGTTTTTGAATGCAGACTTATACAAGTAGATTTCAAGGGCACTTCTGGGTTCTTCCTTTCCTGCTTCTCCAGTCTGCAGGTGGTCATTGTGGAACTTTTCAGCCTTGGTGAGTATGTGAAGCAATTTAACAAATGCCTTTAAAAAATAATTATATGTTTTTTATTAGATCTGTTTCTCAGGAGAAGCTGAGAAAGTTTTTATCTCACCTTCATTTCTAATGAGCTGCTCTGTTAGGTAAGGAAATCTGGGTTGGCGGTATCTTCTTAAAACACTTTGCATCATTTCACTCACTCTGGTCTGCAAAGCTTCTGCTGAGAGCTCTGTGGATAGATTTATCAAAGTCCTTTTTTGGTGAGGATCTTTTCTCTCTTGTTGGTTTCAAGATTTTGTTCCTCTTTGTCTTTGGTTTTTGACAGTTTGAATATATATCTTGACAAAGCCTTCTTTAGATCAACTCTATCTGGAGAAATGTGAGTTTCTTGTGCCAATAGATTTAGACATTTTCTCAGATTTAGTGATTATTTTAAGCCATTAGTTCCTAAATCCTTTCTATTCCATTGTCTCACTCTTCTCTTTTTTGAAGCTTACCATGCAAATTATAGCTCTCTTGATGCTATTCTATAAATTCATAGGTTTTCTTCATTCCTTTTAATTTCTTTTTTTTTGTGACCAGATAGTTTCAAATTTCCTGTTTTCAAATTTATAGATTCTTTCTTCTACTTGATCAGTTCTGTTATTAATGTTTTGAATGTATTTTCATTTCATTCATTGTATTCTTTAACTCTGGAATTTCTGTTTGGTTCTTTTGTAAGATTTCAGTATCTCAATTAAACTTCTCTTTTTTCTCTTGTTTTGTTTTGTTGAATTGTCTCTCTGTGTTTTTTTATAATCTGCCAAGTTTCCTTCAAATAAATGCTTTGGATTCTTTGTAGGCAATTTGTAGATCTCCATTCCTTTGGGATTAATTATTAGAAAATTACTATGTTCTTTTGGTAGTGTTAAGTTTCTTTGGTTTTTCACATTCTTTTTGCTTTGCATTGATATCAGCACATTTGATGGTGTTGTAGGAATTTCAAGCTGAGATATAGGATTCTGAGGAAGTTTAGCAGGAAGCAACATTTTACTGTGCCAACACAGACATAGCAGACTCGTGTTCAAAAGCTGAGCCCTGGGAACAAAGAGGTCTCACTTTATATACCCTTGCCAGCAGGTTACAGAAGCAAAAAGCAAGGCTCAATCCATATATGGCTGCATGTGACTTCATTGGCTATTTCATTTTCTCAGTGCTATGTGACCTTCTTCATGTTTCAATTCTTTAAATTCTATTTCTCTGCTTTGCCATCCCTTACCCTGCCTCATTATCAGAACACTGCCTATCTATTTCTCTTCTGGCTCTCCTCCCTGCTACATCATTCTCCTCCTTGATGCTCAGACCCACCTGGGGTCAAAGAGCATCATCTTGATCTTGGGATTTATATTTTTATAGCATCATTATATGGGTGGCTGTTTTTCCTTTTATAGTGGCCTCTATAATGGTCCTGATAATGGTCTATAATTGTATAGATTGCAATACCGGGGGACTAGGCAGAAGCCTGCTCCTAGGATAAGATCCATCACCCCGCTTTTATAACAAATGTAGTCTGTATTGTTCTCTTTACTCTGGGACTTTTAGTATCACTTATAAGCAACCTCATTAACCTGGGAGTATATGAGCCAATTTAACATCTGACCTGTTGGTGGGTGGAAGATACAAGGTATGGCTGTGTGGTGGTCCCAACAATGGCTCTCTTATAACATTTAGTACATAGGAAAAACCTTGCAAAGGCTAACCTAAAAGGTAAGAGTCTAAGTGTGTAGAGGAGAGCAGGGGTGCATCCCATATTTGAGTTTCCTCTGTGTGTAGATTAATCAGCTTTCAGAGTGACTAGAGCAGGGCTATTGTCCTGTTGTTTGTGGTCTCCAGTTGTCTCCTGGGAAGTGGAGTCCTGCCAAGGAAGGGCACAGGTGTTCCAAGGGGTGATCTTGGTTGGTGAGGCTGAGTCAGGGATGCACTCCCACTTGGGAAAAGCTGGCTTTATTTGGCCATGGTGGATCCAGGGTTCAATTTTTGTTACTTTAACTGTAGTTGGGATCGACAAGACAACAACAAAAGGGCCCCTCTAATGGTGTTTTAATGGTTAGACATTTTATTTTTTTACCCAGACAGTATTCTTTTTTTTTAATTGAGTAGAATTACTATGGCAACAATATGACCAAGAAAACTCATTGTTTAGAAAAGTTAAAACAACCATCTTTAAATATCAAAGGACATGTTTAGAACCAGTAAAAATAGTCATTTTGTCTCTAAGTAGAACACCCTGTCTCAAAATGTGAGTTTGTATCTGGCGTGGCTTTACTGCCAGATGGCCACAGATATATAAGAACCACTTCCGTAATTCTCTCGGCCTTGGTTATTTTTGAGAGGTCTGGCATGAGTGACTCCATTTGAACTTTGACAGCATTCCCCCCTTGTCTTTAAACTGTTTGTCTCTGAGCAGTCTCTTTTGAAGATTTGTCTGCCATCCAAGTATAAGCCAGGTCTGACCCTGAGAACAGATGAGATAGGGTGCACTCAGGGTGGTATGGCTGTAGACTGAAGATCTTTTTTGATTGGTTGTTTTCTTTTTCCATTGTCAGGATTTGCTCTTTCCTGGATTTTGTTGTTTATTTGGTTTTAGTTCCACATTGGGGGAAAATACTGAGCAGATCAGGTAGGAGTCAGTGTCAATTAGGCCTTTTTGGCCAAATTTAACCAACAAAGAGGCTTAGAAGGAGTGGCCCTTAGGCAGTGGGCTTTTAGACAAGGACAATATAAACAAAATCCAACAAAAGCAGATGTCTAAAAAGTTAACATGGTTGACACATATGTACTTATTACAGTCAGTTTTTATGGACTTGATTGTAAATGCTCCAGAAGGATCAGAACTATAATGACAAAAACTTAAAAGAGCCATGGTTAAAATTTTGGTGAACAATTTAGCAACTAACAAAACAATATATCAGTACTACTAACTTTTTGTTACCGTGTTTATCTAAATGTTGTATTTTAGATTTCTTGATATACTTGAAAAACAAATATATTTAGTATAAGGAACCAGCAATAGCATCATAGATCTATAGAAATTATATATACATATTAGTTTAGTTGTTGTTCTTGAAGTAAAACCTTAGATTTTTATCAGTTGTATGGGGAAAAACAGTTTTAGTAAACCTAAATATCCAATCACAGACACATATAGGGTACCAACTTTTTTAAACTCACCCAAGACAACATTTGTTTAACCATGAGGTCATCTAGAAAATTTTACATAAACTGTTAGAAAATAAGAGGCATGAAAGAGGCAGAGAGATGGATCAAACACCAGCACAGGGTGTATTGTTTAGGCAGGAGCCCTGTGGAGGGGGACCCAGCAAAAGAGCTAGAGCCCAATGCCATACACAGGCTTGGACTAGATATAAGGGGCTAGTGAAAAAGTACCAAGAAGGTCACTAAGGGATACTGTTTCTGGGCAACCAAGATATATATGTTACTTGTTGAAAATAACTCATAAAACCTTTTAACTTAGAACCTTATTATTTGTATGGAAAAAAAAGCAGAAAGAAAGAAGCCTTAAAATTATTTTTTGTATAAAAACAATTTATAGAAAGTCCATTTGTTAATAGACCCATATATTATAAGAGAGAATTAAATATCAGATTTTATTTATGACAGAATGAAACAGGCTAAGTTCATTTTTTAATTACCCAAATTTTAAGATTCCTGTTGCAGGCTGTGGCCCCACTTTTTATCTTTTTTTTTTTTTCCCTCCTCTGGTCTTAGCCAGAGTTTAACCCCTAAATGCCTGCATCCTAGTGAGACCTGACTGAAATAAGTTTGAAAACCTGCTTTCTTAAAAGTAGCAGAACAGAGTAATTTTTTTACATTTACTTTATAATAAAAATCATCCTCAAGATGTTTACAGATTCATATGTAAAAGCCTAAGCAGTTTGTAACAGAGATCTTTAAAAACACCCTGTTTTTTTTGTTACCTTGAATATCGCAATAACCTTATAACACCAGTTTAAGAACCATTTTGAAGATGCTGATATATATATACCCACATGAAAGTTTTATGAATTAAGTATGCCAAAAAAAATGTCAACATAAGAGCACATAAGATGAGGTGGAATTCCAGGAACAAATTAAATTTTGTCCAGTGCTTTAAACAAATTCTCACACACACACACACACACACACACACACACACACACACACAAGCACACACATACACATAGAGTACACTCTCAAAAACAGAAAAAACGTTTAAATTATACCCAGGGGGATATCCAGTGGATGGTGGATGATGCATCTGTTCTCTTGGGAGTCTCTCTCTTTGGAACTGAATTTTTTTGTCATTCATCCCTTAACCTCAGTTGTGACTATTTCCTGGGAAAAGCTTAAACTCCCCTTAATTCTTGGAGGTGTCTTACATACTTTTGCATAGCACAGTACTTCTGTCCTGTTCCCTGAACCTGAGAGACACGGCTTCTCTCCAAAAGGTGGTTACTAGTGGTCTCTGGGAGATGATCAGTCTTCCATTCTGCCTCCTGGGGCAGGCCTCATTGGTGCCTGGTGGAATCTTCTGGTGGTCTGGGAGATGTACCCTGGTGACAAGGGAGGTGAAAAATCACCATCTCCTCAATCCTGGCAATGATTCCCCAAGAAATGCTGAGGGATTCTAAAGCTGAAATATGGGACACTGAAGCAGTTTAGCAGGAAGCAACATTTTATTGTGCTGACACAGACCCAGCAGACTCATGTCCAAAGGCTGAACCCTGAGAACAAAGAGGTCTCACCTCAAATACCTTTGAAAGCAGGTTACAGAAGCAAAAAGCAAAGCTCATATGGCTGTTTGTGACATCATTGGCTATTTCATTTTCTCAGTGCTATGTGACCTTCATATTTCAATTCTTTAAGTTTTATCTCTCTGCTTTGCCATCCCTTCACCCTGCCTCATTATCAGAACACAGCCTGTCTATTTCTCTTCTTTCCCTCCTTCCTGCTACAATGGGACAATCATCTCTTTTTTACTTGAAAGTTTAATTTCAGTGGAGAAAGACCTTATTCTAGAGCTGGGTATGAGGGCTTCCTCCAGCTGTTTGGGGTGTTGCAATTCTGGCTCTAGTGAGGGCACACCAGTGTAGTTTCAATGCAGTTCTTCCAGCTGAGGTTGGCCTTGGTAATGATTGCAGGACTCTACAGAGGCCACAGCTATGAGTATCCTCAGCAGAAGTAAGGGTATGTTAGGTTTTTCAGAAACAAATGCTGCTGGGCCCTTTTTCTAATCTCTTTTTCCAACTGCTGAAGTCACAGTCAAGAGTATTCTTCTTGCCTTCTAGTTAAGCATGCAAGTGTGCTATTGGTAGTGGTGGCTCCAATGCAAACAAGGCTACTATGCGGTGGCATGCACTGCATGGCTGATATTCTCCATCCTTCTGCACTCCTATCCCTTTCCAAGTGTCTGTGGTGTCTGATTTCCTAAGCATTACTCTCTGTGTAGTTATCCTACATTTTTTTCCCCCTTCAGGTCCACTGTGTTGCTGCAAGTTCTTAAGTGGATCCCTGAGCCTTTCTAAATCTATTATCTTCTTTTTGTGGGGAAAATAAGTCAGGTATCTCTTCCACCATCTTGCTGACATCAAATTGTAGTGTATATATCTTTAATAATGTGATTATGTACTATATTAAAACTTCTTTTATTTTCCCATGTTACAGACAACCTTTTATGATATACTGTTTTTATGCATGCATGCTATTTAATCATAAAGATGAACTGTAGTTCATTTAACAAGATTCCTATATCTGAATATTTTTCTTTATAGATATTTGCTATTATAAATGAGTCAGCAGAGGATATTGAAAAGTAAAGTTTTCACATTCTATGATAAAATATTTATTATTTGTTGCTGTGAAGGATGAAAGGAACATCCTTTTAAAGCAGTACTGGTTTTTACGGTTAATGTGTTCACCTGAAGTTTTCCACTTGTTCATCCTTTTAGTGATTGCTATAAATTATTTTACACTTTTATGATTCCTTCAGCAAGCAAATGTATGTTAATTGTAGAGAATGCTTGAAGTATCTTGAGTATATCAAATACTTAAAATAAGAGAAAGATTAGAGCTCTTCCCAATGCTTGAGTATATTGACAAGAAAGTTTTACAATTAATGTCCCATAAGAATTATAAGATGGCATTAATTTGTCCCAAACACACTACCATCTTGAAGGTTTTTATTTGGTTTATTTGCTTTTACCCAGTCTTTAAACAAATATATTTTTTCAACTTTTTGAATTCTGATTTGATTTCAAATTACATACTTTTAAAAATTATTTTAGAAATTAACATCGAAACATATGTTTTTAACCTAGGTCTAAATTCAATCAACATTTTTACTCTTTTCCCAAAGAAGGCAAGTATCATAGAATATAGTAACACTGATTATCTGTTTCCTAAAAGTAATGTTCTTACCCAATATTTTACTGCTGTTCATCTATACGGAAAACATTGACTTAATTTGCCAACATATTTTCTCCTTTCTTAATGTTTATTTTATATCTCAACCTTTCTTGTCCTATTCCCCAAATTTCCTTTTAAAACATGTATATAATCAGGACTTTCCAGATAATGTTTTTAATGCTTTTATTCTGCAAAATTTTTAATTTTCAGCATTATTTCATTTTTGATGACTTTCTCATTATCTGTGAGTTAAGAACAATGCAGTATCAGTGTTTCTTAGAAAGTATGCTTAACTATTAATGTCTTCCCAATTCCAGCCTACTTTTGTGAAGGTAAATCTCAGCAGTACAGACAGAGTAGATTGGCTTAATTTTTGTAGATCATGGTTACATTCTGGTTTTAAATAAGCTTTTCCATATTTAAAAGGAAAATTCAAACTTTTTTAGCTAAAATCTTATTTCTTATCCTTCACTCCTCGGACACAGTCTGGTTCTTCTGACAAGTCCAGTGGAATATATGCAATGTGAAAATCTTTAGAGTTTAATTCTTCCAGAATTATTTATTCATGTAGCACAACCTCCCAGGCAAATCAATGACATTTTTCCTGGTTTCATTTCTCTAAGTCCTAAAGCCTGATTCTAAATGTAACAGTATAAAACAAATATCCAGTTCACTTGAACATTTTCATGATGTTATGGCCATGTGTAGCAATGGAGGAGGGCAGCTACTTACCCTACAATATTTCTGGGGGGGGGGGTCCCCAAACCAAGATTTCATGAATAACCTCTGAGGTAAAATAGTAGAGGAACTGAGATAATTCACATCCTGAATTTTGTTTTCTGCCTCATATTTCCAGTCTTCTAATTTTCTTGTGACTTTGGCTATGGCATTCTTCAAAATTGTACTGTTTTTCTTTCTCTACATGTTATCTCTCATTGATTGATGTCATCAGTGCATATGGTTCCAACATCTACTTCTTTCTTTGTAACTACAAGTCCCACAAACTAGCCATGATAGTTCTTCAGAGCTTCTACTCACCCTTCCAGAATCATCTCAAAGATCTCTTCCATTTATTTATTTTGCATTTCTAAACTTCAATAATGTGCACTTAAAAACCCTACTTAAAACCAAAAATCTACAATATAAACCAAACTCTAGTTCTCTTAGTTTTATTTAATACTACTTTGGTGATTTTCCTTTTCTGCCACTTCCAATTTGTTTATAGTGACCTAATTTATCTGTTTTTAGAGTCAAAAAGATCAGAATCTTTTTGGTATTAAAATATTTTTTGGATTCTAAAGACCTACTAATTTATATCTTAAATGTCTTTTTTTTTTTCATTAGTACACACGGTCCCTGACTTAACAATAGTTTGATTTAATGGTTTTGCCACATTTCCAAGGCATGAAAAATGATATGCATTTGGTAGAAACATGTTTAAAATTTTTATCATTTTCCTGTTTGACAGTATGTAGTGCACTTTTTCAGTGAGATGCTGTACAGGAGTAATGCTAGCTTCGGCTCCCAGTTATTTATGTTTTCATGAAGTTACACTGTAGGGTACACTGAACTGCTAAACTCTGATGTTCTGGAGGTTAGCTGTATTAAATGCATTTTTCAATCCACGGTAGTTTTGACTTACAACTGGCTTATCAGCATGTAACTCTATTTTAAATTGGGGAGCATTTCTAGCCACCTTTCCTTCCTGATAGCATCACTTATTTGGTTCATCATTATGCTTTACTTATTAAGAATAAAAGCCTTCATAGTAGCTCATATGTACCTGACTTCTTTCTTAAAGTCACCTCCAGGAATACATTCTCCTCCTCATATGCACTTTGCTTTTTCATCTTCAAGTTTTTATTTATACTTTTGAGCATGTAATAAAAAAATCTTTTCAATTTTTCACGCTTTGCTGTTAAAACTAAGGCCAAACCCCCATTGGACCACAGAAAATACATTCATAAGCTGTCCCTGATACTCCAGATGGATGTCTTTCCTACCTATTTTCAATTCCAAAAGCATTTTAGAGATCTTGGGATATTCTCTAAGATTTTGACATTTTGCATGCATAGCTATACCCATAATATTCTAGAGAGATAGCATCCAATGTGTTAGTGCTATTGAGCACTTGAATTACGACTAGTCTGAATTGAGATGTGCTATAAGTATAAAATACCTACCAGATTTTGAAGACTTAGTATGAAAAAAATCATAAAATGCCTTAACATTCTTTTACACAGACTCACAGCATATGCAAGTATGTTGCAACTTGTAACCAATGCACAGAGATGTTTGTAGAAATACTTACTAAATATGTTCATTACTGTTGAATCAATTCTGAATGCACACAGTTTTCAGAAAAATAATTTAACAGACACCTAGATCATGCAGGGGGGATAAGGACACTCCCTTGTCTTCCATTTCTACATACATAACATAACAGTTCAACTGAATCATCTTTCCATTCTCTTAGAATATCCTTGAGGTGGAGAAATAATCAAGAGCAGTAAATAGTTAAGTACACCTTTGGGGGAGGCCTGAAAGAACTGCAGCTTCATATGTAACAGGTACAGAATTCTTCTGACTTTGAGATTATCTAGGTAAATAAGTATTATTTGATAATGATACACTTGGGTTGCTTTGTGTTACATGAAGCTATGACTTTGGTTTATGATACAAAGACTGCTGGCAATTGACCACAGAGACAGTCTCAAATAGGACTGGTGTCTTTCTGGTAGAAAGTGACCTTGCAGCAGTTGAGGGGCTTATCCCCCCTCTAGAGCTAGAATCACAGCAGTGTCTCCTTGAATGGGAAATTGTGATAAAGTAGCAAGAGCAAAATTGCGTAGCATAATCACTGCAATTTTTTATTGAATTGAGCCCTTTGCTCTTTGTCTTGTCAGAACAGTTTATTGAATGTGCTGTGGAAAACAAAGAAAGGCAGTAAAGAAGGAATATCTTCTTTTTTTCATTTGAGAATAGAAGTGAGAGAAAATGTGTCTACTTCTAGAGTGCATTTCTTAAATGGACGAACATTTTCAGGTGCAAACAGACTCTTTAGATATATCATAAAACTGTTCTGCTCAAGGGCAATCCAGTGACTGATGAGGTTTCTGTCTGGCAGCCCAGGCAGTTTGAACAATGGAAGTTTTTTGTGTCCCTTTTTCCTGGGAAATGGAAAAATTCTACAAGCTAATAAAATATTTTCATTAAAAGGCAGAAAGATGATTTTATCAGATGCCTAATGTTTTATTTTTCTGTCAGCTGCAGGTTAAAGTTTTATGAACATGACTGAATAGAAAAACAATTATCTAGCGTATAAGGTAGAAATTGATGTTGAAAATTGAAGTTGAGCCACACTTTCAGGCCAATGCATTTTGGATAATTTGAATGATCCTACTTAGATTGTCTTGACATTTTTCCACTTTAGTAAATCTTTGAAAATAAAATCTTGAGTTTTTTTACTATTTTAACATAAGAATAGTGCTGTAATGTTTGAGTGAAATTTATTGATAAAATGATCATCAGTTTTCAGATACTGGGTTTGATTATTATTATTATTTGGTTTGAATACTGCCCATTACAATGGATTATTTATAATTGATGTTTTAATTGATCATGAAATCTTAGCTCATGCTTTTTATAGAGTCTGTATAACTGTCATGTATTTCAAATCTTCTTAAAGTGAAAAATGGAACTGAATATCAAGAGTTATGAAACTTTTACCCTTTTGTAGTTTTCTTGAATCTAATTTTCCTGAACAAATATCAGAAAATAAATTTAGATTTTTTTTGTATTTCCTGTTATATATTATCTTTTAATACTAAAGACCTTGATTATAATATTAACTACTTTTCTAAAAGTTACTTAGTACAGATTTTTTTTATGAAGTAGTCTATTCTGAATTCTATCTAGGTTAAGAAGTAGAAAGCATAATACACTTCAAACTAGTCAAAGTAGTCATAAATATAATTTATAGAAAAATCCTTTTTTGGTAGACTAGTTCGAAAAGGCTATTATTTATTTATTATTGCTAATTTTGTGGAATTACCTAAACTTTTGATTGGTCCTTGTTACTTATAAATCTCAAATGCAAATTGATAAGATCTTATCTCAGAGACTCAGGCACATCCACAGGGGCAACTGACAAAGATTAGCCTCTCTAGAAAATCCAGTGTCTGTCTTCTCCCCACAATCCATCTTCCAACACTTTCTGCCTTTATATATTTATATGATTGCCATAGTTTCATCTCTGAGTCTTCAGGACAAAGATGGGGAATGTTATTTGGGATGAGGAATGTTTAGGTAAACTACAATATTTTGGATTACTTAGTGCTCTGTGTCTTTAAATTAGTGAAGTAACATGTAGAAAAGAGCAGAGGGACATTCAAAAGAGTTTTCATTGGCAATGCATAATTAATTACTGTGATGGGGCTCACATCACATGATTTTTTAGTACTAAGTTATATTTTTTGCTTTGCTAACACACATATCACTCTCAGTTCTATTAGGTACTTCATGTTTTCTAAACTCAAATTTGATTAAGAAACATATTATACAAATAAAATATAGAGCTCTTTTTATCATGTGAGGTATACAAACAACCTAAGTTTTTAAACGAATGAATAACAAAAAGAGTAAAATTAATTTTAACATTTCAGTTAGTGGTTTTCTTTGTAGCAATCATCTTACACCTGATTTTTTGTATCATCTGTTTGATATTAAAACTCCCAACTGGCTTATAAGTCCTAATTGAAAAAATAAGTACCAATAGATAATTGTCACACAATTTCTTATCTCTGTCCCTATAAATCCATATGAATGAATCAGGAAAACATGATTTATTGTGCATCCTGGGCCTTTGTATTAAAGGTTCCAGTTTCTATGAACCTCTCTTGTATATGGTTCTTATTTTTCTACTAGGTTGTTCCTTCCATTCTGTCCTTACATCACAGAGGCCTATTTCCTCCCAGGTAGCTCAGTTCCATTTCCAGCCAGGGAGAATGCAGTTGCTGTCTTGCCCCTGCTGCTACTGTGCTGGCGCTGATGGGTCCCCTACTGCTTGGGCGTAAATTTTGCATTTACACATTGAGAATCGTTTTCTTGGCATCTGGGAGAACTGTTATAATGAACATGATGAATTCATGAGCCAAGGTGTATTTTTGTACTCTATATTCTATTTTTCACTTATTTGGTGTCTATTGTTATGGTGCCTCAAATACGCATGATTTATTTTCACTGTGTTGTTTATAGAGCACAATACACTTGAAGGTAGCATTGCAGCCGATTTTGTGTTCCTATGTGCTTATGTTTTATCCAATTTATAAGTGTCCCTTTTTAAAATTTTTTAGTATTTTTGCATGATCAGATTTCTTCTTTGGAAGACACATCTGTAGTTGAAAATCTCAGGCTTTGGGGAAAAGCATACCTGCATTTAAAACTGAGTTTCATTCCTTACTTTGAGACATTAGAAAAATTATTCCAAAACTAACATCTTAGTTTCACCCTAAAGAAATGAAAATAATAGTATTTTCTTATAACATTATTGCAATAATTAAATAGAACAATGCATCTACTATACTCAGTCCAAGGAAGATATTGAAGAAATCTTAGCTTCTTTTTTATGCCAGATCTCATTACATTTTCCACATTAATTAGTGATATGCAAAAGAGCAAGACTTATCTAATTTGGTCCTTGTAGCTTAGTAGATAAATTCTACAGAAGCCAATCATTCATATCTAGCTGGAAGCTTTGTGCTCATGATATTAGCTTGATTATTCTAAAATGCCAAGTGTGCTATGTGCTTTGTGGTCATATGTTTATTTGTAAAGACAGAGACAGATGCATAGGACCAGAACAGGAGCCAGCATTCAGCAGAGGTTTACTGGGTTCAGCAGAGGTTCCCTACACATGATCTATAGCAAGCAGCAGCATTACACCTAGAAAAACACTTAAGAATGAACCATTACTCTACATAGGAGGATCAGGTGTCCCTGGTGCCAGGCTTAACCCAAAGGAACACTAAGTGGAGGTGTGGTTCAAGATGGGCCATATACCCTCACTTGGGGCACCAGCAATTTGTGCAGTGATTACTGAGTCCAAGAGGCCTAGGATCTTTGGCTTTGCTCCTACCCAGGTGAGTCTGTCTATGGTCCCACAGGAATCAGATATCAGTGGCTTCTCCACATCCAGCCCCTCAGGGTCTTTCTAACAGTGGAACTCACTTTTTCCAGCCATATCCAGGCCTGGAAAGACCATGGGAACAGAGCCCAAGAGAGTGGGTATCCAGGTGCACTGGTACCAGCCACAGCTTGGCCTCAAGACTCCTACATCTTAGACTTCTTGCTGGACTTTGCACCATTTCCTCATATCACAGAACATCCCTTACCTCCAGATTTCTTCCATAGGTTCTCAGTTTCCCCCATGACATCTGTGACTTTGTGGACAAGGATGACTCAGGCCTAGTACATTATTGAATTTATAAGGGGATCTGTGCCTACAGAGTCTACAGATCCTGTGAAGCCAGGGGGCCTGGAGAGAGTGGCAGGTTGGCCTTCTTATTCATTTCTTTCTGCCTCTTGTATGCACTATTTCCAAACCTGTTGGAGGGAGGCGCTTGTTCTTTTCATGTGCAGACATCTTGTCATTTGTCACATGGCAGCATTCCTCTTAGTTTGTAGGAGTAGGAGAGGAATTGCTGCTCATAAATGTGTTTAGCTTGAGTTGAGGCTACCCAACACCTTTCCAAATGTCTTTGTCATCTTACAGCTCAGTGTGACACTTGGGGATCATGAGGCTTTTCAGTGTTTGCACTCTGCTGACTTGTGGCTTCCTTGTGGTGTTAGTCATCATTATCCAGATGATTGAGAGCTTGGGGCAATCTCACATGTTAATCAAACACTTGAAGCCATCATGCTGTGTCCATTTTTGAGTCCATTTTCTTGAATTTTCTCTATCTTACTACAATTGAAGTGCTTCAAACATTTTTCCCATGTCTATTTTTTTCATTAGTAACATTTCTTGACTTTTAATGTCTATTTTAATGCATTTCAAATTACTTGTTGTTATGGACCTGCTTTGCTTTGTTTTCCATTTCCATCAGTGGCTGACTGATATGTGGTAAAACACAATACAATTACTAATAAAATGACTTTGACAAGAACAAAAGCAAAAACAAAGCAGGAATCAAACAAGTCTTCATTTTCATGGGTTTTTAAAATTTCTTTTCATAACAAACTGGTTTTATGTCAATACCAAACAGTTAGAAGTGGCTGTCCAGAGTATGTAGGGAAAATACTGAGAAGCCACATCTCTACTTAGTGGTTAAGTGGTGTAAAAGTAGCACAATCAATTAGCAATCAATTAGCAATGTCTTCCAGAGGCATCAGTGGGAGTTTCCAATATATCAGGCCTGCATTACATTATTTGCCAAAATGTGAGCCTCTTCCTGTACTAATCCTCTCATTACAAATGTGTCTCCAAAAATAATGTTATCTTGAAGTAAGTTTAGTATTCCTCCTATTATAGTTTACAGCAATGTTCAAGTATTAAGTTTGTTTTCATATAAGCATAAGTTTTATCTTTGCATTTATACTTTCATTGAGAACCAAGTTAATGCAATTTATATATGTACTGATCTATAATAGATAAAAACTAAAAGACTGGTTTTTCAGCATAGTATATAAAACCCTGGGAAAATGCACATTTGGAAAAGGATTATAATCTAAGCCTGAAACATGAACCTTTTTAACCTCAATCACTTTATGTTAATTTATATTTAACATGCATCTAACATTGCATACATACCTCAATTTAGGATTTGATTGTAGATTTAAAACATATTGTTAAAAGAAAATAGAGGGAGGCTTTGGTTTTAATATTCATACAAAAGCTTTTAATGGATTACTGGATTCTAAGTGCAATGTCATCATTATGTCATTTAAAAACTAAAAATAGTAGTATGACATAGCTCTTTAATGGCTAGACTATTTATTTAAAACCAGCCTGATTCAAGAACATTTTACTTGTCTTGATAATTTAACTGCTAAGTGAATTGTGTGTGTGTGTGTGTGTGTGTGTGTGATGTCTATGGACATCTTTGTTTATTTTTGTTTTGTTTAGTTTTCTTGTTCATTTTGTGGTACTGGGGATTGGGTATTGCTTAGCATGTGCTCTACCACTTGAGCTGCACCCTCAGTCGTTTGGTTTTTATCTTGTTATTGAGGTAGGGTCTTGTTAACTTTGCCTGGGCTGGCCTCCAGAGTGGTGAGGACTACAGGCATGTGCCACCACATCCAGCTGTGGAACCTCTTAAGTGCCATGGATATCTTATAATTAATTAATGATTACCAACTTCAAATATTGTACATTTTTATATGGATGTTAATAAAACTTTAAAAGTAAATGTATTTAAACATTCATAAAAAACATATTGGTTCAATTTATTATTATCTCAGGCAGTTTTAGATTTAATATATGATGACTTTCTCACTTGAAATAAAACATTGGTATAGTTTTCTATTCAAACAATTAAAGTGAAAGATTTTAACCTACTTTTATATTAAACACCTATAATCTAAAAAAATTCTGAAAATTTTTGCACTAACTCTGTGTTTTGAAGTTTAAAGTTTTAAAGTTCTATGCTATAATTCCTCCTAGACTTGAACCACAGTTCTACAATATTCTTTGAGATATTTTTGATAGTACATCTCAATCTCTTAAATAAGAGATAGTCCATCTCTTATTTAATTAATTCACATTTCCAAAAAGCTTTTATTAACTATCCTTTGTATTCCCGTCAGTATATGGTGCACTGGAGGCACAAAGATAAATACAGTTGGTCCCTGTCTCCTCTGGCTATCTTTATTCTATGTGAGGAATCAGGCACTTGGTAGCATTTTCCCAATTTAGGACAAACATGGAGGATTCATTTTGTGATCTGCTTTCCAAAAGCCAATGATGATTAATGTGGTTATAAGTGCTAGTAGAAGCAATGGATTTTTCATTTCCTTTCTCTTCAGATAACTAGAATGCCTGTGTTTCCTAATAACATTTTAAACTATGAAATCAAGATAGAAAATCAGAGTACAAAAAAAAAGAGAACTTGAGAGAGTCTCTAGTTTTCCTGAGGATAGACAAATTTTATTTTCTTTATAAAACATTCATGAGTAATTATATACTTGTTCCTTGTGCTAGTGGGCAACAAAAAATATTTTGGAAGTTGAAACTACTTAGTATGGGCATCCTCTTTTGTCAGTAATATTCCTCAGAGAAACAGATTCAGAGACAAGATGTTCATGCAGGAAATTTAGCAAGGAGGTGCCCTTAGCAATAACACTCCTGAGGAAAGTAGAATTGAGTAGAGACAGAAGCTGTACTACAATGCAGCTACAGCCAATTTCAAGGGGAGCTTGGGAATAGGGTGGCTCCTTAGTATTGTCACCAATTGAAGCAATAGTAGTTATTAGACATGTGTTGCCTTTAGGAAGGGGGCATAGCCTTTTTTGAAGTAGTTCTTTTCACCATAATTCTGGTTTTAAGGAGAAGTTCATCTCTGAGCCATCTGACAACACTCTTACATGGAAAAATGAGTTCATAGATCTTAAAAGGATTTATGGGCAGTGTACCACAATATGCATGACACCTACATTCTTTATTTATGGTGTGTTCCAACATTTAGATCTGTAAAGGAGGACTCAGAGGTATAGTTCAATATTATTTCTGTTCTTCTGCTGAGAATAATACTGAAATATGAATGATCCATGATTGTTTACAACTCTAGCTATTCCCAGTCCCTTGAATCATTTTATTCATACTTGTTGATTGACTTAACAATAAAGATAGGCTAATAATGAAATAGGTCAAGGAATAAAAAATGATCCTTAAAAATTCATTCTGTATACAAACTATTCAAGGCCATTATATGGGTTTATCTAGTGAGCAAATCAAAGGCATGTGATAGGAACTGATCACATCTAAAGTGGCATACTTTGACACTCTTAACTACATAGAAATTCTTGATATCTTGTAGTAGAAACTAATTAGAAATAATATTACTTGAATCATTCAAATCAAAGCAGACTACAGTTAGTATACTCAATTGCAATTTTCCTCAACTTATTATTAAAATACTCTTAAAGATATAGAACAAGAGAACTGATAACTTTGATAGCAAGGACTAAATGGAAAACCTAATACCAGGTTCTGGTAAAAGTTGCCTATGTTTTTGAATAAGTGGAAGTGGATTAAATGCAATCTATCCAGTCTTAACATGAATCATTTTGAGTTTGTTTTATAAAACAAAATATCTACAGAAAACAAAGATATGAGTTTTTATTCTTTCCCTCCAGAATCTGTGTCTTGTTTCAGAAACTTATAGCATGAACAAAACAGAGAACCTGGCACATAGTCCCTCTATAATTCCTGGGACTACTTCATGAGGCAAACAAAATCCTTCATGTTTTTCTGCCAATTTTTCTAACTGCCATCTTTTATTTTCTAAATAGAAACCAATACTTTCAGGAAATTTATTAAAAACAAATAAAAGACTAATAGATAAAGCAAAGGAGGTAGTAGACTTACCAATATCTACCAATACCTATTCTTGGATATACTCTATAATTAAAAAGGATAAGTTTATTAGGTCTCAGTAAATAAGACACTATATGCCGCAGGAGGATAGATGTGCTTAGATGGAAATCTGGTAGTAATAAGAAATATTGTGTAAATTTTTGTCCACATTTTTGCAAAGAAATCATAACACAAATGACAGAAGCACATTAAGGATAAACTACTTCCTCTAATTTTGAAAATGAATAGTGGCCCAACATCCCCTTTCTGAGGAATAAATAAGTATAGGAAAATAACATAGCATCAAACTATTGCTGTATGAAGAAAAGGGAATGATGCTTGAAAGGGTTATTTATAAATGTCTGAACGAAACAAATAGGGAAGACCTTGCTATGCTCAATATAGTGTAAGACCCTCTTAAAATGGCAAAACTAGGGCATAAAGAGTATATGGAATAACAAAACTAAAAATGAGCAAATGACACAGAGTTAGGGAGGAAGAAAAAAAAAACCCAATACTAGAAGTAAAATCCACACTGGAAGAACTTAAAAGTTGAATCATTGCCATGGCAATGAATTTATAAAAGCAAACAAAAATAACAAAACCCAATAAGATAAAAACATAATTATTAAGCAGGAGAAGTTTTCCCAAAGTGCTGTAAGATAATAAGAGAGGAAATACGACTGACATAGAAGATGAAATAAAAATAATTCTGTGACTATATAGCATCACTAAAGTGACAAAGAGTGTAAATGGACACAAAATATAATTAAAGAATCAAACTCTACTGAATAAACACCTTTCATGCAGATAAAAAGGAGTCTCTATGTTCTTATAAAATCAATAAAAAATATTTCACATTTAGGTATGTTATGGCCACATTTCTGTACTACAAGATGAAGAAAATTTGTACATGATTTAGAGAAGTGAAAAAGCCTACAAAGCAACAAAAGTCTGGTTTGAATAGAGAATGAAATTATATCATTTGCAGGAAAATGGATGGATCAACATGTTAAGTGAAATAAACCAGAGTCAGAAAAATAAATAACTCATGTTTTCTCCTATATTCAGATTCTAGATACTTAAAAAAAGACATGAAAACAGAAGAAGAATATTTGGGAAAAGGAAGAGGAGCAGTGAGACAGGTAGGGAGAAAAAGAGGAGGGTAATAGAAGTGATAAATGTGATCAAAGTTATTAGATAATATATGAAAATGTCGTGATGAAACTCATTAAGATAAACACGAAATCATATTGTACATCATAAAAATATAATGTTTATTTTGTTAATAAAAAATAATAAAAGCGGTTAAGCATTAAAAAACATGTTGGAATCTGACTTCTCTCCTATAAATTGCCTAAAAATGATAGGGTAATATTAAAGTTTAATAAAAAGATTATGATACATTATTAAAGCAAAAAGAAGGTAGCAACATTTTTCACATGTGTAAACCTAGTGTTAAAACTTTATACATAAGAAAATACCTACTTAAGAAAGGGGAAAGGGTGAAATGAAAACTTTGAGTAAGTTTTAAATTTTCATGTAGTTTTCTAAAGCTGTTTTGGTGAAAAAGAGATACGATATGTAAATCATAGTATAATAGCAATAATTTGGTCTCAGTAAGCATAGTAAACAGAAAGAAAGAAGCTTTGCCCAAATCTCTTTCTTAATGGTGGAAAACAAACAATACCATCTAACCCTTGACTCTAAAATTAGGGTAACTATTTTAAGGAATAAATCATTTTGAGAAACTTAAAAAGATAGCAGAGATATAATTTAAAAGAAAACAAGTCCTCTGAAGCAAAGGACATTTTAAAAAAATGTTGATCTTATATAATAGGAGAAATAAAACAATAGAAAATGCAAGATTAAAAATATGTGTAAAACAAAACTGTGTTTAACCAATATTTGTAGATGGTTTAAACTTCTATATGAAAACATTCTCTGCCTAAGTAATGATAATACCAGTAATAACATATAAATCTACTTGATTCACAAGATGCCTAACCAAAACAAAACGACATGACATCGTAAATAAGAAAGGAGGAATTTACACCACAAATGAAAACAAATAATCACTGCAGATGTGCTTCCTGGAAGTAGGTAACTTGGTGAACCTGGGCATCAGCCTAGAAGCCCAAAGGATTATACACTGGAAAAGAGAGTGGGCAAGAATTAGGCTCCATCACTAAGACTCAAGCCCAGCTGAGGTTTTGTTGTTGTTATTTGGGTGGAGGTTGGCACTGGAGATTGAACCCACAACTTTGTGTATGCTATGCAAGTACTTGACCACTTGAGCTATGCTCACCAGATTTTTTATTTGAATTTTGGTATTTTACATAGAGTCTCACTAACTTTGCCCATCCTGTTATTGGACTTGCAATTGCTTGCCTCCACCTCTTGAATAGCTAAGATTATAGGTATGGACCTATATCCAATTTCAGCTGCAGTCTTCTTAATTATGATGAGGCTAAAATGATCTGGAATGACCTGTTTATATTTTCTCAGGAGAAAAACATTGTCCTCCCACATTTGATTTTTTTTTTCTTTCTGTGCTTGGGATAAAACCCAAGCTTGGGCTTGGGAATTCTAGACAAGGTCTTGCTGTGTGTAGCCCAGGCCAGTCTTGTACTTGCAGGCAGATATTCCTGTCTCGGCCTCCTGAGTGCTGGGATTGTGGAGGTGTGCCACCAAGCCAGGTATTTTTAGGTTTTTATGTTAACACTTCTATTAGATATTTATTAGTGTGTTTGCTTCTTATATTCTTCTCTCTCTATATATAAATGAGATAGATAGATAGATAGATATAGATAGATAGATGATAGATGATAAATAGATACATATAGATATGGATATCAGTTTGTGAATAGATGATTCATAATGCTATAATTGATTAATTATATTATAATTTTAAGTGATTCATTTAAAATCAATAATCTTATTAACAATTTTCATCTAAAGTATAAGCCCCCAAGAGAGAGAAGAAGGAGAACGTAGGGATAGTTGCAAACCTGAGTGTGTGCATGCTCCTCCACACATAGATTGGAGAGCAAAAGAAGGGCTGAGCAGTATCTTTCCCAAGCATAGAGTACTTTCCCTCTTGAGCAGAAAAATCTAATTCCTAGACAGACTAGAGGATGAATCTAAACAATCTTTGTCAAAGTAACTATTTAAGGCCAGTTTTTAAATTTATTACCTGTGTTGATAGATAAACCAAATTATTATTTGCCTGAGAGAGGCCCAAAATAGGTAGGTTTCTTAATTAGAAGATCTTAGTTTTCAAGGTAATTCCTTGTTATTTCTGCTAAGAAATTCTCTGTTCTTTTGAACCTTGGTACTTCTTTACTGAATATAACTGCTATTTTCCTATTCGCTATATTTCAAATAGCTTATTATAAACTTTAGAGACCACAAAAAACTAGTTATATTGGTATTATCTTTTATAAATTTACATTAGTTGTGTGTTATGTGTATAAACTAGAAGTCTAATTTCACCATTCCAAGTCACTGCTATTAAACCTTTGTCCCATGATGTACTCTATTTAATGAAAAGCCAATGATGTCAAAGAAATGAAAGAAGAGTACAAGTATAACTCAAAATACTCATTCCTATATCACACGATCAGTTTACAATTACAGATACATTACCCACTAGGGCCTACTTGTTGAAGCAATTTTGTACTCTATGTTTGTTATTTGGTCATTAAAACTTCTGTCTAAGTACCTAGGGACCCATTTGGAACTGTATTTGTCATTCTGGTTTCCTTTAACTCTTTTCATCGTCTGTGAGAAAATATTGTAGAACAGAAACAGTGATCTGAATTGCCATTGGGGCCTATTCCCAAAGATTTCTTCCTGAGCAAAGGAGGTATTGCCAGTGGCATTCACTCCAGGGTTTTGTGCTGTACAGAATGAAACGTTGGAAGTGAAATTAAGAGGCACGATAAAAATGTGGTAATCCCCAGTAGTATCTGACCAATGGAAATCACAGATTCTTTTAGACAAATTTCTTTTTTTGTCTTTTACTCAAAATGGAGAAGTTCAGAATTTTGTATACTTGATTTTTGGAGCCCTAAATTTAGCACTAAGTGATTTTTTTTCCTATGGATTTTATAAACTTTTCATGTATATTCCATTTAATATTATTTCAAAACTTCAAAGTTGGTAAATTCCATTATACTCCATTACATTACTAATTACTGGCTCTTTAGATATTCATAATCATTAATATGACATCATGGAGGAGATTTTAAAGGTAAACTTATGAAAAACAAAGGAGATGCCAATTTTGAGATATTAAATCAACTTAAGCTTTATCAATTTGTGTAAAACAATTGATTTGATAATAACCAAATATATCATATAAATCTGAAAGCCTTGTTGCAATGCTGCTTATGTGTAATTTATTTTTGCTATAGTAGCTAATTTTATGGTATAGATTTTCTGTTTTGTTTTCCTGTATACTTCTTTACAATTCTATTTTAAAATAATAACTTCTTGATCCTCAGCACCACAAAAAATAAATGAATAAATTCTACTTTTATGTAAAAACTTTATAAAATATTTAAAACTAGGTTTAAAACAGTCAACATGACTAATGTGATGGTTGATTCATTAAAGTAAAAGATAGTGATGACAGACTAGTGGTAGGAGCAGTGAATTATTGAAGACAGATAATGCTTTGGGATTTCCCTCTGGGTACTTGGTCATAATCTTTGTCCAGACAGCAATGTTCATGAGCTTTCTATGGCAGATGGCACAACAAAGAAGTTTAGAGGGAAAAAAATCAAAGCTCCAAGCTTTTCATTTATTCTCATTTCTTAATTTAAAAACCACAAATTTCACACTACTATATACTTATTGAACTCACCTGATCTCCATGGATTGTCAGATTTGTTTTCATTCTAATGTGGTGGGTAGCTTAGGAAAAATGAATATGTTCATAGTTATCTCTCTTTTAAAAGCTAAATTATTTACAGGCATACAAAAAGTAAGGTCATTTGTTGCTAATATAGCTTTCAAATAAGATTAGGAATATTATCTCAACACTTTACACTGGTATGAAATTTAAATATAAATGATCGCTGAGCAAATTGAACTTAGCCTTTTGAAATTTCATTTGCCTCTTAGTCTAGACAAAGAGTCACTCTGGTACTAGTCAGTTACTCCTCCGTTAAGGGCATGCTTAAATTATGCAATGCCAAGATATTGAGCTACTTTAAAATGTCAAAAAGACTACACATATGCTACCAAAATTAGAAAATCAAATGCTATATTTAACACTTACATTTTGATATTGATTATTAGATTATATTACCAGTACCTTGAATAAATAAAATAAGTGTGGTTCATTTTAATATAAAATTTACTTTTAATAAATAAAATCAAAACATTAATAATAAAATGATTTTCAGAAGGCAAGATTTAAACATTTTTCTTTGTTATTATTACTTTAGTCAATTTTTGTTTTAAACAAATTTCTTTTATGAATATCATTATGTTTTCATATTATATTTAAAAGAAAGCTAAATACAAAGGCATGGGTAAATTTTACTAAAACTTTAAGATTCTGATGAAGTGATATAAAAATAGAAACTGGTATTACTGGCATAAATTTGCAGTGCTAATTAAGTTGTGGTGTACAGCTTCCCATATGGTTTGCTTGGCTGCCATTATCATTCTCCTGTTATCGCCCAGGCTTTAAAGGAGACATGAAAATAAATGGGGACCCGTGTGCCCATGGCCTAATTAGAGCTGGGCAGTTAGCCTAGGGAAATTAACTACTCTTCCTTCCTCTTCTTTTTATGTCAAGTCTTCTTAAATCTTTATTATGAATGAAACATCAAATGTTTCTCCTTTAAGCAAACATCTTTGCTATTGGTAGAAATAATTAAACTCAAGAAATAATGATAAACAGCTGTTAATCACAAATGTGTAATGAAGAAAAATATGATAAGGTTCCAGCCTTCAAGAAAGTTCTAATCAAATAGGAAGTAGAGGTATGTGAATAAATAATGTATATGCTAAATCATAGTTATTTTCATAATTAGTACTGCTTGGCTTGTCCAGACAAGCCAAGTCAATGTATTTAATCTCAATCCATTAATTATTTATTGGGTGATAGATATTTTGCAGAAGTGATAGCAGCTTGGAAATGGTAGAAAAAAATAAAAATGAGGTAGTTCCCAATGTCTACTTGAGCATGAAGTGGGAGCGTTGTATTTTTTCTGATTTTTAAATATATTATTGTCCCATGCCCAACCAAAGACAATTATCTTAGAAATGAATCATGGAGATAATATCACATGAGACTGACAACAGTCAATATTGGTAATCATTAATATTTACACTATAAGACAAAAAAACCTTTGATGTATTTGCTTTATTGTTGAATTGATACTATATTCCCAGGGAATATAGTAGAATCATGGTAATAATTTTTGTGACATTATTAAAGAAGATATTTTCTATTTTAATTGCTGTTAGTCCTTTATATTCATGGTTATTTTTTTCAATTTGAAAATGAAGGAGAGGGGCCAGGGATGTAGTTCAGTGGCAAAGCACTTGCCTAGCATGCACAAAGCCCTGAATTTGATCCCTAGCATCAAAAAACGAAAGAAAGACAGAGAGAGACAGAGAGAGACAGAGAGAGACACAGAGAGAGAGAGAGATGAATCAAAATCTTATATTACTGATTTTGTGTCAATATATTTTGTTATAGCACTTACAGATTTTGCTTTATGAGTGCTGATACTATAATATAATAATGTGTAAAACACATTTATTGTTATTTTACCTTATGAAATCAAGACAGCAAATTGATAGTGACTTAATCAATTTCCTTCATAATTTGCTCTCATTTCCTACTAAGAGTAATGATAAACTATCTTGTTTATCTTTCTCACTTTCTTTTGTATGTGTGCACATTTAGTGAGTTACAATTTTTTCTATTCCATTCATTTTTTCTATTATATAAACTTATTCTAATGCTCTTCATTGTAAACTTTAAAATATACAGATATAATTTGATTAATATCAAACTAAATTACATTTTATTTAATTTTTCAAGCTATATTATAGTTCAATGAAACCAATTTTATCAAACTATAAGGAAAACTAATAAACTTAATTATCTCCATCATTTTATACTCCTCTCTTAAATATTCTTATTTTATAAACTCTATTTTGTTATTCTCATTCATATATATTTGCTTCATGTACATTATGGGAGCATAATGTCATTAAATAGACAATATTCACCACTGTTATTTTAATTTTCTCATCATACCTTAGTTGACTCAAATTGATTCTTTTTTTCTTCCTTTTTTTGTGATACTAGGGATTGAACTCATACCCTTGGTCTTGTTAAGAAAGTACCCTACCACTTGAGTCATACTCCAAGCCTTTTAGCTTTAGGTTATTTTTCAGACAAGGTCTGGCTTTTTGCCCAGGATGACCTGGGACCTGGATCCTCCTACATATTTCTCTCTCATAACTTGGAACCACTGACAAGAATCACAAATCTCAGCTTATGGGGGGAGAGGAAGGGGGCAGAGTGGGTGGTAAGGGAGGGGGCGGGGGCAGGGGGGAGAAATGACCCAAGCCTTGTATGCACATATGAATAATAAAATAAAAAAAAGACAGATATGTGGATTAATGAAAAAGAATAGACTCCACACACATATATACAATCAATTGATGTTCAATAAAGTTGTCAAGGAAATTCAAGAAAAAAAAATCTGTTTATTTGTTGAGATGTGGTCTTGCTAACTTTTTGTCCAAGTTGGCCTCGAACAGCTATCCTCTTGCTCTCTGCCTCCTAAGTAGCTGGAATTATAGTAGTGAGCCACTGCACCTGACCTCAGATTTATTCTTCAAGAAAAGCTTAGGGGAACTTTATTCCCAAAGCTGTAAAATATCTAAAAGGCTCACATGTTTCCTGAATGCAAATTCTTAGGTCAGGAATTTGTGGAAATTGATTCACTGTCTTTGGATATTGAAAGATATTATGAGGCTATCAGAAATCACTCAAAATTTCTCCTCTCATATGTTCCTTGATCTTTTGTCTCCATGCACAAATAATAGTTTCTTTGACTTTGGTAGGATATCCTTGAGTGGTGCCCATTCTGGCCATTATTATTTTCTCTATGACCAAATTTTTCATCCAAAATATAGACTCATGTCTACTTGTATTCTAAGATTATGTTTATTTATAAAGCAATAAATATTAATTACGTTCCATTCTTAATTTTCTTCTTTTAAAACTTTTTGTTTAATTTGTTTCTATCAAATTAATTTTACCTTAGTTTCTGTTATGTTTTAATTTTAATGTCATATCACCTCTTATCTATTGTAGCTTCCATTTTGTCTATTTCATTCATCATTCCTTCTCTAAATTCCTATATCTTTGCTTAGTGCCCTTGGAAGTAATATATGTTTATTCAATTTTATAAATTCTTAGAGACATTGTTGACAAAATGATTCTCATTCCATTGTGTTTGGGATCGAATAGTGTTCCTTTAAAATCCATGTCTACCTCAAAATTCAGATTGTGAGTTTATTAAGAAATAAGGTCTTTGCGTTGACCATTAAATCCAATGACTTAGTGTCTTTAAAATGTATTCTGAACTTTCAGCTTCTAAGCCTATAAGAGAATATATTTCTGCTGAATTAAATGAACCACATCTAGTCATTTGTTATTAGCTCTAGTTAACTAAGGTACTTGGCAACTTTTTTGCTTTTGTTAGTTATCTATAAAAGTACAGTAATAAACATCTGTCTCTTAAGGTTGCTGAGAGTATGAAGAGTCATCTCTGTATGGTGATCATGATCAGAGCCTAGCAGATAGTAGGTGATGCTCACCATTCTTATTCTCCAGCATGTGCAAATATTATTGTAGCATTTCTTAAAATTAGTCATTCAAAAGTATAAACTTGCATATATTCTTTTGAAGTTTTACCTGTGTTTAAGATTTTTAAAAGTTTGGTATATCCTAGGCAATTGAAAGAAAAGTCAGTTTACCAAATTATTATTCATTTGTCATTAGCAATGCATTTTGCATTTGTCTGTAGGTAACACACTAACACATACATACACATTTGTCAGTACTGGGCTGAACTCAGGGCTTCACTCTTGCTAGGGAGGCACTTTACTGCTTGAGCCACACCTCCAGCCTGAATACTTTACATTTTTTTAAAATTGTTTTAGTTTATAACTTTCATGCAACACAAGTTTTTATAATTCAAAAAAAGTTTATTCATTGTGTAAAAGAATGTGGTGGTAGACTCATTTTCAACTGATGAGAGTTTTGCCACTAAAATTACAATAATAGCTAAGTGAATATGTATGCCATTTAGATTTCCATATAGCACAATTTTAATTCTTTACTGAGTTCCTTCATTTCTTTCAAATTACTACAATTGTGCATTTAAAATATTTAGCCATTCTTAAAATAGAATAATTCCCTGCTATATTTTGGTTTTATCATCTACAATCAGGTTTGCTAGAAGTAGGCAAGTAAACTTATCTTATTTTTTAAATCACCTAAATATTAGCAATTAATTGTCACACTTTTCCCATCTTACTCTTTATTCAGTAAAGTATACCTGCATCAATTTCATTAAGGTTACTCAGATATTAATCTTTATTAACTCTTAGAATTCTTTTCTGAATCCCCATAATTATTTAATCTTTCCATTATTAGGACACCTTGAAATGAAAGTAAAAGGAGAAAGAAAATTTTATACATCAAATAGTGCTAGTGTTTTATAACTTTCTAGAGTAAAATAAAACACTCCTATAAAGGCTAAGATGGTATTCAGTTACTCCTGTGTGTTTCCAGGACAGTATATTTCACTGTTGAGTCATATAGCTCATACACCATGAATGGAAGTATAATTGTCAGATTTGTTTCAGAATCACCAAGCCATTCTAGCACTATGCAGTTAATTAAAAAAAATTTTTTTGGAAACTTTCTGGAATGACAGTTCTCACCATAATCTGTAATCTAATTTCTTCCTGGAACTGAACAGTGCTTTTATGTTCCAATACTTTACATGATAGTGTTTAAATCTAGTATCTTTCTTGTGAAATTGGCTCAGCTTATTATTTTTTTTTATTATGTAGGAGGGTGAGTTTATTGTTAACACCACATTACTGTAGCATTGCATTTATCCACGTGCTTCAGGATTTGTGGTTATTACTGTGTCAGTTGTTCTTCTTTATTTTTTTTCTTTTATTCATATGTGCATACAATGTTTGGGCCATTTCTCCCCCCTACCCCCCTTCCTCTCCCTCCTACACCCTTCTTCTCCCCCACTACCCCTTCACTTCCAGGCAGAAACTGTTCTGCCCTTATCTATAATTTTGTTGAAGAAAGAGTATAAACAATAATAAGAAAGGCAAAGTCTTTTTGCTAGTTGTGATAAGGATAGCTATACATGGAGATTCCTAGCAGTGCTTCCATGTACATATGTGTTATATTCTAAGTTGATTCTTCTCGAACTGACCTTTTCTCTAGTTCCTGATCCCCTTCTCCTATTGGCCTCTGTGGTTTTAAAGTTTCTGCATTAGGTCCTCTGCATTAAGGACATCAAATACTATCCTGTTTTTTGTGTTTCTTACATATCCCCGTACTTCCCATGTGTGCTCTCACCTTATCATGTGACCAAAGTCCAATCACATTGCTGTATTTGTCCTAGATCTAAAGTCCACATATGAGGGACAACATATGATTTTTGGTCTTCTGAGCCTGGCTAACCTCGCTCAGAATGATGTTCTCCAGTTCCATCCATTTACTTGCAAATTATATGATTTCATTCTTCTTCATGGCTGAGTAGAATTCCATTATGTATAAATACCACATTTTCTTAATCCATTCGTCAGTAGTGGGGCATCTTGGCTGTTTCCATAACTTGACTATTGTGAATAGTGCTGCAATAAACATGGTGTGCAAGTGTCTCTGGAGGAACCTGTGTCACATTCCTTTGGGTGTATCCCAGAAGTGGGATTGCTGGATCATATGGCAGATCTATGTTTAGATTTTTAAGAAGCCTCCAAATTTTTTTCCAGAGTGGTTGCACTAGTTTGCATTCCCATCAGCAGTGTACGAGGGTTCCTTTGTTCCTACACTCTCGCCAACACTTGTTGGTGGTGGTGTTTCTAATGATGGCTATTCTAACAGGGGTGAGGTGAAATCTTAGTGTGGTTTTGATTTTCAGCTTATTATTTTAATTCAGCCATTCTTAGTCTCTTGTCAGTTTTTAGCATAAAATTTTAATTTTTAAGCCTCAAAACCTCTCTGTAATAGATAGAAAAACTACTGCTATCTTTGAAGAAAAAATGAGCTGTTATGTTGAAATTATCATTCCCCAAATGAAAAAAATTATTAAGTTGTACTAACTTTTATCTGTTAGTCTGTGTGACTGGCTTTTATACTGAGTGTGCAATTAATGCAGGTTATCATCTCAAACCAGAATTCTGGGAACATGCACCCTATTTCATACCAGGAATATAGTTCCCTGCCTCTTGAAGTTTTTCTCTTTCAAATGACTAAGGGATATTATTAAGCTTGACTTCTTTCACATAATGATGTGCATTTGACTTGCAAACTATTTTTGATGGTTTTCAAACTACTTTAACATGACTACAGAATGTGTGCTATGATGATTGTACATTGCAGAAATGTGAGCTCTGTGACATTTTGGCACACTGCTTCTAAGTCAGTATGATTTCAGGAAAAACTTAGCTATATTTGTATTGCTTCTCTGCAACCTATGTGACTTAATTCCTAAGCCATGTGTTCCTATATTTAAATGTTTAATCAGAAGTAAATCTTTTCCAAATCTTAATTCATTTAAAAAAGAAATGGAATATAAAATGTTTTCCTCTTTGTCTTAGTTGCAAAAAAATATGAAAATAAACTCAGCCTTTGTCTTACATAGTTTGTGGCTCTTTTAGTCATTTAGGTGGTTTCTGATCTAATTTATCCACATATCAGTTTATTTTGCATTGCTTTTGAACTTTTAACCTCCTTAATTTGTTTCCAAAAGAACGTATTTAATGGCTATGTGATACTCATGATTATATATTTATATATATATATTTATAAAATATTCCATTTTTTTCTCTGTAAGTATTCTCAATGCTTTCCACACATTTACTGTCCTCAAATTTATTTTAATACATTTTTTGTTTATATATGTTACTGTGACATTAAAGCCCTGTATTAACATATTTAACTTGAATTTTAATCCCATAAATGTTAGTCTTTCATATAAAGCTACTAATAGAGACATGATTAGTTTGTGTATTAATTAAGGTATAGTTTAAGAAGCTACTATCAAAGAGGCTCCAAATGTTCATCTTACATAACAAAGCTTCTTTATTTTTCACGTAAGAGTCCTTGGCAGACAAGTTCTGCTCTGGTGAGTTATCCAGGGACCCAAACTGGAATGACAGCTCACCCACCATGTGGATAAGGAAGCTGCTCAAGTTTCAAGCTCTGCACACTTTAAGGAGGAACACCAACACTGTGGCACCTCAGAAAGCAGGTTGTAATTTTATTGATGTATGGATAAGTCATACTCATAATTCACTTCCAAAGCAACCCCAAGAGTTTCCCTTTATCACCTTCCCCATCCCTAATCATTTATCTGGACTCTTCACTTGCTGCCTTTTCACCTAAATTACATTCTGGCTACAAGGAACAAATCATTATTCTCAAATGAGTCATATTATATTGGTATGTTCATTCACTACTTTCCCATGTTTCTTGTATTTATAATTCCTTTTATATCTTAGTTTCATTATCTCTTTCCATGCCTCAGCCCTTCATATAAAATGGGTGATCATGTTTCTTTTTTCATCCCAGAGCTTAATGATTGAACAAAATTATGTGACGCTCTTTGATTGCATTCCAAAGTAGCATAAGCACTCAATGAATAAGTTATTAGCAATTCTTGCCATGTCTTCTGTATACTCAAAACATGTAGGTCTACTGTAGGATTGAAGAACATCTGCTTAAATTTGAAAGTAGTAATCTCCATAGATATACTTAATAAATTCACAAAAGATACAACATTGGTAATGTGACTGAGACCTTACTCAAGACAATTGGGAAGCAAGGTAATTATGATGGTCTGGAAGCAGAGGTAGGAATCCAGGATCAAGACAATGAAGCATAATCATTTTTATTCATCAAGAATATTTTACTCTTGAGTTTCAAAAATCCAAATTTTACTTGTGGTGTAAAAAGAAAGGGTGTAGTGAGGAAGCATGAGAGGGAATGAAGGGGTAAAAGAAAAGACAGAAGCAGAGAGGACAAAC
The DNA here is from genome assembly GCF_047511655.1 of Castor canadensis. Classification (NCBI taxonomy): domain Eukaryota; kingdom Metazoa; phylum Chordata; class Mammalia; order Rodentia; family Castoridae; genus Castor; species Castor canadensis. The sequence continues at coordinate 41,029,876 of NC_133387.1, forward strand.
AATATGGTAGGGAAGAAGGAAAGAGGGAAAGGAAGGGAGAAGGGAAAAGAGTGGTGAGAGAGAAAAAAAGAGGGAGGAAGGAAGAAAGGGAGAGAGGGAGGAAGAAACTGGTTTATGGGACCATCCACAGATTTCTAGCATAACTAGGTACTGGTATTCTGGTACTACTGGAAAGTTGTCTTTTCACCGATCAGTTAGTTCACTATTTACCTCTCTATTGATCTCCAAACTTGTATGTGTTAACAGCTTCCTAGCTCTGGGTCTCCCTCGTCTGGCTTTCTTTGCAAGCCCATCCCTGAATCAAACGCTATGGCCTATTGGAAATATACTTTGGCCTGGTCAGATGCTGAGTTAGAAATTTTACAATATAAATAAAACTTTCTACATTTTCAAACTGAACAGCCCCTAATTGTGTAGATGTGCCACACTTTTACTATCATTACACATTTAAGTTTCACATTTCTCACAATTATGTTGTGACTAACAAAATTATGTAGGAAACATTTAAGGAAATATGTTAGCTTGCCACATAAGACTATGTTCTTAGGTATTAGAAAATATTTTTTAATTACAGAAAATTTTTTTAAGGCTCTTGATACTAGAAAATATTTTTAAGGCTCTTGATGTTTACTGTTTGTGACCTATTTCTTCCTTTGTTCATTTATTACTTGCAAAGATTTCTCATTTGTAAAGTTCTTTAAATTTTAAAAATGTTAAACATTATTTAGTAATGCCTATTGTACCTTCTCCTTTATTTTGTCATTTGCCTTTCAATTTTGTTTATAAGAAATTTTAAAAATCATGTTGTCAAGTTTATCAATATTTTTGCTTATACTATTTCCTTTTGCATTATGCTTTGAAAGGTCTATTTCACAATTTTAACAAAACTTGATACATATTTTGTTCCAACATGTATATGGCCTCTATTAGTGTTTAATTCTTTGATGTGTTTTGAATTACAGTGAGCAAAGGACAATTAATTATCCCAGTCTGGTTACTTTCATTCCAATTTTTGCCCATCAATTCACAATGGTGTCTTTAGTGTGCACACACTCTCCTCACTTTAGGTTATAAATTATGTAATTTTTGACATAACATTTTTCTTACTCATTAATATAGCCGTACAGATTGCCTTTTGATCCAATAAATCTCAAAAAGAAAACAAAGTTCCAATAATTTATTTGTATTTGCCCGTTATTTCATACATTTTCTACTATGTTCTACATACAAAAGTCATGACCACTGCATCTGCAAATTGGATTGTGTCCTTTATAAATGTAAAAGTATTCTTACGTATAATACTAATTTTTCATATTGACGTAGTTGCTTTGGCCAAGCTTTGACATATTTCCATCCTTTCATATTTAACTGCTTTGTGCATTTGAATTTATCTTTTTTCTTTAAAAAACTTACGTGATATAATCAGGTCATTAACCTGCATATAGTAAAGTTGACAGGTTCCTGAGTAGTGCCTCATGTTTACACTTGTAAACCATCAACACAATCAAGATAATGAACTTTTTCATCACGTTCCCCACATTTTATTTTTAAACAACATGAAAATATATTAGATATAATTCATATATGTTGTATAATTCATATATTTGTATATTATATAATTAATTCCTGAGAATCTCTCACATACATTTGATTCACATTTTTTTCTCACAATGATACAACTTAGTTTATGTTGGATTTTCATTTGTATGTTTGTGTCTTGCTTTCTTACTATTTCCATTTTCTGGTATTTATATAGGACTCCTTTTGGATTTTTTTCTTTACTTATTTATTTTAGCCTTTGTTTCTATTGCTTTGTAAAGTTTGTAAGAAAAATGTTTCTCTTTTTGCCATTTTTTTTTTCTTTTCCTCATTGTCCCAGGAATTTCTACCGTAGATATATAGGTTTCCTTGGAAATAATTGACCTACATTTTGTTATTTTTTTTTCCTTTATTCATATGTGCATACAATTTCTGGGTCATTTCTCCCCACTATATTTTATTATTTTAACTCTTCATTATTTATTTCTGAGAATTTCCTTAACTTTGTTTTAACATATTTTGGTTTTATGCAGATTGGCTTATACAATCTGATGCTCATTTTCTTTGCTGCCATTTATAATCCAAACCCCTTATTTCAAGTCTTCATTTCTAATTATCTCTCCAAGTTTTTTTTATTGATAATTGTGATGACCTACCCAATTTATTCATCCAAATTAAAAATATTTTAAAAGATTTGTATGAAGCTTGTCTTTAGAGTTCTCACTTGACATTATGTGATCTCCCAATATGGTCACTAATATCTTTAATCATCAGTGCTCCCAGATAATAATTTACCATATTAGTGCCAAGAACAGATTGAGGGGAAGTATGACATTTAAATATACATAAACAAATTAGATTGGTATTAAAACTTTGGAATTAAAGCAGAGAGAGAAATAAAGAAAAAAAAAAACAAAAACAAAAATTAGGTCACCTATCATTATCTATGCTAATACATATTCCCAGGCAAATAACTGGGACACACGACCTGAGGACTCTGGTGAAAAATCAGACACGTGATACAATACATGCAATTGACTCTGTAAAAGCACTGCAAGTGACAAGATATTATCATGTTAGAATAAAGACTGCTTCTCAAGATTGTGGAAAAAAATTTAGATACGCTAAATACTGTTTCTATCACATTTGAGAATATCCCATGCTTCCCCAAGCTTTTTGCTTATTTGTTTGTTTATTTTTCAAGGCTTTCCTCCTTTTCTCACAGACCAATCTTTAAAATAAATCCTCATTTTACATCTGCCTTGGGTTTGTACCTCTTTTTTCAAATCATACACATTCTAAACAGAGGTGCATGTATCTAGGTACAGAAGATTTACAGGTGATAAAACAAAGCTGGACTTATAGATGTACAGGAATATCAGAAAGCACTGGACAAACTCAATATAACTTCCCACCCCTCCCTAAATATCCCTAGAAGTTTCATTTTATAGGTGACACCGGTGATGCCAAGGGTTGACTGTACCACATGCTGGTGCCTTTGGAAGTGACACAAAAGCCTAGCTATTTCCATGATTATCTCATCCCTCATGACCCTAACAGTGTCCCTGGGACATAATTACAGTCTCTTTTTTTTTTTTTCTTTCCACATGAAAAATCTTTGTAAGATAGCTATTATACCTCTATTCCTGTGTAGTTTACTTTAAATAAATGGCTGGACTGGAAGAACAGATTATTAGCTCAAATTAACCTGACTTTTTCTTGTCAGTTTAGCATACTTACTGCTGTATGTGATGCTAAGTTGCGGTAATTTGTTCTTAAATTTTACCCAAGACATGCCCATTATATGGACTTTCAACTAGGCATTTGAATCCCTGTACAGCCATAGAAATAGGGTCATTAAATATTCAACTTGTGTCTCCAGAGGAGTTTGTGAGCTTTTAAATTTATTTTTCCTTAATAGTTGAACCTATACTGACACTTCCTAGTTCTCAAAAATTATAATTTTCATTGTAAAAATCACATGCTTTTTATATTTTTGAGTATAAAGTTTCTTTCTCTTTGTGAGGAATTAGAGTTTATACTAACAGTTTCCTAATACTGATATTTTCTTAATTAGTTTTTATGATAATAGTCTCCCTACAAAACTAATTTTAATCATGATCATCACCAATAAATATTTTTGCATGTGACTTATTGTCAGAACCTTTTGTTTCTGTATCTGAGGTTTCCCAACAGGACTCACATTCACAGCTGCTTTGTGTTTGAAGCTGTGTTTTCAAAACAGATATTAGCTTAAGAAAGAAGCAAACTTGAGAAAATAACATGCAAATTAGAACAAGATCAGATGCCTAAATTGGATCTCTCTTCAAAGTTCTCACTAGGCAATTAAAAATATTTAATAAAGCAACGTACATTTGGAGCACAGGAGCCTATCTGTGAGACAGGTTTTTATTCATTAGATATGGTATGTGTTATGTGCATTTTAAATTAATATTTGTTCATCACCCAAATAAAGCATTCTCAATGAAACTGTGACATTCCTTGACCTCAGGTGTGTATTCACATCACTATGCTTTTTTGCCTTTTGAACAGAATTGTCAATTTCCTGCTTTCCCATAGGAAAAATTTCAATGAACATTTATGTAGAGACATCTTTTTCACTATATCTAACCTTGCAATTATATGTGGTTAATAGATAATTATTAAGTCTGTTTTTATACTTTTCACATATTACACTATAAATGAAAGCCTTTTAGTTTAATGGTCAACAATTCTACTGTAATGCAAAATATTTTTCTGTGGTTTTTTTTCTTACTTAAATTCAAAATTACAAAACTCTGGGATAAAATGCCTTCAAATCTTGATCAAATTGTGTTAGTACAGCTGAATATAGAAGCCCAAGTCTAGTAAATATTTGCAACCCATTATATTCTCTGCTTTGGTGATCAGCAGTCCATAAAGAGATTCTAAGCAGACTTTACATCTAAGATGCCACAGTGAACCAGACTGTTACAGAAGGAAGTCAATGGTGCAGGCACAATTTCTAAACTACAACAGTGAATTTTTTAAAACCCTGAGGAATTACAAGCCCATTTGCTCCATCTGTGGTACACGGCAAGATAAACAGGAACAAGGGTGTGTGAGACTTCAGTTGCTGAATATAATGATTCTTCCGGGCACCAAGGGCTAACAAAACACACGTTAGCATGTGCTATGGGGTTTAGTGTCTTCCACAAAGTGAGGAAGACAGGCTTTTTATAATCAAACCAAAGCTGCCTAGAGAACTCATCTATTTTTATTTTCAAATAGCTAATATTCTTTTTATAGCCCTTTATAATATCACTTAAAACTAACTGATATTTTTAAAATCTGGATTTATTTATTTTCCAAAACTAAGAGCCTCAGTTCATCTGTTTTTAGATGTAACTTGTAAAACAACAAAAGACCAACCAACAATCCCCACTCCCCAAATGTGTATAGTGAATAGGGTTTGACAGGTTCTGTCTGTCTTTGTAATATTGAACAACTAAAGCCAGGAAACAATGGAAAAAAAGAAAGAAAACAGAGAAAGGAAACTCACTTCTACAGGTCACTCCTGGATTCTTTTTCACACATTGACTCACTCAAGCAGTACATTGATTATGAGATAGTTGTTTGATCGAGGGTCCATATTTAGGATCCAGATGGTGTTCAGGTTTAGCTTATTTAGTGGGTTCATCTTGAATAGTGCATTTGAGATGTTAAATAAATAAACCAGGAGGCTCTTGAGTACTGGAACATTCCGATAGCTATCATCATTGAAGCAGAACAAGAAAAGCTTTTAAAAACCTTAGATTGCAGGCATATTTGGAATTATATCTACTATTTGTTCTGCTTAGCTATCTCCTCATTTGAGAGTGGCATACCTATCAAAAGAAAAGATAATAAGTGACCAAATCAAATTCAAGTTCACAGTTCTTGTGTTGACATCCTGTTCAACTTTCTTCTTTGTGCTTTCTTATCCTATTGTCTCTTTCTACATTGTCACGTATACATGACAATGTAGCATTTTTTGTATACATAAACTCTTACTAGATGGTCTCAGAAGTTAACACAATTAATTCTCTTTATGTTTGTATCTACCTATGTCCTTCCTATTCCAAGAATCTGAGGCAGATTGAAGTAGTATACTGAATAAGTATAATAGAAAATTTTAAAAGAGGCTATTTGAAGTCAAAATTACAATGAGGATAAGAAACTTAGATTAAATAAAGCATCATTTTCTGCAATTTGTGACATAGGGATATGCATATTGCTTGTAAGTATTCAGAAACAAAGTATAAGATATATGTGAAGATTTTACAAAAGAACTATTTCTCAAACTGTTTATTGTTTTCTTGTTAGTGTGAATTAAGGGAAAATGCATTAGACAAGGGACAACATTGTTACCAAATAACAACAATAAGTATGACAGGCAATCATTGAAGAACTCTCTTTATAAATACCCTTATTATAACTTGGAGGCATACTGTCAAAACATGATACAAGGTAAGCATTATTAAAGCTTGTAAGTTCTAAGTATGTAGCACCCTCAGGCTGCCTTAGAAAGGAAGGATATTTTGGACACTTGGAAAAATAAATGGATGCTACATTCTTCAAAAAATTTTCTAACCTAGAAATGGAATTTTCATCAAAAACTGAGAAATTACAGATGCTAAAAGGCAAAAATTGAACCAATTCAGGTTGTTATAGTACATATATAGAGATAGAAATGTCACAATGAAACACTCTGTATAGCTATCTTAAACAAACAAAAATGCCATTTTTTTTTTATAAAAACAGAGAGCAGGAAGGCAAAACAAGTCCTGTCTAGGGGTATCAACTCCTAGAGGGAGTGGGGCTGATATAAGGAAAAGGGGTCAGAGAGTGAATATGGTAGAAATATTCTGTACACATGTATGTAAATGAAAAAATGAGACCTGTTGAAACTATTCCAGCAATGTGGCGAGGGAGGATAAAGGAGAATGATGGAGGGGGTGAATTCAACTATGATATGTTGTAAGAAATCTTGTAAATGTCACAGTGTATGCCTAGTTTACAATAATAAAAATGAAGTATAATAAAAAACAAAAATGAAATGAAAAATTATAAAGACTGAGAAAATGATAAGTCATTATTCACAAAACTTATAAAATGGACAGATTTACCTTAAAATCTTAGTAGAATTTGTATATATTTCTAGTGTACAATACATGCTACAATCTGAAAATGATATTTCAGCTTAAGAATTCCACAATCCAATTTTCAAGAAATGCCTGAAGTAGATGGAGCTGACACTATTCACACTTTACAGATCACTTGAGTCTCTGATTCTTTTCATTTAAAATTTAATGCAATCAATTAGATAGATTTTCATAAAAGAAGATAAATTAATTTGGAACACTGAAGAAAGGCAAACCCAATGTCATTTTGGTCAAAAGCTGTAATGAATTATTGATAGAATGGTTCGTGGGGAATAAAAGAAGTGATCACTAATAGTCAGCATGAATTCATCAATAATATCCTGCATCCTCATTTCCCAATTTAAATCATTTATTCATAACCATGAAAGGTAGTAAATATAATGGATCCATTTATATTTAAATAGGTTGAAAGCTAAGATGAGTATTTAGAAAGTTGTGACTTTCTTTTAGCATTCTAACTAGTCTGAATTTGACAATGTTTTTTGCTAATCAGATGTTAAACCTCTTTCTTCTGATGGGAGTAAATAGGCCAAATGACATTCCAACACTAAAGCCTGTAAGGATCCTGCAATTTCTTTTATTCCTTTATTTAAACTCATGAGAAATTTCCATTTTTCCTACAATCTACTGATTGCTTTTGAATTAAATCCTACTTTACTTTGAATCTTGTCTGCAATGCTGAGGAAATTGTTCAGGGATGAAATTAAAATAATGTTGAAAAAGAATAATCAGGGGCCTAATCACAGGCATCCAACACTACTGCATTTGCATTCTCAAGAGAAAACAGAGACAAACAACCTCTTCAGGAACATTGGTTCATATGAAGATTATTATCCTACTATCAGGAGTTGTAGGGGTTCTATTTAGATAGAATGCACAGGACAACACCAATGGCTTGTAATTCCCATGAGCCTCTCTGAGGATTAAGGTGTAGTTGCATTGATGAGGCATTTGAAAGCAAACATGTAATAAAAGACAACAAAAGGTAGCTGGCCTTATTCTTGGGCTGTATTGAGCTGAACTGGACTATGAGAATTTATGGCTAGAATTGTTTTTCCATGAACAAATAGGAAAAAAAGAAAAACATTAACTATAAAAAAAAAATCTGTCATATCTGGAGCAGACTACCCCAAAAGGATAGAAGTAGGTAGAAGGTTGTTTTAGACACTAAAAGGGCATGAAACTTGAAATCTGAATATACGTTGGTAATCAGATAATATCAGTAATTATTGTTAATTTTCTAAACATGAAGTAATATGCATAGGGGAATAGAGGAAACAAGAAAAAATACATATAACTGGTGAATATATAATAGTTCATTATAATTTGTTCAACTTTTCTATATGCTTGAAGTTTTTATAACAAAAGTAAAATCTATGTGTTTTACTAAGGAACATACAAGTCAACTAAAAGGTCCTAGTGATCAGAGTCAAAACTTTTTGAGCAGCAAAAAAATTAGTGTTGCACTATAACCCAGAGTATAAAATAAATATCATGAGGCTACTTGTATTCATACTGAGATAAATAAATGCTTGGATAAATTAATAAACAGACAGATGAGACAAATATCCTATGCAAAAGAATACAAAATAACACCTAATCTGTCCTAAGAAAGAAAAATATAACTCCCCAGTCTATAATGTGGGCTGTAAATAGTGGCTTCCTTCCAGAAGTTCAGTTTGCTGGGGATGGGGGAGGATTTAAGAGACACTAACACAGGAATATGAAAAACACTACCTCAGTTAGGTGATCAAGGTCAATATCAACAGGCACAATCATGTTATTGATTCCATCCTTGATGTCATGGACTGAAAATGACACTTTTCTTTTGTGGTCTTCCTCAAAATAATTCATAAACTCACTATTACCTTGAGGAAAAACATCAGACAAAATCCAATAGCGCTCATAAAATATCTGATCAATACATCTCAAAACTGTCAAAACCACCAAAAACAAGGAAAGTCTGAGAAAATGCCACAGCCTCTAAGAGAAGCTTAAGGAAATAGGACCAATAAATGTAAATTCAGTATGCAGGCGGGGTGCATAAGTACTATATTAAAACAGAAAAAGTTCATTAGAGAAATACTAAGGACATCTGCAGAAACCATGGATTTTGATCAATAATGATATATATCAATACTGATTCATGAATTAGACACTGTACCATACATACTAATGTAAAATTTCAATAGAAGAAACTGGGTGTAATGTATATGAGAATGTGCAATATTAACTACTCAATTATTCTGCAGATTAAAACCTTCTAAAAATGAAGTTTCTAAAAAAAACCTAGACTTTAAATCAGTGTCTCATATGTAAAAATCCGCCTTGAAATTACTTGAATGTATATAAAAATATTACTTTTAAAAGTAAAATAGTGAAAGGAAGGAAGTGACCCAGTATATGAGAGTGGTTTAAAAAATTATAGTTCAATTATACTGCATAGCAATCAAAAGGTATACTGTAGGAGAATATTAAAATCAAATAATAAATAAGATTATAGCTTATTTTTAAAACAATGTCTTGAGAAATGACATATTTAGCCTTGTCTGATTCACACTCTATTTGAAGTTGATCCTCAAGTATCTATTTTTTTGAGCCACTGGCATTACATTTTCTTTATTTGATGCGGATGGCTTGTGAGAATTTCAAAAATTTTAATGACTGTATTTTATAAAACTTAATAAACAAATTTGGATTTCATTTTTGATTTGCCATGATTTTTATTTCAAATGATATTGTTTTAAGAGAATTATATTTTAATTTAAGTACATTTTCTTTTGATCCAGTACCCAATATAATTCAGATTAAACACAGTTTAAACCAATTGAAGCATATTAAATATATAAATATAGCATAGTATTTTTAAGGGGAAATGGTTTCAGTTTTTCTCCATTAAGTATGATGTTGGCTGTAGGTTTGTCATATGTAGCCTTTACAATGTTGAGGTACATTCCTTCTATTCTTAGTTTTCTTAGAGCTTTTATCATGAAGTCATGTAGAATCTTATCAAAGGCTTTTCTGCATCTACTGAGATGATCAAGTGGTTTTTTTGTCTTTGCTTCTATTAATGTGTTGCATTACATTTATAGATTTGCATATGTTGAACCACTCCTGCATCCCTGGGATAAAGCCAACTTGGTCATGGTGAATGATCTTTCTGCTATGTTGTTGGATTCAGTTTCCCAGTATTTTATTGAGGATTTTTGCATTGATGTTCATTAAGGAGATTGGCCTATAGTTCTTTTTGGATATGTCTTTGTGTGGTTTTGGGACGAGTGTAATACAGGCTTCAAAGAATGAGTTAGGCAGTATTCTTTCCCTTTATATTTCATGGAAAAGTTTAAGGAGAGTTGGTACTAATTTTTCTTTAAAGGTCTGATAGAATTCAGCAGATAATCCATTAGATCCTGGACTTTTCTTTTTTTTGGAGATTTTTTATTGTTGCTTAAATTTCATTTCATGTTATAGATCTATTTAGGTGGTTAATATCTTCTTGGCTCAATTTTGGATGGTCATAAGTATCTAGAAATTTGTCCATTTCTTCAAGATTTTCAAATTTATTGGAATATAGGCTCTCAAAGTAGTCTCTGATGAGTCCCTGGGATTTCCATGTTGTTTTCTGTTATCTCCCCTTTTGCATTTTGATTTTACTGATTTGGTTTTTTTCCCTCCTCATTTTAGTCAGATTTGCCAGGGATCTGTCAATCTTGCTTATTTTTTCAAAGAACCAGCTTTTTGTATCATTGATTCTTTGTATGGTTGTTTTGGTTTCTATTTCATTAATTTCAGACCTTATTTTTATTTGTTCTCTCCTTCTGCTTATTTTGGGTTTTGCTTGTTCTTGTTCTTCTAGGAGTTTGAGATGCAGCATTAGGTCATTGATTTGAGATCTTTTTGACCTTTTAATATAAATATTTAATATATTTATATATTAATATTTATAAATATAAATATATGTTATATATTTTATAATATATATTAATTATATAATATATAATATTAATATATATGATATATATTATATATTACATATATAATTATTATATGTAATATATAATATATGTAATTATTTATTTTATAATATAATATATATGTTATATATATTATATATAATATAAATATTTATAAATAAAAATATTTAATATAAACTTTCCTTTTAGAACTGATTTTGCTGTGTCCCATAGGTTCTGGTAGGTCATGTTTTCATTTTCATTAACTTCCAGGAACCTTTTAATTTCCCCTTTTATATCATCAATGACCACTGATCATTGAGCAATGTATGCACATATGAATAAATGAATAAATAAACCAAAAGAATATCCAACTTACTGCAATAAATACCCAGAGGGCTGATTATGTGCAAACACTCTCTTGGGAAATTCCCACTCCTAAAATTCAGTCTCCCTCTGGAGAAGCAGAACTACAGAGAAACCACTCAGAACCTCCTCAGAGCATGACCCATTTATAGGGTGTTATGGCTCATATAATTCAGTCTAAAGGTTTAAAAAGGACTTATTAAGGAGAAATAAAAATCATTGATATGAATTTTGTAGTACAGGCAGACGCAAGTCAGATAGACAGTAGAGAAGGTATTTCCAGACAAAGAAGATATTAACAAAGAAAAGGAGATGTGAGGATTCAACATTGCACCTGGGGAACCACAATACCTTTCAGTTCGAGGTCAATATATGAGTTGGAGAAGTGGAAAGTGGTTCTCTAGCAGAGGTAAGCATCATGTGATGAAGACTTTGAGTGCTTTACTACAATGTTGAGAGATTTTCCTAAAGACAAAAAAGGAATCATGAGACATGTTTTAGCTAGAGAAAGAGCATTTCAGGTTTCTGTGTTAAAAATATGGTTTTGATAAAGACATGGACAATGTATTCCAAGAGGATGTTCCTAGGGGTAAAAAAAAATTTTCTGAGGCTAATAAGTCCAAAGCTAAGTTAATGAAAGTTAGCTTGGAAAGTAAGGATGAAAGCAAGAAATGCAGAATTGGAAATTCCCATCTTCATTGAGGTTTTCACTGCATAGGATAAAAATGAACTTCTTGGGCATGCTAGTTTTTGTAAGTCCATAGTCTTTCATTTTAGTGTTTCTTCTGTGTACCAGAGCTGTCTATCCAACTGCTCACTTACATCATTGTCTTACATCTCTACATATTATACATGACCCAAATGGAACTCATACACTTCCTCTTCAAACTGCTCTTTCTCTTATATTCTCTATCTTGGATGCAATAGAGGGAAATTACTATGATGACATTCATCAGGAAAAGTAATGCCACTTTTAGAACAGATATTTGGTAATATCTTGTCTACCAAAAGAAACTTCACCTTAAATTGTGTCTGTGTAGACATGATGTTGACAGAAATATTAGATGTGGTAACAGTGACTTTGATTTGGGGGGTAGATATACATTACTTCTACTTAAATGTATAGTTTTTTTTGTGGTTTTTTTTGAGGCACTTGGGTTTGAACTCAGCACCTCTCACTTGTTAGGCAGGTGCTCTTACATATTGAGCCACTCCACCAGCCCTAAATGCTGGTATATATAAATACTACAAATTATTATTAATATAATATAGACATTTACTAACATTTCAATAATGAGAAAAAGGCTTCTGTAAAATACGGTTAGCAAATAGCTCAACACGATAGTTCCTTTCTCAAAGGATTTTTCAAAGGTCATTCGTTAAATTGATAAAATCTTAGTTGGTTATAATGTCTTTCTGTGAAGATATATCATTAATTGAAAATGTTAGTTTTCATTCCAAATATATGATATATATATCACAGACTAGTGCAATTGTTTTTTTCTTTTTTCCCAAGGACTCTTTTTGTCTGTTCCCTACAAAATATATGTTACCAATTAATTACTACTTAACATTTTTCCCCTTTGGTGAGGGGGATGACTTCTATAATACATTTGTCTCTTTCTAAGAAACCTATTTGATAGCTTAAAATATGAAAGTAAGATTGAAAGGAAACAATGGATAGAATATAATATGGTGAGGGTTCAGGTGGAAGATTGAGGGATGCTTTCATTAGATTAGAAATATTATATCTTACAACTGAAATGCAGATTACACTGTGCCATAATGTTCTTCTCAAGTATACAAGATAAAATTTGCATATCTAAATTGGATCAGATTAAATGGGTTACCCTGGCCTCTCTCCCTTGAGCAGCAATCAGCCTGGAAAACCCTGCAGGTGATCCCCATAGCAAATTTTTAATGTCCTTACTCAAGAGTCTACATGTGTGTGAGTTTATGTGTGTAGGTATGTGTATACATGTGTGAATAAACATATTTATGTCCAAATTTATTTTCATTCTAATTTCTTAGAGAAATTATTCTACCTCCTTTTAATAGTTATTTGCTTCACATATTTTTCATTTTCATGTGTTTTTCAATATCTATCTAGTGTCTATCTTGTTTTTTTTTACTAAAATTTCTCAGTAGATTTTTTCAGAATGTGATAAAGATTAGAAACTAAGTCTGGATGAAATTACCTTTATTTATTAGTAGCCTATGCCCTTTTCTATTCACCTTTAAAGAAACATCTGAAACATTTAATGGAAAGTGATAAACATGTTTTACTGACCTATTTTTTGTATAAAAGTATCTTACACATGAGTTTTTTAGTTCAAATTCTTGAACTAAAGAATTTTTTGTCTTTGTATACAGAGTTGTATGCACACAAGTAAAGTTTCCAAATAAACCACTAACCCATAGAAATAGAATATGCTTACATTTTCTATCTACATATGTACTTGGCACATTTTAATTTTTTCTGTGAATAAGAATTATGGTTGGATTTCAAGAATTTTGAAATCTATTGACTGGTCACATTTGTAAATTTGTGTAAAATTAATGCAATACGAAATGTTTTAGTTGTGTGGATGATCAGAACTTTCACAATCATTCCAAATCAAACTATTCAACTCTAGACACTCCTAATAAAAATCAGTTCCAGATATGTTGAGTACTAAAATAAATCCAAAGTCTCAATAAACCAAGAATAATCCTATGCACAAGTTTAATTTCATCTTTTGTCAAACTTACTTTTATTTAAAATTTCACTGAAATTTTTATGTAGAATCTCACTAAAGGTAGATGATGTAAAATATGTTTTAATTTGGTAAATAAAATTTATTCCATAAATTAGTGCTATCAATCTTAGTTAACTAATCATTTCATAATTTGTGATAAAATATTTTCTCCAGAAAAGAAAAACATGAAGTGCAAGAATAACAATTTCAGGACTACTACTGCTATTGTTTATAATGATATTGAACTTGGACAAAGTGGCACATTTTATTTTTTAAGTGCATCCACCAATGTTTTTGCACCATATCTTCTGTAATTCCTGGTTTCGAAGTAGCTCCTACTACTATTTATATATCCTCAAGTTCCCCAGTTTTACTTTTTATCTATTTGTTAACCTCTTGCAGGTAACATAAAGACACAGCAGAAGTCTGTATAACCAATTAATCAACATTTAAAGATATTAAATTTTCAAAAAGGGAAGCATTTGAGGCTGGGCATCCTGCACAAGCCTGTTATCTCAGCTACATGGGAGGCACACATGGAACGGTTTAGATTCTGAGTTCAGCCTGGGCAAAATGTTAGTGAGACCGTATCTCAAAAACGTGCTGAGCACGGTGCCACATGCCCAATTATATAATGTATATTAATCCTATATCCTATAAACATATATAAATTTAGATATATTTAGATATTTATGTATTTTATATATGTTTATATTTATATATATTAAGTTACTTCAGATGATTTAATTCATGTGAGTATTGCCTTTCACCTGGATTCTAACTTTTAGAGTATAAGCAGTTTTCAATTTTCTTCACTTTCCAGCTTCAAAGTACTAAACAAATGGTCAACACCATTAGTTGATTCTTTGAAAAACTGTGTAGAAACAAAATGAGATTCACAAAATTTAAAAGTTTCATGAAGTCAGCTGGAGTTCCTGGAATGGATTTTGTTAAATATTAGAATAATTCATCATTCTCTGATAAAGTGAAGATAGTCATGCTTGTGACTAAATAATATTACTGCACAGGGTATTTAACAGAGTATGAACAGGGAGATGTAGTCAAGGGTGTTCAAAGCAGCTCTGTTTTTAATAGCTAAATATTGAACTTAGTTTAAATGACCACCAAAAGTATATAGTGGTATGCAGGCTGTTTATTCAGCAGATTTTTAAACAAATACTTTTATCAATTGTTAACACTGATAGTTCTAAAAACATAATGTTAAGTGCAAAAGCTATAACCTTATATGACAGATCACTCAATTACTCCTGTGCGTGTAAAAACACAAACTCTGGATTGGAAGGTACAATAATTAGAGTTTCACAGAAGCATAGTACAAGACAAATCTGTGAGTGCAGAAACTTTATTCTGAAGGTGATCACCAACAGGGGAGCAAGGACCTGAGACAGGAAAGGGAAGAAAGTCAATAAAGGATGTAATAAAGGATGTGGTACACACTGAATCATAAGGTGAGCAACTGAAGTCCAGTCCAGGTGGTAAGCTCTGGAGGACTGTGTGGAACAAGCACTTCCAACAGTCTACTTGAAGTGCCAGAGTTCCACAAGTCATTAGTTAAGGGATCCTTGGAGTGATGAGGAGTGATACTTCTTGAGGCTTCTGGTCTGTAGCACATTTAGTTAGTGGGTTTTAGTGTTCCAAGATAGTCCAAGGAAAGGATGCATCGCTGGCAGTTCTAACCAACAGGCAAGGCAGTGCCTGTTGGGTACTGAGGCACCCTGACACTTATTCAGTTGATGACTGTGCTTGTTGGAAGGGGTTGTGTGGGGGAAGTGAATGAAATTGAGTCTGCAAAACACATTAAATTTATATGATTTTTTCTTATCTAACAATGAAAATATTTGTGATAAATAAGAGAAAATGTTAATAATTTTCAATTGTGGTTGTGGATAAAGATGTTTGTGATGGCACTTAAAAATATTCTCCTAAATTAACAGAAACTCAAAGTATAATAAACAAGCCAGTTATCCTTTTATTATTCAGTATAAACTGACAGGCTGTGAACACATTTGTGGGTTATGAACTCCTTGAGATTGTTTACCATGAAACATAGAGAATCTTGGGAGCAGTTTGTGAAATGAATGACAGAATTAATTAATTATGAACTGTGGTTGAAAAATCCATCACTTTTAGGCCAACTATGAGTCAGGCTTTTGGTTTTATCCACCATCAATGTAATTGTCTCTAATTTCTTTAATGTACCTTGGCATTGACTGGGTGAGAAATTTAATGTTTGCCCTTAATTGACTTTAGTGTCCAACACTAACCTCTGAAAAGGTAATGTCCCGGATTGTCACGGGCAGCCTTTTGTGGATGTGAATAAGAAGACTGAAGAAAATTTAAGATGTCAGATATTGGAGAGTTTTGATAAGCCTTTAGATAAATGTCGGTAAGTTTGTGGAGATGAGTCTTCCTTTTGTTTATTATTTGACAAAATCACCTTAGATGTGATTGTGAGGACATTATAATCTCAGTCATGGTACAGAATTGTCAAAGAACATCATAAATCTGTCTTCTTCTCTTCTATTGTTACTACTATAAAGGTAGTGGTGCTGCCACACTTTCCCTCTGAATATTAAGAAATACATTGGGAGATAAGTGAACTACGGGACTAACTCCATTCCAAATCCTAATCAGGGATTTTTCCAACAGATCATGAACTTGCTTTAAGCCAATTCCTAAGCAAAAATCTGCCTCAGCTCTACCTCCTGGGAAAGAAGTTGCCTCCTTTTGCCATAAAAGACACACAGGATGTACCAGTCACACCTCATCCTGATTGAGAATAGGGTGCAGAGGTGACAAAGGTCTCATTAACATCATTACTCAGCCCTCTTGGGAGGCTCCAGCCACAGACAGGATAGTGGGCATGGTGAGGGCCATGGTGCCTCACCATGCAAGCCACATCCACCTGAGTTCATAGTGTTGAACAGCTGCCCCTTGCCTGGCTACTCTCGGATAGTGCCAGGAATCTACAGCATTCAGGACACAATGAATCATTGTGGGGTGGGGACTCTGAATTAAAAGTTTTCTGACACACTGGAAAACTGTCATTTGAACATGATTGCATATTTGATGATAAGAAATTTTTGTTACATTCTGAGGTGAAATAATGACATTAAGGTTTCTTTTTCTTGCTTTTTTAAGGGCCCTTTAGAGAAATGTACTGAAAAAGTTTCTACAGTGTCTGAGCTACTGCAGAGGTTGGCTCACTACAGTGTGAGCAAAGGAAGGCTGGCCATGAGCTAGAAGGTGATGGAGTTGGGAGGGGGAGGGGCCCTTATCTGTTATCTATACTTCTGTTACTATCCATTTAAAATTTTATAATGGAAAATGTCACAGAAAATGGGCGCGCAGTGAAGTGGGCAGAAGCATGACCTCTCATGGGAGATAATCTGTGTTGGTCTTGCCAGCAGCTTGGTAGCCTCTCTTGGTTGCTGGAGGGGATGAAAGAGGCAGAGATAGGAAGCCTAAAAGAGGGACTTGGACTGCATTGCTGGCCTTGGAGGAAAGCCACAAGCCAAGGACAATGGTGGCCTCTAACAGTAGGGAATGGGGAACTTAGTCCTAGCACCACGAAGAATCTAATTCTCCCCACAAACCACACAATGAAGGAAGGAAAGAGCTGGCTTTACCCACACCTTGAGCTTAACCAGGTTACTGAGATTGATTACTCAAGACTGTGAGACAGGTTATGGCAACTTGTCACAGCAGCAGTAGAAAACTCATACACATAAAAACTTAATGATGATGACACAGTTTAAAATAGAACACTCTAAAAACAAATTGGACTGAAGTTGAGGATAGATTTGTGTTTGCATTTGAGTTTAGTGAGTTGCTGTCCTAGGCAGATGAAACACAGGTTGCTGGTTATAAACAAATGAACAGAACTGTTGAAATGTCACCTTGAGTATTTCTGTCATCCATGTAACCATCTTGATGCATGGAAGCAAGGAAAAGATTGTCTTTTTTCTAATGTAAATGAAAATAGATGGTCCAGCTTGCAGGAAAAAAGTCTCTTAGGTTACTTTATAGAAACTATTGGTTGAACTAAAGCCAATATTGATAAGTATTGATTGAATAAGAAATACTTGTCTTTTCTTCCTTACATCATTACCCTGTGAAGAGATAATAGCTTTTCCTCTTTTAGAATGAAAATTGCTTTGTGATATCCATACCAAGATTATTTTCAGAACTGTTGTGCACTTCAAGATACTATCCAAAAATAAAGTATGGAGAGATTGAATTTCAATCATTTTACATTTGTAGTTCTAAAAACTCACTAGTTGATTTGCTTATATCTTCAACAACAAGGCAATCTTGCAAAAGTGAATCACCAAATACCAACCCTAGACTTATTACTGATTCACTTTTTGCCTTAGGCAGTGTGTAATGTCAGTGTGGCTCAGACTCCACTTCTAAAATTTGATGTTTCCAGTTCAAAATTCTCCAATCGCACATTGTGAGAGCTTTACCTAATTAGTAACTGCAAGAAAGTCTGAAACAAAATGGCTTTGTCTGTTAGGTACACTTTGCTTGAGGGTCTTTTGTGTAGAAATCATGATCATGGGATACCTTAGTGTTTGTCAACTGTTAAGTGCTTATTTTCTCCCAGTTTGTGATAGGTTTGTAACATGATTATTTAACGCTGTCAAAGCATAAGACTGTGTGAATAGGAATCTCTAAGAAGTAAATCTTCAGACTTGTCTTATTTGTGTATATAAATGTGGATTATAACCGGGAGTATTTATTATGGAGTGTGGAGTTTATCTTGTGCAAAGCCAAGGGTCTCTTAACACCCATTCTTTGAAGAAAAAATTTAAAGAAGATGGTGTTATCTGCTTTGATTAAATGATAAAGAACATACAGTCACAGAATTTTGTCAAAATTAAAAGCTAAATTTTCTTTAGAGTTTATTGAAGAGAAATTTTTTACACTCAGTAAAATTTTCCATGAAAAATAGAATTGAGATTTCAAAACATGATTTTCTCTTAAGGGGAGAAATGTGCAAAATTCAAACTTATAATTTTTCATTCCCTCTCTTTTTATAAATATTATTCTTCATCATTGTAAAATATTTTGAGGACTTTTGTACTTTGTTAAACTATTCACAACTTCTTGGATTTAAAAGACTGCTTAGTAAAGTACCAAACAGAAACTAAGCTTTTTATCTTCATTTTACTTCTTTTCAAAGAGAGCTTCCCAATTTTACCTAGCAACTGTTTTCTTTAATTTTTCATTTCTACCAACCAAATTCTTAAATTCAAATTGTTGCCTCATGTGCTCTGACTCTTCCTGGTTTAAACCATCTTCTTTCTGGTTCCTGATTTCATGTTCTTTTATCTGAGTATATTATTGATTTTAGTTTTTGTTCTCTTCATTTTGTCTGTTCCATTCATTTTTCTTTCCTTTCAAAAAATACATGTTTTTCTTTCTTGTCTTTAAAGATTTTGCCATGAATTATTGACATTGAAGAATGCAGCACTAAAAATCAAGCACCATAGGCATGATCAGGTGTCCACTGAAAAATCAGTATTTGTTGTTTTTCTTGGGACTGATAGAATTCCCCAGAAAGGTGTTATCAAGTCATCTTCTTGAAGAGTTCACATCCTGCTGTCAGCATCCTGAGAACAGCATCAAGGAAAGGAAAGGAAGGCTTTCCTCTTCAGTATGCAGCTGTGTACTTAGCCTTCCCATTTCAGAACAGCTCCTCACCTGCACACTCAACTTTTCCTAGACTTCCCATCTCTCTGTGGTTTAAGTTCTCCAAAGAATAACTTCTTGTTTCTGACGGAGTAGAAAAAAAGTTACACCAATACAGTTCCAGTTTCCTAAAATAGGAATATATATATATATATATAGTTCAACACATGCCTAATAAGTCAACATTTAATTATTTTAAATTATTCATACACACAACACACACACACACACACGCACACACACACACACACCCATACACAACCACATTGAGCTCAATGGTTAAAGGCTAAGTGAAGTGGAGCATCCCATGTCTGTTATCCCAGTTACTTGGGAGGGGGAGATGGGAGGATTGTGGTGGTTCAAAGACAGCCTGGACAAAAACACAAAAACCTATCTGAAAACCAAACTAAAGCAAAAAGGGCTGGTGGTGTGGTGGCATGGCTCTGGTGGTGAAGCACTTGACAAGGCCTTGAATTCAGCCCCCAATATTACAAAACAAGAAAAAGGCTGAGGATATTTTCCCCTCAATCTTATAGTATACTTACTATTTGTATGAGTGGACTTTATTTCCCTAATTATTGCGGAGAAATTATAATGTATAATAACAAATTCAAGATAAAGAGTCCTTTTGGTTTGGAACTCAAGTTCACTGCAGGGCAGGCCAATTAAATCAGAGACTAGGTGACTCTTTTTGAAAAGACAGCTGACTGAGAAGATGGGGGACTATTGTCCATGTTACTAGTGGGGCAGTTAAGGAGTTTCTAAAGAGGATGTTTAAGAAAAGGGATATATCCAGACCTCCCAAGGTTTCTTTAGCTCACCTTCTTTTAAGTTAGCAGACCATTTCCTGTGGCCTATGTGCAAGATTGAAGGCTGATAACAGGGTATGTTTGTGTTTCCTCTGGTTTTCTGCCAAGGTCAGTAAGCTATCAAGTTTTAGCAAGTCAGCAAGTTTTTATCATCTAAGATTAGTTAACTTTTTCAACACAAAGTGAATGGTGATATATATTTTCTAATTTTCTAATCACATTCAAAATATGATTATTTCTCTCCTCCTCATATCTGTTTTTCCTTCTCAGGAATACTGATTGCTCCTATGCTGGTTTATTCCATGTAGCTGATCATGTATGTGACATGTTTTGGTATTATATTTCATTTACTATCTTTTTGTGGCATTTTTTATCAGCATCTATGATTTTCCTCTAAATCACTAAATTAATTTTGTTCATTTTTAATTCTGTTTCAATATAATTTTTCATCCTACTATCTACTGTTTATGTTTTCCTTTTGAAATTTTTTTATCATGCAAATTGTAATAAACTATTTTGAGATAAAAGGCAAATATCATCAGAAGACCAAAATTAAAAGAAAATATCTCCTATATGTTACATATCTTATGTATTCATATAAGAATATTTCATATCATATGTATGAAGGATAAATCTTACATTCTTAGGATAAATATATCTTATATCTTAAATATGTAGGATAAGTCTCCGAAAGATCTGGTAGGTGAAAGGATATATTTTCTTTTTAATTTCGGTGAATGCTGCCAACCTGCAGAGGTCCTATCTAACCTGGAACCCATGCGTAGAGCAGAGCATGAGTGTATGTGACTTAGCACAGCTATGAGCTTGTAAGCCTGTTCCCAGGAAGAATGGAACCATTACCATAGTGTAGAAGAGATGGAGAAACAGGCAAGATCACTATGCCATCCCGGGATGTGCTGCTTAACCAGGAGAACCGCTGGACACACAAGTATGTAAGTATTCTGTCAGATATTAAACTTCTAAGTTTTGGCTAATATCACAGATTTTTAAAAATGACTTTTCATCACTATTTTTGATTTTTTTTTTTCAGTATTAGGGTTTGAACTCAGGGCTTCACACTTTCTAGGTAGGCACTCTACCACTTGAGCCATGCCCTCCTAGATTTTATTTTTTACAATACAAATATAGTTTAATATTTCAATGTCTCTTGACCAATTGTATATTATTTTTAGAAAACTGCCTTTTCATAAATTTTATTCACTTTTATCTATTTCTAAACATTTTCTCTTAGTCTGTCAGAGATGTTATATGCTAAAAATATCAAAGGAAGTATATTTAAAGCTTGTCCCCTTTTCTCTTCATGGAATATTTCACTTGCTGTAGGGATAATTAATTATGATAAACTCATATGATTTCTTTATAACTTCTGATTTAAAATTTTTCTTGGACCTATTCATCTTAAGTTTCTAAAATTTGTCTCCCATATTTTATTCTAGTACTTGAATGATTTCATTTTTATTCGTGATCATATCTTCAATACATTTGCAATTTAAAGTGTGAGGAAAGACTCATTTCTGTCTTCCAAATGACTAGCAGTTTATCCCACTGTTTCCTTCATTGCTTCCTTACTAATTTGGGCCTAACACATACACTTTGGCTTGTGCTAAGACCTCTGTTGATGATTCATCTGCACTTTTGCACAGCTCCTGCTGTGCCATTGACACACTGCTTTAAAAATGGGAAACTATCTGGGAGAGCCACATTCCCTCTGTGTTACTTTGACATTTTCATAACCATATATTTCCACATAAATGCTACAGTTCATTTGTCTGGTTTAGTAGTGTGTTGCTATATATTTTATTGTTTTATAATCTGTGGACTAATGTAAGGAAAATTCTGAGTATCAAGTGGATTAACAACATATTTAGGGGAAAAATGACTTATTTACACTTAAACAGGCAAGTCTCCTTTACTTAGGGAACTCCTTTAGGAGAATTGAAATTGTCTTCTTGTTTAGGCTTTCTTCATTTCCCATTAGTTTGTAAGTCTGGCTAATTATATTCATCAGGATAACTGGGAATCTGTAGATCACATTTTCTTCTTTTTCTGTAGTACTCAGGATATTAAGCCCTGACTTTTCACATGGTAGGCAAGCCTTCTACCACTGAATTGCATCTCCACCCCTTAATCGTCTTCTCTAGATGATTCTTATTTATTTTATAATATTAATGATCTTTTCATGCTTTAGTTATGTGATTTTCTGAATTCTCTTATTCACGTTAAATGTTTTTCTATGGATACCTTTTGGTTTCCTAGATATACAATTTTTAATTACTGAAAATTTTTATTCCTCTTTATATTTGTCCATCTTATTTCTGTCTCTTGTCTAATTATGTCTAATTGTGCTATTAGAATAACTTTAAACTTTAGGGGTAATGGTAGCATTTGTGTCTTGTTCACTAATTTTCTGAGAATATATTTGAAGTTTTCACAAAGAAGAATATAACTGCTTTGTGCTAGGAGTTACGCATCTTTTATCATGTATGAAAATGTTGATCTATTCTTATTTTAATAGATGTCATAAAGGTATTATAAAGCTTCTTGGAATCTTATAGTAATTACAAATTATGTCTCTGTCTATGAATAAGGGTAAATTTATACTATAATCCTAATATTCAACCATCCTTGCGCTCTGAGCAGGAGATTCTAAATAATATTATTATGGTTTTCTATTGTTATGTCAAGTAACTCAACTTGTCAATTTTTTACTTCAAAATTTGTCTCAATATCTATTAATAAAATTAGTCTGCAGTTTTAGTGCTTTTATCCTATCTTATTTATTATTGTTATATATTAATGTTGTGCTGATTTCAATGAAATAAGAGAAAACAACTCACAACTTCAGATCACATCTTGATAATGTTATTGGTTAATTTCATTTGATTTTAAATAAATTCATGGATGATAAAAATAATTTGATGTTTTTCAAGATCTTGCATATAGCATAAATTTTTTTCAATTAAATAGCACACATAATAAAACAAAAAAAACCCTTTCTGTTTAGAAATAGTGGTGTTAGGGGACATGACAGGTTCAAACCTCATCGGGTACCTTTGGAGACAGCATCTGATGTGAGGCTTGGTAAGATTAAGGCAAAACAACACTGACAAAGATGTGGCTCCTTCCTATGCTCTCTGTATCTGTGGTTTAGTCTCACATCAGGTTGATTTTTGATTTATATTTATTATTTTAAATTTTATTATTCATTTATTCAAATGTGCATACATTGCTTGGGTTATTTCTCCCCCCTGCACCCTGCCTCCTCCCTCTCACTCCCACTCCCCTCACTTCCACCTGTCCTGCCCTCTTCTCCAATTTTGTTGAGAAGACATGAGCGATAATAAGAAAGACAAAACATTTTTGCTAGTTGAGATAAGGATAGCTATACAGAGAGATTCCTAGCATTGCTTCGACACACGTGTGTATTACAACCCGAATTGATTCATCTCTATCTGACCTCTTCACCACTTCCCTGTCACCTTCCCATAGTGACCTCTGTCGTTTTAAGGTTACTGTATTAGCTCCTCTGAAGCGGGGACATCAGACACTTTAAAGTTTTGGGTTTCCTACCTTTCCCTGTTCCTCCTGAATGCATTCTCCCCATATCCAATAATATTATTTCTTGCTAGTTTGTTTGGTTAGCATGATTTCTCTGTGTTGTTTTATTTAAAACAATATTTCTGTGAGTCAAGTGGGATGTGTAGGGACACTGTGATTTCATACAGGTGCATGTTACTTTTTTTTGGTGGGACTAGGGTTTGAACTCAGGGCTTCAAACTTGCAAAGCAAGTGCTCTACCACTCAAGTCACACCTCCAGTGCATATGTTGCTTTATTTAACTTCAAATGGTACAATGATAGTATACTCAACATGTGTGTGTGTGTGTGTGTGTGTGTGTGTGTGTGTGTGTGTGTATGTATATATACATATAACTGAGCTTTGGGATAGTAGTTATTTTAGAGGATAAAGTAATAATTATATCTCCTTATACTGAAGATATGATTCTACACTATGTACAACCAAATCCATTTTCTTTCACCACATGAAAAAAGCAACTGACACTTGAGTACTTCTAGCAGCAACCGTCCTTTTATATGAACCTTCAATAATTTGTCACTGGTATCACCAATTATAGACTAATGATTAAATTATTTCAACATCATGATATTCTTAGTAAATTGCCATGGTTTTCCAATTACATTCTCTTCAGAAGTTTTGATTCACTTTGAACTTTTGAAATGTAAGAGTTGCTAAGGCAACTAAATTTGATTTGCAACAAAAATTAACACTGTTAATAGGACAGGATTTTAATGAATCTTTCTTATTTTTTAAACATCCTTTGAATTTGCATTTGTTGAATAAGATATGTACACTTTTGAACTTGATCTAACCAACAGAGCCAGTTAAGGAATTTAGTAAAAAAGAAAAGAATTGTTAAAGTTAAAACTCTTGACAAGCAAAAAGGAGAAAAAGATTTTACATGAAAGCTACTACTAAAAGAAAATGAGTTTAGTGATTCTGTATCTAAATCACTGTGATATAAGGTATAACAACTTGAACCTAATTGAAGTCATCTACTGAGAAAATTAGTTTAGACACTTCTGTGAATAATTGGGGATGTAAAGAATACATATTATTAAAAAATCTCTATAAAAAATTGAGTGAAATTAAGGAATGTTGTTAGGCAAAATACTTCATATTCTTTGAATTCATATTTGCATTTTTTGAATCCACTTTTTTACTATTGTTTTGATAATCTCCAGATAATTATCATTGCATTTGCTAACTGGCCCAGCATTAAATGCAGATATCAAAAGCATCTATACAACAAGGTCACTTTGCATTTCTAAATTGTGCTCCTAAATTATAGTTCTGAAGAAAAATCTCACTTTCCAGAAAATTCTACACTGTTTGATGATTTATTTATTTCAAGGTGAGGAAAAGATGATAATTTCTTAGAATTAAAAATTCCTCATATCTCAATCAAGTAATAGACAACACAAATTTGTGAATATGCAGGATCAAAATTATAGTTTCATTGAAGAATTAAACTTGACTTGATAATGGTTTCATTGTCTCTCTGTCTTTCAGCAAGGCCATAAACACAAAGAGGCTCCACACTAAAATCTTTTAAGCTTGTATTTACCTGATAATTCTGAGACATTTTGAAGAATTAATTTATGTGTAACATAAGGTCAGAGAAGTCAAAGGGGTTTTGCATGGCACTGGTTTTGTCTAATCAGTGTTATTTGGAATTGTAAGATGCTAGGTGGATTTGTGTGATGTCACAACAAACCACATAGTGATGTGAAAGTAGGGATTTAATTTCAAAGCTGTATGCACCCATAACCTTTTGGTTGTACAATGAACTCTGGTTAATGCTTCCATTCAAGATACTGCAATAATCATTAACTCACCAAGAATATTAACTAAAATAAAGGCAACTGAATGAACTTTTCAGTGCAGATTTTACTGGTTTTAGAGAAGAGCAGACTTTTAACCATAAAAAAATTATCACTCTCTGTTGCTGCTATTACCAAATGAATTTTCTTAAATACAAATTGATTTGTGGTATTTAATTACCATGTTCATATCATCTCACTAAAAACCAGTGTAGAAAAATCTACTAACCTGCCTTTTTATTTTATTAAATTAATCACATTGGATTAATAAAAGATCTTCAAAATTTCAGGGTGAATTAAGCAGGAAGGATAGCCCACTGCAATTCTGATATCTATAGCCAACTATTAATTATTGTGCCTCAGTTATGATTAGAAATAAATATTTGATGAAATATCCATGTAAAATAAATATCTTAATGGAAACTAACATGAAATGAGCCAATTAGAAGAAGTCTCCACACCTTTAGATTTTAAAAATATTTTTCAATAATTTCTGATTTATTATAATTTTTAGAGGATTAAGATTACAAAAAGTATTAATTAAATGCAAAGTACTATAAGGGGAGATCCAAGATAACTTGGATATTCTTCAATTATCTTTGTTGAAACACAGTCTTGGTGTTTTGCAAAGAAATCATTTGTTCTGCCTTAGTGAAGCTAATTATTCTCAGCGTGCAATCACTGTTTCAAATTGCAAAAGGCACATCAGCCTTTGCTATATGTTGCTGAAATTAAAATCCAATCAAATGAGATAATGAAGTGCATACAAAGAATATGATCTCACTTTTGCAATGCAATAACAATGAAAAACATTTAAGGAAACATTGCGAAATCATAATTTACACAGGAAAAATGCTGTAAAGCAAATGTTTGTATGAATTTTAAGTATTTACTGCTTAGAGATAACCAATACGGTTATTTATTGTGTGGTGAGTCCCTTTTTAATGACTGAATCATATGACACAGTCCAACATGAAGCACATATTTCTTTTAATTTTATGGAAAACTAAGGAAATAGTCCATATTATGTCTGGGATAAACATACACTTATAGGAATTTCACGAGAAAATAAGAAAATGGTTATTAAAAATGAACTAGATGATATTTTTAGCACAGAATTTTTCTATTATTATTGTTGTGCTGGATGTGTTACATTGTAACATTTACAAAGGTACTTACAGTGTAACAAGTATATCCTACTTGAATTACCCCCCTCCACTGCTCTCTTATGGACAAATAATCATTTGAACCTACTTGGATTTTATATTAAATTTATCCAAAATAGTAAATTTTAAAAATGGACTAGAGTTAGTATTTTAGTTATATGATCTGAAAGAATGAAATATGTGAAATACACCCATGCTCTTATTCATTAAAAAATACAATCTCTGTCAATGTCTACCACACATGTCATCAATTTAAAAATCTGTACTTATTCTTTTTCCTTGAAAGCTTTATAGGAAGCCATAATTCATTAGTAACCCCTATGATTCCATAATCTAGTGGACTATAATTAGGTGTGGATGTATGTTTCATTTTCCTGAAATCTCATAATTTAAACCTATTGATTGATCATGTTTTTATTGTTGGGTTTGAGTTTTGGTTTTCTTCCACATGAGCTTTTGTCAGTGATGCTTTCTGCTGCTCCCACAACACCTCCTTTCAAATCACATAGGGGGAAATTAAGATGGTTTATAGGGTTGCCCCTTGCATGTTACGGGAGAGACCAGAGCAAGTTTCCCCTTCAGCTGCCAACAATGTGCAGTCATCTCAGCAGCACAGAAAGTGAAAACAGCAGGATTCAAACATCAGCAATGACAACACAGAGAGCATGAAGTTTCTACTCATTACATGCTGTGGGGACTGCCTGTCTGGAGCAGTTTACTCTGCAAATTATTAATTGAAGAGAATGACCACTATTAGTTATTTACATTCCAATATGATACCTGGGATATTAATATATTAATGAACTTTTCCCTTGATTCTATTTTCTCTCTTCATATTACATTTTGTCTTTGGTTAGATACTATTGATCATATACATTATGCTGTTCAGGTATCTCAGAGCATGGCAGTGTGGCTAACATGCACAGATCCAAACTCAGAGCCCTGGACACATGGAGGCTCAGTGGGTGATACATGCTGTAGAAATCACTGTCTCCAGAGCCTGACACAGTACCTACTACACAGACACTCAATAAACGTTGAGGGAATTTTCATTGAATGCCTGATGTTAAAGAAGTGGAATCATATAAGAACTGTGATTAAATAAGTGGGTATTATAAACTGTTCCACAACCACTGGGTCATCACCTAAGAACTAGGAAGTGTTCAGGTCTAGATTGCTGGCATGCATGATTTAATAATGTTCTATTTGGTCAGTGTTAGATTCCTAGTTTTAATTTGTTTTTTTTTTCTAATTGTGCTGGATGAGGGTACATTGTAACATTTACAAAGGTTCTTACAATGCATCAAATATATCATACTTGAAATCACCCCTTCCAGTACTCTCTTTCATACTCCCTAGTTTTAATTTGGCTTAAAATTTAACAATTTTGGAATATTCAAAGAGATGCAAAGTATTCTGTCCACACTCTCAGCTCAACTACAGTGAGTACTCACAATTTGCTAAGTGAAATATGTTGCTGATTAAATGCTCCTTCCTGCTAATATAGTTTTGAAGAACTTCTTTTATTTATATCCCACCTTAATTGCTTTTCATCTTTTCAGTTGAATCACATGAAGTGAGATGTGTCCTGTTCAATCAACTTGACAGTTCTCCCTCCACCAAGAAAGGAAGAATTTATAGATACATTTTTTATCACCTTCTGGAATCTACAGTAATCTCTGTATCACCAATTAGCAAATGAAAGAAAAAATTATTTTCTTTTTAAAAAGGAAAAAGATGCAACTGTCATATACAGAAATGTGTTAGCATCCATATCTCAAGGGAGAAACTTTTGGAAGTAGCAGAACTGCCACTAGCAATTAATTAGAAAGCCTTTCATACTGTTTTAAGTTACAGACATGTACTAGCAGTTTGAGAAAATTGGTAGTGACGGCTGCTGTCACCACAGGGTAGTACAATGGATTGAGCTAATTTACAGACACTTGCCTTTTTTTCTCAAATTGTCATATTTTTATCTTACACTAAGCTTGATTTTCATTGCCAAGTGGTGAATTCATCATAAATACAGTTTTTAAATTGAATTATAATACACAGTGTGTGAGATCTGAGCATATTTTAGGCTGCAAGAATAAAGACATCTTACATTCATAAATGACAAGATGTATTGAACAACTGTTCTCTTTTTATCACCTACTATTCTAAAGTATAAAGCAAGGTCTCTCCATTAGAAGGTAAAGAAAGACCTATCAACTTTAAATGTCAACAAGACTTCAAAAATTGGTTTTACAATTTTTCTAGAGTAAGAATAATTTTTAGCTAATGAATTAAATTTTACCCCAAAGGCAAGCATCACTTTTTCAGTTCATTTAGGGAGATAACCATGCATGACAAAGATTTTTCTTGGGAAATTTTTGTTCTTGAATTCATTCTGTACAACAGATCCTAAAACATTTGTATACAGTCGCTTCACTCTTTTCCTAATTAACTAAATCAAAAAATAATTCTTTATCAATTTTAAGACATGAATTATTAAACTATTGTCTTTACAATGTATTTGTCTTGTACATATTATGCATCATATATTACACTAAAAATAGACAAATATTTGTATTTCTTATACTTTCTTTTCAGTAAAGATATTTTCTATAGAATTACTGATTTTCAAAATAACTTTCCCTAATTTGGACAACACTTTTTTATAGGAGAATCATGGCACTTCACTACTTCCAAACTCACCACTAATTACATAGGAAGATGTCTTAATATTTTTCATTTATCATATAATAATATATCTCCAGTTATTTCTTCTGATTGTGACAGATTTGACTGACATTTTATTTATGGAAGTAATAAACTCCAGTCAATTAACTATTAAACAATTGTTTTATAGTTTATTAGAAAAATATAAAAGAAAAAATTGAAAATAAAACATTGACTCCCAATTAAATATAATAAGTTGAGCTTTCATTGCTTCATTCTAAAACATCACTAAATAATTCACTGCAGAATTTAATATGTATAAATACATAAGGTCAAACAGAACAGGGAAGGAAATAATACAAAATGAGTGGTGTCATAAAATTTATTGAAATAATTAAAAACTCAATCAGGAGAATTTGTTTTAAATAACTTAGCAGCACAGGTGGAATCTGAGACCCTAAATGTGTCAAAGAGTAAAGCAAAAATATTTGTCAGGAAGACCCACAAATCAGAGGCACCCCACACTCTGAAAGTGGGGTAAAGCAGAGCTGTTATATTGCACAGCCAGGGAGAGCCTTTCACATTGCAGATTATGAGAATGATACCTGAAGAATCATAAAGTGAAGTGTGATGACCTTTCATAAATTCTGCTCAGAACATAGAGTATTAAAAGACTAGTTCAAATAGAAAACTATTGTCTAATTCACATCTGTCAAAGATGCATGTTTTCCCCCTTCCTATGGTGTAATCACTCTGACCCTCTCAATTGTGAATTTGCTTTCTTATCTGATCAGAGCTGAGCTATAATAGGGTTCTGTCATTGCCAACTTGAATCCTGATAGCTCTCTAGTGTTGATATTTCAGTGATTTTGAACTCATTTGTTTACATGCAGATCTAACAATTTGTCCTGAAACCTGTTGAGGGTTATGACATCAGGTAAGACTTTTAAGGTTTTTAAGGGACGCAAATTCCTAATGTAAAAATCTGTGACAGAATTAATGATACATATTTATTAAACTTTTAATTTTTTGTGTTGGTGATAGAGGGAGACAAATTTCACCACTTCCCTTATAATTGGATTATGGCCATATATCATTTTCCACAATGGTATGTGGAAGGAACATAAACATCTCATATAACTTTCTTGTTTCTTCCTCTCCCACAGTGGCAAGTATGGTGGCCACATGTTGAGTTACCAGTGCAAAAGTTGGTCTAATCCCTGAGGAGTAGAACAGTTGAATTAGTAAATTTGCATGTAGATACCTAAATAAGATCCAATCCAATTGGCAGAGAGAAGGAAAAAAACAGAAAAAAGGATAAAATGGGCAGAATCTCAAAGATTTATGAGCCAATGTTAAACATCAACAAATAGATAATAGAATTCCCAGAAATAGAATAGAAATAAAGGAGCAATATACATACATTTTGTGTGTGTGTGTGTGTGTATATATATATATATATATATACACACACATACATATATGTGTGTATATGAAGATCTAGCAATCAAATATTTGCCAAATTTAATGAGAAATATTAAACACCCAAGAATCTCAAAAATATAGATTAGAATAAGAGATCTGCATAAAATATAGTGAGGACATAGTATAAAGCATCAAAGGAAAACTGATTTATGAAGAACAAGGGAACCACATTAATATTAACAGCTAACTTATATTCCAGAACAATGGCTGTCAGAAGACAGTAGAAAGTTATATTCTAAGACTTGAAAGTAGCTATCTTTATCTCAAACTGCAAAACCACCATGTTTCTCTTGCTATCTTTTATTTTTTTTTCTTCTACAATGTTGGAGAAGAAACAGAAGGGCGGAACAAGTTCTGCTGGGGGAATGAGGGTTGAAGGATGAATATGGTGCAAATAATGTATACACATGTATGTAAATGCAAAAATGATTTCTATTGAAACTGTTCTAGGAATCAGGGGAGGGGGATTAAAAAGAGCAGTGAGGGGGTGAATTTAAGTATGATATATTCGATACTTTGTAAGAACCTTTGTAAATGCTACAATGTACCTCCCACCCAGAACAACAATAATAAAAAAATGTTGAAAGAAAATAAATGTTTCACCCGAGAATTTTTATTTAACAAAACCATTCTGCAGAAAAGCTGGGGAAATAAATAGAATAAAAAAAGATTTATTGCTGGTACACCTTACTTACATAAACTACTAATGAAGATTCATAGGTCAGAAAGAAAGTGAAACCAGGTAGTAGATATAATCTGTGGAAAAAAATGAAGACTGGTAGAAATGGTTAACATGTTCAGAAAATATAAAAAATTATATGAATTTTTATTTATATTTTCTCCAAAATATGAGATTTCCTATAGTAACATTTAGGTCTCTATTCTTGGGGCTACAATATACAGATAACATAGGAGATATAGTAAAAAATAAAGTATTTTATGGGTATTATATTAATCATATTTTGAAGTAGATCATGAAAAGCTGAGATGGATATTGTGGTCACTAGAGCAACTAAAAAGAAATTAACTCAAAAATTACTTTAAAAATCTGTATGAATTAAGTTGGTATGCTAAAAGCACCAAAGAAAGCATAAAGATGGAGCATAGAAACAACCAAAAAACATGAGATGTACACGTTTACAGCAGCATTGTACTTGATGACCAAGAACTAGAAATAGCCCAAATGCCTATTTATAAATGAACACTGTAATGAGTGAAAGAAACCATGTGTATGTTTCAGATAATATATCGATGGTTCAGTTTATATAAAAAGCCTAGGTAAACCATAGAGAGAGAGAGCAGCTTAATCATTGTGAGGGTCTGGGGAAGCAGGGATGAGAGTGAGTGCTAATGGGTTTAGGAATTTTCCTTTGTCTTAATGAAAATATTCTAAAATTACACAATGGTTATGGTGGTACAACTCTGTAAATAAACCAATAGATTTTATACTTTGAATGACTGCCTTTTTAATTTTAATTTTTATTTATGGTCCTGGTGATGAAACCTGGGGCTTCCCACACACACACAAGTGCTTTATTGCTGGGCTACATCCTCAGCTCTAATGAGTGTCTTTTATGCTATATGAATTATATCTCAATACATGTGTAATAAGAAAAAGGTATGATGAATAGAAAATGAATGGTAAAATAACAGACATAAATCTGTCTGTTATAAATAACATATTAAATGTGCATTAACTAAAAGCTATAATCCAAAGGTATGCATTGTTGAACCTGATCAGAAAAACAAAGCTCAATTATCTGGAGTCATATAAGGGACAAAACATAGATTCAAATATACAAGAAGGTTGAAAGTTAAAGGACAGGAAAATATATTCCACACAAGCAGAAACCAAAAGAGAATGGAAGTAACTATGTTATCTGGAAAAATAGATTTCATGGCAAGAATAAAATGATAGAGGCAATAAGTGACATTTTATTGATATCAAGCATATATAACAATATAGTGTACACATATCAACACAGCTTCCAAATACATGACACAAAAAGAATTAAAGGGAAAATGGAAAGTTTTACTCAGCCAAAAAGAAGAACGAAATTTTTCATTCGCAGGTAAATTGATGGAACTAGAGAACATCATACTAAGTGAAGTTAGCCAGGCTCAGAAGGCCAAAAATGCCACGTTCTCCCACATATGCCGATTATAGACCTAAAACACATGCAGTAATATTATGGGACACAGGTCACACTAAGGGGAGACTGCACACGGAAGGGATAGGGCAAGGGAAGGAAACCAAAAACTTGAATGAGGCTGATGTGCTCACTGTACAGGAATGAATACAGAAATCTTAAACTGGCTGGGAAGTTTAAACATTATGGGAAGGGGACTAGGGAGATGTGAAGAGGACTGGTAGATTTGAACCAATAGGGGTAGTAATACATATATGCATGGAAACAGTATAAGGAATCTCCCTGTATAGTTATCTTTATCTCAAACTAGCAATAAAATGCCATGTTTCAATTATTATTTTCTATGTTTTTTTAATAAAATCAGAGAACAGGAAGGTGGAAGGATGGGATGAGGTGATGGGAAAGGGAGTAAGAGGATGAACGTGATGCAAATAATGTGTACACATGTATGTAAATGCAAAAATGATACCTGTTAAAATTGTTCCAGGAATCAGGAGAGGGGGAATAAAAGATAGCAATGGAGGGAGTGAATTCAAGTATGATATATTTGATGCATTGTAAGAACCTTTGCAAATGCTATGATGTACCCCCCACCCAGCACGACAATAATAAAAAAGAAAAATGGAAAGTTCAATTATAATATGTGGAGCTTCAATGATATATTCTCAGTAAGTAGGAAAACAACCTGACAGAAAGTCAGCCTTCATACACAACATTTAGATAATACTACAAGCAATTTGACCTTTACAGATCAATTCCCTAAGTGCTTGAAGAATATATGTTTCTTTTAAATGCAAATGAAACATACTGTAGGCTTTATTTTGTGGTCTAGACACAAATATTAAAAGTCTAGCCAATAAATGTAAAACAGTTGAAATTATGCAAAGTGCATTCTCTGACCACAAATACATTAGACTGATACTCAAAAAATAGATCTTGCAAAGCTGAAAACATTTGTAAATTAAACAATACATTTAAAAATAACTCACAGATCAAAAATAAATAATAAGGGATTTGAAATTTATACAATGTATACATATATCACATGGTACCCCCAAATATACAATTTTATGTATCAATTAAAAAGTAAAAAAATTATATTACCAAACAATCAAAAGGGAAATAAAAATATTTTTTGAGTATGTATGTATGTAGGGCAAATAAGCAGCACTGAAGGGGGAAATTTATAATTTTAAAGTCTATATAAATAAGGGAAAGATTTAAATCAGTAGCACAAGTCTCTAACTTAAGAAAGTAGAAAAAGGAGAGAAAGCTACCCACCCCCTAAAGGCAAAAGAAATAAAATATTACAACTAGATTATAAATGAATAAAATAAAAGAATAAAAAGTCAACAGAACAAAATTGTATCAAAAGTTTGTTCTGTGAAAACAGTACAATATTTTTAAAAGTCATATGCTTACCTATACTGACCAAGAAAAATGAGAGTAGATATGAATTTTCTAACTCACAGATGAAAGAGGAGAAAATAAGCTTTACACTTAAAGGATATAGAAAAGAAAAAAAGGAACAAAGAGCAAAGACAGGAAGTTCAAACTATAAATAGAGATTAGAGATACAATAGACAGCATCACCAAAACTGAGATATTTTTTAAAAGATGAACAACTGACAAACCTTAGCTAAACTAAGGAAAAAGAGAGGTGACTCAAATAAACAAAATCAGGAATGATAGGAAGGACCCTACAATTAATGTTCAAATAAAAAGTATCATAAGAGACTACTCTGAAAAATTATATGCCAACCTTTCAGATAACTGAGAATAAACTCTTAAAAGTACACAATCTGCCAAGATTTAATTAAGGATAAATAGAAATCCCAAGCAGGCCACTCACAGAAGAACAGTAAAAGACAATGTTGTATGAGCTTAAGGACAGGCATTTGTATCAGTAGTCTAGAAATAAATCAATTCATTCATGATCAATTGACTTTTTTTCACTTTTTTTAGTGGTATTGGGTGTTGAACTCAGGACCTTTTGTTTGCTAGGTAGGTGCTCTACCAGTTGAGCTGTACACCCAGCCCTTTATGTGTTGATTATTTTTGAGATAGGTTCTTGCTTTGTCCAGTAGGCCTAATCCTTCTATTTGTGCTTAGCTAGGATGACACGTACACACAGTCATTGTCCAGACTGGTCTCAAACCGTGATCCTCCATATCTCTGCTTCTAGAGCAGCTAGGATTACAGGCTTGAGCCACTAAGTCTGATTGCTCAACTGATTTTCTATAAAGGTACCAACACAATTTGGTGAGAAAAATAATAATCTTACAAATAGATGTTCCTGGGACAATTGGATATTCTGGTAACTTTCATTACTATAACAAAATATCTGAGAAAATCAACTTAAAATGAGGAAATGTCCATTTTCTCCTCACAGTTTTGGAAGTTTCAGTTTGGTAAGTTGGTCCCATTGCTTGGACCTGTGGCATGACAGTACATTATTAGGGACATGCATTTAAGAGCAAGCTGCTCACCTTGTGGTTTCTGGGAAACAAAAGAAAAGGGAGAGGAAGCATGGGGTCCCACAATGTACTTCAAGGGCACACTCCAAAATGTCCAAACCTCATTTAATTAGTCCCCACTTCCTAAATGTTCCACCACCTCCCAATAACAACACAGGCTGGGGACCAAACCTCCAACACATAGGACTTTGATGGACATTTGAGATCTAAACTGTAGGATATCTGTATCAATTTGCACAACATTGAATTCAGAACCAAGCTTCATGCCATCTACAAAAAATAACTCCAGTGGATCAAAGATCTGCACCTGTGTGATCACCTCTCCTACTGCTGGAATACAGAAAGCTACCATGAACCATAATAATGTTGATCCCCTCTCACCAACACTTTTCTCTGTTTCCTTGGAGGAGTATAATCCTCTCTTGGGAGTTCCCTTTCCTTACAGAATGTTAGCCACTCCAGCATGCTCACATTCTGAAGACTTTTAATCCCTTCCTTCCCTATCTGCCTTGGTAATTTAGGCATTTTAGACTTCCTTCAGGGTAGTCCTTTACTGTCTCCTGGCTTCTAGAAACTATCATAGCAACCACTTTGTACTTCTTCCATACCTTGGAGTGTTCTCCAATTAATAAATCTTTTTTATCTTATGTTCCAAAATCTAGTTCTGTGAATACTCTTCTTTCATTAGTTTATCCTGGGAAATTCTTGAAGTTCCTTTACTGTTTAATATGTTTGCTCTCCTATTAGACTCAGCATGTCCTAGGCTACTTTATCCTAAAACTTAATCATCAATCTGCAAGCTAGGAAATGAGACAAGGGCTGGTCCTGAACCAACCTTCATGTAAGAGCATATGTCAGCTTTTAACTAAGATGGATGGGTCACTACTCTACAGTCTGAGAGAGTTCAGAGGATCCTTGGAAACCCAAAACTAGGAGGCATTCACAAGATGAACTACTCCCACATATCGGGTCACAAATTTTCCATAGTTGAACCCTGATCTTACCATAGCAGGCTTTCCTTAGTTGATTGTTCAATTATCTTTGAAGTTATCAACTCTTAAGTTTTCAATTTGGGTCTTCAGGTTTTTGTAGTATACCACTGAAGGTGACAAGGGTCTTATTTTCAACTACCAAACAAGATTTCTGGTCTTCATATTTCATTTTACAATTATTTGCAAGGCCAAGCATATTCATTATACCTCTGGAGTACATCAATACAACTAGTGATAGCTAGCAAGTTCTGTTGCCCTTGTATAAATTGTTCATCTATACATCTCAAATGCCAAAACCATTGTGTTTGGCCAAGGTATTCTCCTCTCTGGGAAAATTCACCAAGTCACACTGTCGAATTGTTTAAACTGTCCCTTGAGCCAGGGTCTATTGATAACTCACACACCACCTGGAACAGAATCCTATAGGAGTGATCCAATCCTAAATTTCTGGAGGATCTGGAACAAAATATGGCACATTTGCACTTGATGCTCAAAACAGGGGTTCCAACTACTTGAAGAAGACCTTGTTTGTTTCCAAACAGGTTTCATGATTAATAAAATGGAGAACTCATGAGGTTAATGTTCTCTAGAACTATTTGAGACTTAGAATCTGCCCTTTTCTTACCACACAAAATTACAAACCAAGCAACCAAACAGTCAACCAACCAATATGGGAAGTTGTTTATAAATAAAATTCAGTTGGATGAAAAAGAGAGGATGATTATTAGAGTCAAAATTGGAAAAGACAATAAAATCTATGACTACCTACTACAAATATCACAAGTCAAATGTTTTATCTCTTGATAATTTGATGGGTGTGGCATGGGTGGGGGCAAAGAAAGAAGCCTAAAATAATTTTTGTTGAATGCAAATCTTGGTCAAGTATGACACCTAGAGGATGCACAAATAGAATTCCTTTGGGTTACTTTGTTTTAGGGTATAGGATGTACTATGTGGAGAAATTCATTTAAAATTTTTATTTCAAAATGGGACACGCTTATATAGTTCCCCTATGTAATGTCCTATCAACAAATATATTTGTGCATATTTTATCATTCATTATATTCATAAAAAATAATGATATTAAGATTATTTCCATTCCCATCAAATAGCTTAATATTTTATCATTATTTTTAAATACTGCTACTAATCACTGGAGGTCATTGTCCACATGTCTTATGGGTCATAAAGTATGTTGCATGCTTACGTTCTAATCAAAGAGAAGGCATACATGTAGGGATGTACATAACCTCATTCTCTGGAGTTTAGAAATGCTAGTAAAAACAAAGCCTTATTAAAGACACCAAATAAGAAGTGATAGGTGCAGAATCATCTCACTTTTAAACATTTGAAAATTATTCCTTGTATTTGTCATCCTTTGGTTGGGAAAACTTTTGTAGCCCAAGCTCATTAATACTTGAACAGTTCTTCATGAAAAATGATGAACAATTTGCTTCATGGCAGGCTGTACAGATGGTCAATTTAATCTGCATCCTTGAGACTTCTCATGACCAAAGTTGACATAATGTCATTAAACATTTGTGTATTATTTATACCATATTCTAGAAAACAAAGATTGCTATGTCTTGCTGTCTCTTGCTGTCTATCAGTTTTATTCATAGGATTTATCCAACTGAACAATATTCTTTTCACAAAGAAGATGTATGAGAATATATATAAAATCTATTTTTTATATATAAATAATTTTATTGCATTTGTATAATATATATTTATAAATATACAATTTTTATATGTGTATACATATATATGTGTGTTGTATAGATATATATATTTCTATATATGTATGTGTATATATATGAAGAGTGAGGGAGAGAGAGAGATACTGTCTCCTTAGAGACCTATACATTTTTGTCCTCAAGTGCAGCAATGACACTATGAACAGATATGTGACAGTGGTGGAGACAAATATCAAATATCTGTGTACCTTATTTTCTATAGCATTGTCCAGAGATAGCTTCACTGCTAGTGAGTGGTTTTGTGTCTGTGAGTGTGGTATGGGTGTGGGTGTTTGTCCTAAACTTTTTATAAGTTGAAATTGAAAGAAGAAAACCAATTGTTTGTTTGCTGATTTTCAACAGTTCTGCAGAACATGTCATCTAGTTGTGTACTTTAAATAGCAACAAATGATTTAGAAATTGACTTTGGTTCTTACATATAATGCTTGAAATGGTAACTATAATGTTTAAACTCTAAACCAGTTGAGTAATTACTGTACAATCATGGGTAAATACAAAGGTGAGAATCTTAAATTTTCTTTTGACATTAAGCTATTAAGTGCAGCCTCTGACGGCTTTTCCAAGGGCTGGGTAATTACCTTGCACATTTCATTATACTGACTTGACTCCTCACATTCTCAATCCTCCACACAGTTAATTGATTTGGGGACTTCACAAGAATGCTTAGAATGGGCTGGTATTTACAGAGAACCTGAAGTGTGAGGTTAGTGGATTTCAGGTTTTGGTACACTAACAATAGCTGAGAAATAGAAAGAGGACAAGAAAACTCTTCCCTGTGGAGTGGCATTGCAAATATGAAGGACTTTTCCTGAGAGGACAGAACCCAGGAAGTAATAGCAGGTCTCATTTTCTTCTGTAACTGTGCCACTGCTGAAAGAAGTCCTCCTTCAGGGAGCCATACATTAGTTAGGATCAGTCTTCCTTTGTATCCTTATCAATTTACAATCTTTTGATTGTTGCCTGTTTTTCACCAGTGAAGAAATAGTAATCCACACTAGCTTATCTCTCCTAATCATAGACTCACAGAGCCAGGGCTCTCTGAGCTTTTAATTCCCTCTTAGAGGCCTAACAGAGTGAAAAGTAAACAAAGACCGAATTTGCAACCTTCCACGCAGCTAATTTTCTCTGATGTCAGAATACTTTAACAGGGAGGACCTGGGGATTATTTGATCAAACCTGCTTTTAATCTAATGCATGCAGAAGGGCTGTGTCTGGAAGGCTGAGCAAAATGACAAGTGTCCCCAGGGAGCATTATGGACAGTTTCCTCTTTCAGAGACACTAGTTTCCTCATTTTAAACTCCTGGGTTTTTGTACTCTCAGAGTAATTTTATAGAGTAGTTTTCCTGCTTTTTAAATTTTATTGCATTTGGCACAAAAATTGTTAACCAAATGAGAATAGTTTTCTTTTGCTTTCTGGCTGCTGAGACTTTTATTGGCTAAATGCCTTGATACTATTTTGGTTTTGCTAGGAAATGAATTAATAATAAAAGGTTGTTATTGTGGGAAAGAAAAAAGGAAAAGATAAAGCATTATCTGACTTCACACATTCTTCTATTACTACCAATATACGAAACTGAAAACATAGAGAACAAAAGACACAAAACCATGTGATTCCTTGTTTAGATTGTAAGAGGCAGTAAAAATTAAGAGAAATCAGTGTTGGTAATGTTTTAAGTAAAGAATTTACCAATTGGGAGACACCAAACAGTATTACTAAGTCAATTTGCCCTTTAGTTTTATTCACAACTGTCTGGATACTTTTAAGTAGCATATTTTCAACAGAGCAAAGTAGATAAAGGCATGAAACTTACTCACTTCATACCTGAAATACAATTTGATGGTTAGTTTTTGTAAGTTTTTATTCATATAATTAGATAGCATTGTACATGCTTCTAAATGGGAATTCAAATGTGCTTTTATTTGTCAGAGCTCAACAATACACACATCTTCACTGAGAATGGAGTACTTAAGTTAAAAATAGCATGTTAAGAAAGTGTTCAGGTGCATCTTGACAGCAAGTAGTAGTCTCTTGCCTTATGTTTTCTACATTTGAACAGAAATACTGCTCCCCACATAAAGTAATTCAGAAGCCACGACTCAAAAATAAATTACCAACACTGAAGCTTTGTGTAAATATGCACTAAGAATAACATGCCACTAGCTCTAGCATTTGACTCCTTGGGTGAGGATGAATTTCAATGCCAGTTATTCGTCATTCTGAAGCCTGCTGGGTGATGATTCTTTTTATTGGTGTCTCCTTGCACACATATTTCATCGCACCATGTGCTCAGGAGTTCTTCAGGCAGGTATGCGGGGTCTGGATGCTGCCTGGCTCGCTTGCGCCCCGTGTCGCCCCGGCGCTCCAACCTCTCCCTGCCTCCAGCCCCCTCTCGCTCCTCTCGGCTCACGCCCCCTCCTCCCTCTCCAGCTGGCGGCTGGGGCTGCGCTGCCTGCAGACCTCGCGGACCTGCTCAGTCAGCTGGGGCCCCCTGCGGACGGCTAGGACCTGCCACTCTGAGCGCCATGGCAGCGGCAGCAGCATCCCCGGCAGCGGTGGCAGCGTCCACGGCCACCGCGGACGCTATTGTTCCCCTGTGTTAGACGCTCTTTCTCTCCTTTTCATCGGGAAGCGAACAATAGCAGGAAAAAGAGCTGTGTTTTCTGGACTCCTGGAGAAGACGTTCCCAGAAGGAAGGAAGATACCCTGCCGATCGTGCTGCGGATCCGGACCCTGGAGCGGCTGTGGGCGGCATGGGGCTGCCAGCGAGGCGCGGGGCGTCCGGGAGCCGGGGCGCCCTGCAGCTGCTGCCGCTGCTCCTGCGGCTGCTGTGCCCGGGCGCCTGCGGGGCTGCGGCGCAGGGCGAGGCACAGGCGCCCACCCTCTATCTCTGGAAGACCGGTGAGTGGCACCAGGACTTGTCCCTTCCTCCCACTTTCATCCCTGGGGCAGGATCCTAGAGGGACCCCTATGCTTCTAAATACCCGATTATGCTGGGACCCTAAGGTTAAAAAAAAGTATGATCCCTGAGAGCAAACTGGGTCATGTCCGAAGCTCTCAGAGGAAAAAACATAACAAGTAAGAGGCAACAGTGAGTCATTTGAATGATATTTTTCTCGCAGCTCTGTAGTTAATGAGGGCGAAACTGCACTTTCATGAGGAAGTGCAGTATTTTTAAGCTCTGGATTCTCATTCGTCTAGGAGTTTCTAAAATATAACCCCTGCAAAGAACAAGCAATTTAGCCCCAATTTTCCGTCTTAGGCAAGCAGTTATGCGAAATACCGTGCTATGTGTGGATATAGAGTTGACATTGTTAAATATAGCTCGTTGCGAAATGTGGGACACTCGGACACAAGCCAAGTGAGGGAAGTTATAAGGTAAAGGCTCCAAGGAGCCTGCCAGGAAGATTGTGTACAGCTCATTTTTTAAGTGGTTGTTGAAGTGTACAGTTGTTAGGATGTTTGCTTTTTAAACTTTTCCTTCCTTGAGAATTCTTTTTCTCTGTGTTTTCCATCAACCAAAAAAAAAAAAAAAAAAGCAGCAACTAACTGCCCTGGGTACCTCCCTGCGAAGTGTTTGGAAGTCCTCCTGAGAAGGGACAGGCAGGGAAACAATACCAAAAGAGGACTGCCACCCCTCTCCTGCAAGCTAGCTTTCCTGTCCACTGAGGGACACTGAGAGTTCTTCTGCCAACCTGAGACTTCTCACGCTCCTAGGAAGAAAGTGGGAAAAATTCTCCCCATTGCTTAGAGCTGGGGATGATTTAAGAGTTCTTTGGCAATGTATGAACATTAAGACGTAGAAAGAGAAAGTCTGTATTCATTATGAACTGCAAACAAGTTACACAGAGTAGGTCTCTGTACTGGCTTCAGACTATCTCTGCAGCCCTGCTGAAGAGACAGATCGATTTACACTACAATTGCACTGACATCCTGAATTTAAAAAGACTACAGCTACTCAGCGGGAAGATTAAAAAGAAATTTACTTAAAGCCAAAGCATAGAATTTCTCTTGGAATAGTGCATGAAATGTGCACACACACAGGGTGTGTGTGTGGGGGGGACAGAGAGAGAAAAATTTGAAAAAGCAAAATCATTTTGCTAACACTTTAAGAATCATTGATTGATGAATGTAGAGGAAATCAAATCAATTTATTTCAATTTAAAACAACGAGCTGAAGGTGTTCTCCAGTTTAGCTAAAACCATGATCTTACTTTTCAAAAGTTCATTATCAATAACAAACACTCATCAAACTACAGTTTACTAGCACTTGGTATTTGGAGGCTTGGTAAGAATTCTCAGGTAAGTGTTGGACAAAAATGTACTTGCATGTCTAGTTGAAATCCTTACTATCAATATAACAAGAGTCAGGCAGTAATTCAGATGGAAGAGACCTGAGACAACATTCACTGGGTAGTATCTGAGGTGCCAATATAGGTCAACATAAATGTCATGGTGGAAACACAAGCCAATAAATAGCTTAAAATAGTGGAAAACTCTCAAGAGCAAGGAGATGGAGACC
Organism: Castor canadensis; assembly: GCF_047511655.1. NCBI lineage: Eukaryota > Metazoa > Chordata > Mammalia > Rodentia > Castoridae > Castor > Castor canadensis. Next base: position 41,072,814 of record NC_133387.1, read on the forward strand.
TTGATTCCAGTGCCAGTTCCAGCTCTCACTAGCTGTAAGAAAATTGGCAGTTCACTTAACTTTCTTTTGGCAACAATTTTTTTTTATTATTGTTGTGTTGTATTGAGGTACACTGGGGTATTTCCAAAAGTTCTTACAATGTATCAAATATATCATATTGGAATTCATCCCCTCTGCTGCTTTCATTCATTCCCTCTCCCCCAATTCCCAGAACACTCTCAACAAGTATCATTTTTGCTTTTACTTGCATGTGTATACATTATTTGCATCTCAAGCCTCTGGCAGAACCTATTCCACCCTCTTGTTCTCCAAGTTTGTGGAAGAAAAAACAGAAAAGATAATAAGAAAAACATGGCTTTTTTGCTAGTTTGAGATAAAGATAGCTCTACAGGGAGATTCCTTGTTTCCATCCATATATGTATTACAACCCACATTGGTTCATCTCTACCAGTCCTCTTCACTCCTCCCTAGTCCCCTTCCCATGGTGGCCTCAGCCGGTTTAAGATTTCTATATTCATTCCTGTACAGTGAGCATATCAACCACATTCAGGGTTTTGGTTTCCTTTACACTATTCCTCCAGTGTGCAATCTCCCCTTAGTCTGACCCATGTCCAATAGTATTGCTGCATTTGTTTTAGGGTTATATTACACATATGAGAGAGAACATGTGGCTTTTGACCTTCTGAGCCTAGTTAACTTTACTAAAGATGATATTCTACAGTTCCATCCATTTACCTGCAAATGACAAAATTTCATTCTTCTTTGTGGCTGAATAAAATTACATTGTGTATTTATACACATTTTCTTAATCTGTTTATCAGTAGTGGGGCATCTTGGCTGTTTCCATAATTTAGCTATCATAAATAGTGCTGCAATAAACATGGGTGTGCATGTACCTTTGTAATAACTTGAGTCACATTCCTTTGGGTATATCCCTAGGAGTGGTACTGCTGGATCATCTGGCAGATCTACTTTTAGTTTTTTAAGAAGCCTCCATATTGTTTTCCAAACTGGTTATACTCACTTACATTCCTACCAGCAGTGTGTGAGGGTTCCTTTTTCCCCACATTCTTGTCAACATTTGCTGTTGGTGGTGTTCTTGATGGTAGCTATTCTAACAGGAGTGAGGTGGAATCTTAGTGTGGTTTTGATTTGCATTTCCTTTATGGCCAGGAATGGTGAACATTTTGTCATATGATTTTAGCCATTTGGACTTTCTTCCTCTGAAAAAGTTAAGTTTAGTTCAGTTGCCCATTTCTTTATTGGGTCATTGAGGTTTTTTTTTTTGTTTTTTGAGTTTAGTTTTTTAAGCTCCCTGTATATTCTGGTTGTTAGTCCTTTGTCTGATACATCCCATTCTGTGGATGGTTGCTTCAATTTAAAGACCATTTCTTTGTTGTGCAGAAACTTTTTAATTTCACATAGTTTCATTTGTCAATCCTTTCACTTAGTTGCTGAGTCACTTGAGTTCTACTGAGGAAGTCCTTGCCTAGCCTATTGCTTCCAGTGTTTCCCTCCTCTTTCCTGTAGTAGCTTCAAGGGTTGAAGTCTGATATTAAGGTCCTTAATCCACTTTGAGTTGATACTAGTGCAGGGAGACAGGCATGGAACTAGTTTCACTTTTCTGCAGGCAGATAACCACTTTTCCCAGAAACATTTGTTGAGCGGCTGTCTTTTCTCCATTGTATGTTCTTAGCACCTTTGTCAAAAATAAGGTGAGCATAGCTGCATAGATTCATATATGGGTCCTCTATTCTGTTCCACTGGTCTTCATGTCTGTTTCTGCTGTTATGGCTCTGAGGTATGGTTTGAAGTCAGGTATTGCGATACCTCCAGCATTGCTCTTTTTGCTCAGAATTGCCTTGGCTATTTGTGGTCTCTAGTGTTTCCAAATGAACTTTAGGGTAGAGTTTTCAATCTGTGATGACTGTTATTGGATTTTGATGGGAACTGCTTTGAACATGTAGATAGCTTTTGGAAGTACAGCCATTTTTACTGTGTTGATTCTGCCAATCCATGAGCATAGAAAATCATTCTACCTTCTGTAGTTTTCATCAATCTCTTTCTTCAATGGTTTGCAGCTCTCCTTGTAGAGGTCATTTACATCCTTTATTAAGTTTACTACTAGGTATTTGATTTTTTTTGAGACTATTATAAATGTAATTGTTTTCCTATATTCTTTCTAACTCTGCTCATTGTTGGTGTATAGCAAGGCTACTGATTTTTGTAAGTTGATTTTGTATCCTGCTACATTGCTGAAGCTGTTTATGGTATCTAAGTGTTTTGGGGTAGAGTTTTTAAGTTCTTTAAGGTAAAAGATCATGTCAGCTGTGAATAGGGATTGGAAATGTGATACCTTTTTTGTGTTGTGAAAAATCAAATGAGTGAGCTATGAGAAAGTAACTTGTAATCATTAAAGTTTTGTACAAATAAAGCTGGTACCATGAGGAGGAAGATGCTGACATTTTCATGGCAATCCTAAATTTGGTGTGAAGAGAAAAAGGTGAATTAAACTAGTGAGCAAAATGATGACCTCTTTGTTTTTTCCCCTAGAGGAAAGGAGACCTTACTACATCTAAAAGGAGTTGAAAGTAGTTCTCAAAGGAGAACTACCTTAGAAAGGAATGCTTTGTCATGAAAATATAGAAAAGGCAGAATAATAAGTGTTTATCACTTGATAAAAATAAAGAGGCAGGTAAATCTAACTTGAATGAAAACAAGAAAAGAAAGAGACAGGAAGAGAACTGGGTGAGACAGTTCAGGATGTCTGTTCTAGTAAGGTAAGCTTGGTCTTGGTAGAGAATTGTATAAGGAATTGCAGTAATGATGAGATCATTGAATTGGAAGTTGCACTGGATGAAGAACTGGGGAAGGAACTTGAACTATCACTAAATACAATAAGACTTTGTTAACATAATTTAATGACTCTTTCTTGGTAATATTCAGTGATTAGAATTCAACTATGATATATTGTAAGAACTTTTATAAATGCCACAATGTGCCCCCACCCAACAGAACAATAAAAAATACAATATCTAAGGATCTTTTCAGCCCTGAAGGGTTTCATATGTGTGAATACATTTGCAAAACAAACTTTATGAATAAACACATATATACATATTGTCTATATACATATGATTTATATATAGATAGTACATAAATTTGTAATACATGCTATGCAATCTATTATTATATAAAAGTTTTAAGTCAACTCAGAGCAATGAGGTATTTAGGACCTACAGTTAGCAGTCACTGTGGTAGAGGCTGAATGAAAGACTGTAATCTTTGCCTTTGAGAAACTTAAAATTCAACAGTCAGTATTTTAAATACACAGTTACTACATGGCATACCATACTCATGAACAGAGCACTATGACAGCAAAGTATTATACAGCTAATAAAGCTGGTGAGGAAAGTCTCAAAGGTAAGTTAGTATTTGAACTTGATCTGGAAAGATGAGTTGGATCTTTTATTGAGGGAGGAGTAGAATGCAGAAGGTAGAGAGAAAATAAAAATGAAAAGGCATGACAGCATTCCTGGATCTTGAAAGTACCAATGATGTTCGACAGCTCAAGTTCAGGGTGCTTGGTGGGAAAAATATTTAATGCCAGTGAAGTAAATTGGGACCAGACATAACTATGGCAAAGATGTTGAAGCTTAACCTATTCACAAGTGAAAGCCATTGGAAGCTTTGAGCAAATTGGCATATTGTTTGCTTGGAATGGAAGGAGAGAATCTAGAGGATTGGTGTCATGTAAGGTGAGTGACCAAGAGACAAAGGAGAATAGCACTAGTAATATGGGAGTTAAACTGGAGAGTGTATGGAGAAGGGCTTGGCATCACATTGAGGAAGTACTAGCTCAGATTTCTGGTGTGGGAGATATAGTGCCTTTCAAGGAAAGTAGGAATTAATGTCATCAGGATCTCTAGCATGCCAATCATATCCAGTAATTGAATAGAGAGTGGGAAAGAAGGAAGGGCAGCTTCCTTAAGATTGGCAAGAACCATTTCAATTTCACTCCAACATATTGAACTTAAGGTACCAATAATGGATTCAGATGAATAGTGAATGGGTTGTTGGCAGAGTTGTGCTGAATGTGTGAGTTTGGGACTCAATAAATTTATGTTATTTCAAGTTGTGGGAGTGGAAGGAAATAAAATATTGAAAAGTAGAACCAGGACATTTCACTGAGGATCATTAGATTTTAGGCATCCCATGGGAAACTATTAAAACAGCCTGATAAAGTATGGTTACAATAAGCACTAAATGAAAAGCATATTTTATTTATTAAGGGGATGATGGCAAAAATGTATACAAATGAAGAAATGATGAGAAAAGCTATTATGAAATATTTCAGAAAACATAAAGCAAGATGAGGGATTGGTAAAATAACAGTGTTTGGGAAAGCACATTATAGGTATAGAGATAAACATCTAGACTTGATTGATTGATAAACAAGATTATAGAAACAATATGATATTAAAGTGAATTACCAAGTGGTATTTAAGTCTCTCTAGTACACTTTTATTGTTATTTGATAATAGAGAAGATTCCAGAATTTTAAATTTTTTTGAAAATTACTTAGTAAAATGCAAAAGTCAAAAATGTACTGTCATTTGAAATGTAACTTGTCTTTGTGTGAATAATTAGAAATATATTTCATATACACAGACTAACTCTTAAGTTATTAGATGATGATTAATTATGGTGACTACTATGTGGTAGTTTTATGCTTTTTGTTATTCTACCATATTAGATTGTTTTCATAGAAATCATAATTAATTATATTAACCTGGAAATTTTAAATTAAGAGTGCCAATGAAATGAGCAATTGACAGCATAAGTCATACAGAAAATATTTAATATATCAAACGTTTATCAACCTCTATAATGGAGATTTATTTTCAAAATGTCTTAATAAATAAATTACATATATTTTTATAGTTATGAAATTACATTAAAATTTAAGAACTATGTACACACTAACCATTATTCATAATTCAGAGGAGGGACCACTTATGAGCTTTATGTCAAAAAATTTACCTCTCACATTGCAAACATTTGAATGAGGGCTCAAGTGGTACAATGTTCACCTAGTAAGCAGCAGGACCTGAGTTCAAAACCCAGTACCAAAACAAAACAAAACAAACCCCAAACTTTTGAACTAGATTCATGTATTGCAAGAAAATACTATTATTGGCAGTCATAGTGTCCTTTACACAGTCAATTTCATTAAAATAACAATTTTTAAGTTAAAATAAAAACAAGTGTTATCATTTTTCTTTTATTTTTGTATATTTGTACTAATAGTCCTTATGGAAAAATATCTATCTCAGTTCTGTTAATCATTAAGTAGCAGAGGAGGGAAGGCTGTCAGTTCAGGTAGTCATATCATGAAGATGATATCTAACACAAGGGGTTGAACTTTCCGTCTGCTTACAGTGTGCTTCAGTTTGCTCATTAAATGCCAAAGAAGACAGAAGAGTGGACAGAGTATGGTCACCGTTGTCAATTGATCCTGGGCAGCATGGATAAAGAATATTTTATCCATGTTTCCTACAAATTGACTTTATCTCTCTGAAACTTTTTCTTCCACTTCCTTTATAGATACATGTATTCTGCAGGAGTTTTCTGAGGATTAAGTATGGTAACAGATGTAATACACTAGTAAAGTGCCTGATACACATCAGAAATTCAGCAAATGATAGCTTTCATTATTGGTGTTTTTCAACAGAATATAAATAAAACAATAGCAACTTAGTTTTGCAACCTGAATCATGTTCAGTGATATGTATTAGCTCTCTCTAATATATGTCTTTTTCTAGTAAATACACAAGAAATTGCAACTTGATACAGCTAATTAGAGTACTAGATACTGCAACAAATTATAAGGAATGTAGCATTGTAAAATAGAAAGCACAGGATTTCAAGATTAGACAAACCCTTGTTAAAATCTACCTGACTAATCGAGTTACTTAAATTCTATGACTTATTTTTCACATGAAAAAGATGATAGAAGTTTTGAAGTAAGAAGTACTAGTGAGCTTTTAATAGGTGTTAAATACAAAGTATCTACCACAGAGCTGTGACATAGTAGACACTCAAAACATTAGTTCTCTTACCTTTTCTTCGCCTAAAATGCCAAACTTTCAGAAATTACACTGGTCCAACACATGTGCTTATCTACTTCAACTAAGGGACACAATGAAAAACAAAAGTCCAGAATAAGAAGTTGTTTTAATTATAGGCCCTCCCCACTTTTTAATTGACACTTATATGTAGATATAGAATTTACTAAACATCACAAAAGTATTTTGAACAACAAATAGAAGGTTAATTTTGTAAACAGCTTCTTATACTTCATTTTGTATTACTTCTCAGAGCTCAGAGGATTTCTCAAGAACTTGAAATTTCATTCTTGAAATTAACATTGCCACCTATCATATCAGAAGTAAATGCTTTTACAGTAGAAGTGCTTGTGCTTTATGCATTGCTTTCACTTCTTAGAGGATCATTTAAATAAAAAATTAAAACACTACAGTTTATGTCTTGTCTTTTTTCTTTTCTTTAGCATAGTTAGTGCTGAGAATTTATTAAGCTATTGACTATTTGCATCAAAAAGTCAACTCCTTAGGTGGTTTGTGAAGCTTTAATGTTTGAATAGAATGTTGGAACTCCTACTCTTCCTTATGCAAATTGTAAATAGCTACTTGATATGCAAAATGATAGAAATTTCAATGAAGACTGAGATTGAGAGTGCTATAGGACTGATCATGGTGGTGAAAGCCTGTAATCACAGCATCTGTGATGCTGAGGCAAGAAGATTGCAGGTTTGAGGCCAGCCTGGGTATTAACAAGCTCATGTCTCAAAATTTAAAAAGGACTTGGGGGTATTGGGGTATAGTTCAGCAGTAGAGTGATTACTTAGCATGTACAAGGTCCTAGGTTCAAAACTCAGCACCACACAAAAACACATAAACACAATGAATAAACAAAAAAGGGCTGGGGATGTAACTCAAGGATAGAGTGTTTAACCCGCATGTATAAGGCTTCCAGTTCAACCCCCAGAACTGCAGTGAATAAATGAATAAATAAATAAAGTGCTATGGAGTTGCACATAACCCAGATTTTCTTCACTCATTATTGCTACATACATAACTGTCCTGATGGTATTGGAATCTCATGCTGACATTCTGAGTAGGTAATTGGTGAAGTGTGGTTGTGGTGGCTCCTTTAGGAAGTAACACAGCAGTTGGGTGTGGTGGCATGCACACAGGAGACTGAGACTGGATGGTGAGTTTCAAGTCAGTCTTGGCTGCGTAGTAAGACTCTGTCTAAATGTACAAAAAGGCTCCTCAACTCTGAGGTGAGCCAGAATGATGATACTGAACAGTGGAGTCCCTCAGTCTAGTGACTATATAGAATAGATCCCTGAAAATTACTATAAGGACATATACAGTAAAAGCTTGTCGTAGGAGAATAAGCATTTGAGAAAAATATCTTTTCTATCCTCTAAGTGTGTAACTTAGAGGTGTCAATGAGTCATAAGGTATAAGTCTTTTAAAATATTCATCAGAACTTTACACTGACTTTAGAATGCATTAAAATGATGAATGATGAAAAAGAAGCCTGTTGGGAAGGGTGGGGAAATATGTCAGTACTGCAGCATAGCTAAAGTGTCTTATCTACTGCTTCTAATACAAAACTAGAACTTACAAAAAGGATAATGTTGCATCTCTCAGAAATGTTGAAATAGCTCATATTTTGCATAGTTTAGTTTATGAAATCATAATCTTTGCCAGTATAATATTCATTGGTTCCATATTATTCTGTCAGTGTTAAATTATGGATTGTGCAAAAAATGAAACAAGGGCAAATGAGGAAAACCACAAACTAATTCCTTTATTTGGACCATAATTTTAAAATGACACGTATGGTACAGGATCATTGAGAGGAAATTCTAAGTCACAGGAGATGCATGATGCTAAATTTAGGGAGAAAATGAAACATTGTATGTGAGAAAAACAAAGCAAGAAAAGAAAGAAGAAAACAGGCATTTAAATGATTTGCATTTAAAAATCTATTTTAATAGACTTAATTGGAGCAGTATTAGGAGTGTAGAAATAGAGAGGCTTAAGTCATTCAAAGTACACTGTATGCATCCATGAAATAATCGTGATGAAAACCCCTTGCACTATTAATGTATGGTAATAAAAATAGTAAACAAAAAAGAAAAGAAAATTAAGCAGAAAATACTGTTTATTTAAATCCCTCATTCTCTTCCAATTTTCCCTGATTAAAATCTTAGACCACTGTGGTATATTTGTTACAGTTGATGAGACATTAATTATTGATACATTATTGTTAATTAAAATCTGTGATTTACATTAGAGTTCATTCTTAGTGTTGCACATTCTATGGGTTACGACAAATATAAAAAGACTAATTCATCCACCATTGTGGGTAGTTTCACTATCCTAAAACTTCTCTATGCTCCAACTATTCATTCCACAATTTTCCCCTTGAATATCCAGCTACCACTTACTTGTTTGTTTTTTTTTCAATGTTCTGTAGTTGGAATCATACAACATGTAGACTTCTGAGATTGGCTTCTTCCACTTGGTAATGCACATTTAGTTTTTCTCCATATATTTTCATGGTTTAATAGCTAATTTTTTAGTGCTGAGTATATACTACAGTTGCTCACCCATTCTCCTATAGAAGGATGCCTTTGTTGTTACCAAATGCTGGCAATTATGAATGTGAAGTTTTGTGTGGATGTACATTTTCAAATATTTGAGTAGGTACCAAATAGCATGTTGCTGAATCATGTGGTAAGAGGATGTTTATTTTTGTGAGAAATTATCAAACTGTTTTCCAAAGTGGCTGTACTGTTTTGCATTCTCATAAGCAATATATGACCGTTTCTGCTGCTACTCATCCATTGAAAGGCACACTTGCTGAATTTCTAAACACTCTGGTCTGGTGAATAAATTGTGCATTCACTTTCCTTTGCACTTGAATAGAGGAGGCCATGGGCTGGGGAAGGAGAAAGGTGTGATATCCTCCTGAACTTGTCGGAACTGTGGGATTCCATTGTGCTGAAGCCCTGGAAAGCTAATCTAGGAACTGAGTTGTCAAGACAACTTGCTACTTATAGGTTTCCATCCATATGATGAACAATGACTTTGAAATGGGTATTTTGTGTTCCTAGAGGTAAAAATATGGAGCATTATGCTAGTAGTTAACTTAGAACTGTAGAGTGAGCTTGATGGAAAACTAAGATGTCAAGCATAGACTTTGGTTGTGTAGCTGGAATAATTGATTTTTTGCATGGTATTTGAAGTGTGCCACACAATCTGGGTAAAGAAGTATTTCTTGAATTATAATTAGCAATAGTAATAACGGGATCTTCTGACTATTGAATATGAATGTGCTTGCAGATATGTTGTGTGACATGCCTGTTAAAGAGTGGCATCACAACAGAAATAGTACTTTTTTGGGTCACGTTATTTAAAGATTATTTTTATTTTCTGTACTAACATGAGAGGATGCAATTGTAAATGTCACAGAAGTCCTCAGCTCCAAAGAGATTAGTTGTTAACAATTAAGTCCATAGCTTGGAATGAAAGAAGCGCTGGTCACTAAGCTCCTAAATGATAAACACATGTATGCATTTGCATACATATATATGATAAATAAAATTAGACATTGGAGAATGGACTTTTGAGCCAATACATGAGTCTTGACCTATTTTTTTAAAGAACATAGCCTCTAATCTCTGTATCTTGTTTCTCAGCCTCACTTTAGGTATATATTAGTACCTATCTCTTAAGATCATTTTAAAAATAACTTGAGATAAACCTATAGGGGACTTAGATGGTACCTGGCACAAGTCAGTACATAGTAACTATTATCTCTTGCTTGTGTGTGATCCTGGTATGAACTGCTAATGCCTCCTCACTGAGATAGAGCCCATACCTGCATGCTTTCCTTCACTTTGATTATTCCTGCCTGGGTCAGTGCACATGTCTTAAGCCTCTCCTCATCTGAATTGCTCTGATTTCTACCTGCTATACCAACCAACAATAAAAACACTGTCACCAAGGTTGTTCAAAGTATAGTTTGTAAAATAGGGACATTCTGCATTAGTGTTTTATTTTTACTTGTGATAGTATATATCTTTGCCATGCTAGAAATGCTGGAGGTGTGACTCTTTAAGTGGAATTATACATTCAAAATTTGTTAGTGTAGAAACACCTGAGAATATTCTTGGCAAGACTTTCCTACTCTGTAATGCTGTGATTAAAAAGTGAAGTAACTCTTTCATCTCCTGAAGTGCAATTTAGATAAAAAGTAGAATATATATATATACATACATATGTATATGTACATATATACCTCACATATATAAATATCCTACTTACATACTTCAATACACATAGTTCAAAATCTTCCATAACTAAAATATTATTTCTGCATTTAGAGGAGAAATAGGCATTCAAATATTTCATGCCCATTAGAATGAAATTATATATACATTCCTTAAAATCTATAAAGCATTCATAAATGTAATTACAACTATAATCTACATGCCACTGCAAGCATATACGCATACCTGAATACATACTTGTATGCATAAAAACAGACTTGAATACACTAATAATGATTTATTGCTAAATTACCACACAGGACTTTATATTTTATCTGTGATTATGGAACTTATACCTCCTAAAATGTATTTTATGTGTGTACTACACATAAAATAGTGTAGTGCCTTTAAAATTTTTGTGCAATTATAATTTTAACTAAAATATGAATTATACAAAAATTTATGACAATATTTTATTTTATTAACTTTTGTGCCAATCTTTATCTTCAAGGACCAGTTCTTATTATATAATTCTTTACTTTACTTTCCACTAACTTAGAACTTTTATTTTAAGATCCTTTTATGTCTAACCATCTTCCTGTGTTTGCCACTCTGGTGTCTGAACAATGTTTACAAATTGCAGTGCCTGCACATATTTCTATGAAATTATTTTCTTCTGATAATATCTGTCTGTGAGCATATCCATGGACATGGACACCATTATATCACATAGCACACTCAGCATTGATTATGACATCATTAAGCCACTACTAGTGACAGACCCAAGTGGAATAGTATGGATTAACTATTTGTACAGAATAACTATTTGCATTCTAGAGGAGACAGTTAATTTAAAGTCAACACACTGCACAACCTCAGAAGACTCCTTTCATAGTCAGAACCAGGTGACATATGCTTCCTCAATTTGTGTCAGTGAGGCTCAGTTAAGTAGCAGGTGTTTAGTGTCTGTTATGACAAGTTCTGTGCTATGTATGGGGAACGAACATGAGCAGCACATTAACCTGTCCTCCTGGAGTTTCCTATCAAGTGTCCATAGGCAATTCTAGGCTAGTGAATTTATTTTAGAAATAGAAGCTGAGAAAGCTGTAGAATAGAGGAAGGGTAATTCTCTTGCAAAATGAGGTGAGGAAAACTTTCATAAAACACAAATTTAAAACATACAGAGTTTACAAAATATATAAAAGCTATAAAGAGAATCACAGGCAGAGGAGGAACATTTGTGAAGAAATTAAATGACGTGCATCCACAGACAGCAAAAAGTTCCATGGCATAAAAAGCAGGAATTAAAGCCAGGCATGGTTGTACAGGCCTATTATCCCTGCATGTGGGAGACTGAAGCAATAGGACTGTGAGTTCAAGGACAACCTGGGCTACATAGTGAAACCATCTTTAAAAAAAAAAAGGCTGGATGTAGTGGTGCATGCCTGCAATCCCAGCTATTACACAAGAGGTAAAGATTGGAAGGATCATGTTTCAAGGCCAGCTGGAGCAAAAAGTTAGTGAAACACCCCTTCAACAAAGAAACTGGACATGTTGGTTTGTGTCTGTAATCCCGGCTATATGGAAGCATGGGTAGGAGGATTGCAGTCCAGACTGGTCCTGGACAAAATGAACTAGACTCTTTCTGAAAAATAACTAAAAGCGAAAAAGGCCTGGGGTCCTGACTCAAGTGCTAAAGCACCTGCCTAGCAACTGGGAGGCCCTGAGTTCAAACCCTAATACTGCAAAGATAAAAATAAAAAATGAATGAGTTGGGGTGGTGGGGAGGAGTGATGGGTATGTGTTCAATGTGTTAAGAAGAGAGCAAATTGATTACACAGAGTCTTTCATAATACTAGGAAGCTTGGCCTTTGCCATCATTTGATTTATGGAAACTAGGAGCCCACATATATTTGTGTGAATAAAATATTGCCAACAATGAAAGAACGTATTTGTAAATATTAAGACAAGTGTTGACTTCTGAGTTTCATATGCTCGTCTCTACCAACTATTATAATTCTCCTTGCAAACTTTGCAGGAGAAATACTATGTTAAATAATGCTATTTAGCATACTTTATGTCAAAAGTATAGTATCCATTTAGGTTTATTAGTAAAGAGAATTTAACACTTTATTTTTTCCACTAATTTTGACTAGATTTATGATAAGATGAACAAACATTGAATCTGCATACTGTATCTGTAGTGGATTCTGTGACAGAAAAAAATAAACAAGGGAAGTGGATCAGGCATGGTCTAAAGGGTGGATGTGCTCAGTTCTTCTCTGTGTGGGCTTGGTTGATTCCTGAAGCAGCAGCATTCCTTTAACCTGTTGCAGGTCTGTCCTTTGCCTTCAGTTACAGTTGAGGGTCCAATTATTAAAAATAACTCATAAGGGACAACACTGCTGGCCAAATACAACATCTAATGCCCCGAAATTGGATGATATGCCACTAGTTTAACACCCTTATCATTGATAAATCATACTGGATCTTTAAAGCGTGGTGTGAAAATGCATTTAAAAGACACTTTTATTTAGTTTTGGAGAATGAGTCCATGAGAGTCTGGATAGCCATGTTTGTGCCATCAATACTTTTTTTCATGTCCTGCTTTCTGAGTTTCCATTGGTTCCCCTGGTCCTGTGGCGTGAGAGGAGATAGGATGTAGCCCTCTAGGACCCCTGACCTGGTGCAGACAATCACAGAAGTGCAGCAAAGGTGAGAGTTCAACTGCTCTGTGAGACAATGGCTTCTGACAATTCACATGGAAGAGTCATCAAAATGGATTTGGATTTATGGAATCAAATAATACATCAGGAAAACTTTGCTACTAAGATGCATTTCTCTCCTTGTCTCTTGCTGCAAGATTTAATGTAACTTCTTCATCTTCCTTGGCTTATCTTCTTAAAGGCCCTTTAAGAAGAGAGTAAATATTCCAGACAAAGTGGTCTTTCAACCTTGGTAGACCAAGCACTGAAGAACCCTGAGCTTCCTGTTTTCCTGAATCGTGAGGGAATTTTTCAGAGCTTTCTAGATCATTCTTCTTGAAGTAATTTTCTACCATAATAACATCACCTAGAATACAGATTTTTGTACTTTATGAAAAATGAGAAAATTAGAGGGAAATGTGGCTCTTGCATCATGTTATATTACATAGGTGAATTTCCTTTCCTTTCTATATGTTGAATATGTAGAATTGCTACAACAAAGCCCTTCTTTAGTATATTCAGACTTCTGCATCCATCACCACAATCAATTCTAAAATATTTTCATTACTCTCCCAAGAAATCCTGGATCCCTTAGCACTAGCCCATGGCTTAGGCAAATACAAATCCACTTTCTGTCTCTGTAGACTTGCTTATCCTGGACATTTCATGTGGATGGAATTACATCACATATGGTTATTTGTGACTGGCTTCTTTTTACTAAGCATGGTGTTGTCAAAGTTCTTTGTTGTAACATACATCAACACATCATTTCTTTTTGTTGCTCAAAATAAATGTATCATATTTTGTTTATTCACTAGTTGATGGACATTTTGGTTATTTCCACTTTTGGCTATCATGAATAATGCCAGTATGAACATTCATAAAAAATTTTGAGGTGAATGCATGTTTTCATTCCTCTTGAATGTTACTGAGGAGTAGAATTGCTAGATCTTACAATGACTCTATGTTTAATCATTTGAGAAACTCAGACTGACTGGGGCATATTTCTTTGTACTCAGCATAGCACAATATACACATGTGTTTTCTATGCTATAGTTGACACTTGAGAAAAATGTAACTAGAACGTAAGCAGTTAAAATACATGAAAGTGTTTTTAGGGACCTAGTTCATTAGAACAAAAGCACACTTTGAAGAAAAATCTGCTAAAAAATTATGTGCATACTTAGTAGGAAGACTCAAAGAAGTTGCTTTAGGATTTTTAATTCATCTTCTAGTGATGGCTTCAATAAAAGAAAGAAAAAGATTGAATGGGAGCGTTGTGATGACCTCAGGAACAGAGGACGGCTTAATCAGGTGTATTCCAGGTGTACCAGAAGTCTAAGCGATAGTAATGAAAACTTGAAATCTTAAGTCATTTGAGAAGATGCTCAAATACAATACATCCTTGCACTCTCATAGTACTCCATATTTCTTCAATAATTAGACTTTTGTGCTCTTTTACCAAATTCTCACAATTTCTCCACTGATACAGAGCAAGAAGTAATACCACTGTCCTTTTATGAAATAGTAAACTTGAATAGCAGAGTTGAAGTGAGATTTACCTAAACCACATTCTTACTACAAGACTAGTAGCCAGGACATATATCTTGGTATCTGATATGATACATACAAAATGAAAATTTTCTACAGAGCACTTTAAAATATACTTCCGGTATTTTAATTGAAGAAGTCAACATCAAAGTAAAATGTTATTCAGTTATGTGAAGAGTAAGTCTCAAAGATGTAAATTAGTAATATATGGTACAAACAGGACTGAAGGAGTGGCTCAAGCATTAGCATACCTGTCTAGCAAGGGAATCCCTAAGTTCAAACCCCAGTGCCACAAAAAACCCATATATGTTATAAATAATATATGATAAAAGAAATGAATTTAATACTTTTAGACAAGCATAGGGAACTATAAATGATTACAGATTTGTATTTTCATAAATATTTGATCTATTTGGTATATTGACTGAGAACTTAATTTTTTGTGATTTTATCACTTATGCTTCTTCAATTATGTGATACAATTATGTAAAATAACAAATTTTACCTAAACAATCTATTGCTCTGTTATCAAATGCATGCACGTCCTCACATTGTGCCGTGATGTAATGAATCTTACTATTGAGGAGGGTAAAATGCTGCTTTAAGTTATAACTCAGTATTGAGTTTCAGCATGTTGACATCCCTCTTTTATTTCTTTAAAAAAAAGATTGTATAACTTTTAGCTGTAGACTTTCTTAGCACCAAACATCCTAAATTCTCCTTTACCTGTTTCCTCAAATACCCCACAGAGAATGTGCTCACCTCCTCCCACACAATAATTTCTTTCCCTTCTCTTATGTAGTCTCAAGTTTCCTTCACACTTTCTTTAAAGTGCTCTCATTACTGTCAACTCTTCCTTTCCCTTTCCACCTCCCTAGTCTACTTTTAATTTCAGACAATCTTTTCTAAGTGTGTAAACTGTTGTAATTTCTTGAATATGAATTTATCAACAGCAAAAGTGCTGACTTTTGCATTCTATATGTGCATTCCAGCTGTACTTTTCCTTTTCTTTTCTTCCCAGAGAGAGACCAAATGAAAACTTGCCAGCATCATTATATTTGTCTACAGGCAGCTAAGCTGATATATTCAGTGTGGACTGCTGTATGGGATACAGCTGTGAAATGAGCTAAAATTTATTATTGCAGGTAAAAGAACTGGTGTAAATTTATTCAAATGAAGTCCTTTGCAAGCATTACCGAAAATGGGCTTTGGAAACATTCACATTCTGTCTCTTGTACTTTAAAAATGACGTTTCTGAAGATACTATATATCTTAAGGCATGTGATGAAAGAGATGAAAATTAGGGCTGTCAGTATTCAGGGATTTACTTGGTAGGTGTCTCTTACCACCATCATAATGGAATTTTTAATTTGAATTCAGAAGTATGCTTGGCTCATTCCAAGCATTGGATCAATGTCGAATATCTCTTCATGAGGTGGGGAACCTAGTGACTCCTAAATTCATCATAAGTGCATAAAGCATTTTACTCCTTAAGTATAGATGCAACAGTTTTACTTAGAGGAAAACTTGGAGTATTCTTTCCATTTTACAGTCTTTACATAACTATTTTACAGTGCATGTCTGTTTTGGGGGGGTGTTTGATAATTCTGTTGGTTTATGTGCACAGGAAATTTCATTTCTTAATCAAAGTTTGCTTAATGGACAGAAGAGACATTACACACAGATCACCAAATTTTAATATATTATAAACCAATATAATGCACTTAACACTGACAACATATGCCACATAATTCAATTGGTAGTTTATTTTGATGTTCTCAGAAGTTTGAGGCACACCAGTGTTTTCATTAATGGAAAAAAATTTATTTCTGTAATAGAATGGTGAGGAAGTTCTGAGAAAAATTTCCAGTTGTTAGAATGCAGAATTAAGCCATATTTGAGGAGTCTTTTAGTCTTTCTAATTGAATTACGTACTTTTGAAGCATTTTTAAAGGCATCAATATTTTTGTGAATGATTCTCTGCATTCAGAATTTAGAGACTCACACCATGCTATTCATATTCACTCCTTTGAGTTGAAATTAAACCGGTTCTTAGGGTTGTGATTTTCTTACTTGTACATGTGTATGATATTTATTTTATTATTTGTTGCATCAGATGACTGCATCTAGAATGGAAAAGTAAATTTGAAATGAAGGCAAAGTGCTATTTCATCTTTCAAGCACTGCTATTCTTCTTTCCACCTCCACTTTAATCTGCTACCAACATGTTACTGATATCAGCATTACAGACTGTGCCCTCTGAGCCCCTTATTTACTGCACATGCACTTGACTGAATTCTGGGCTAGATAACTATCTAGCGATGGGGAAATACAGACACTTGATTGGGTCCCTCCATCATTGATGAGCTCATATCTTTGAAAGAGATGCAGAGACATGACAGTCATAAATCAAGATAATTGGGACTATCAAGGAGGCATGTTTGAAGTGCTTTAAGGACATTGAAGGGGAGTGATCAATTACTTTGGGCTGGTGACCAAGAAAATCCTGACAGAGACATTTACATTTGTGCTGGACTTAAAAGAATGAGCAAAAATCAGAGAGATGAGAGATGAAGAGATATTGTAGGATAAAGAGACAAAAACGTAACTATCCAAATGGCTTTTCCATCTGAACAGCTTTTTTTAAAGTGGCTGAGCGATAAACAGCTTTCTCCTTACCCGTATCCCTGAACACCTCCCTATGGGTGTTCTGTACACCATCGTATTTCTCCATCTTACCTCTTTTCCTCCATCTGAAACGTGCTGGCTTTATGCTAAGAGCTACAGTTTCTGTCTGGTTTCTACTTCCTTGCTGATCTCTGATGATGTTTACATGGAGGCTTGGGTTCCAGATCCTGACTTCGTTTCTGACCATGACTTTTCCATGTTCCTCAGTCCTGTGCTATTTAACCAAATGGCAGTTCTTTCAACTTCTCGGTCTAGCCCAGCATAAGCCTGGAAAATTCGGATACTAAAATTCAATATTAGAGATAACTTTCAGCTATATTTATCTTGAAGCCTGTATCACATCCATTTTATTATGTTTCAGTACATATGAAACCTATTTAGGAGCTTTGGTAGGAAAACAGCACATGTATGTAAGAAATATGTTGTTAAGTGTCTGAATTAAACCTCAGAATTAAGCAAATGAGTAAGTTCTGGAATTGCTTCAAATACTTCATTTTGATTGAGAAATGCCTTAGGACTGATTTACTAGATGCTATAATCTTTTTTTGTTATATACTGTTTAAATTCTTAATTCTTATTTCTTCCCTCTTCACAAAAATATAATTTGATGCATTTGTAACTGTGACCATAAGCTGTGAAAATTTTTCTACAATAAGTGTGCTATGCTTTCAAAAACAAATACTCAGGTAATCACACAGAAAGGAAAGGATGGTTTTAATAAAATGTAATATCTTCTTTAAAGTGGCTGGGAGATAGTCAATAGTCAGTTATTACTAAGAGGGTGGGAATCTAAAAATTTCTCTCATGGCAGGATTTAGCTCAAACACCTCCCTGACTTGTGGCAGCATTGACAAAAATATTTAATTTCATCTTCTTTGCACCTTTGTGTATTCAGTATGGGCCTCCACCAAGATAGCAGTCATGGTTTGGGGGGATGCATTTTTCTTTTTTTGCATTTTATTGTTTATATGTCTCTTACCCTTACTATTAAAGTGAGAACTCTTTGAGGCAGTGATGACTGGCTCAGTCATCTTTGTTACTCAGCATCTATTGCATGTTAGGTGTCCATGGTTGATGAATAAATAAATTACTGAAGCTTCATTTAGATTTCAGAGGTTTTAGGTTATTTATTTTTTTATTACAAAAAAGAAGCTGTGAATTAAATTCTTGTAGGTCTATCATTTTTGCACATCTCTCAACTTTTTGTTATGTACTTCTAGATGTAGTTATTCATTTAAAGTGATGAACATTTTAGAAGATGATTTCAAAGATTGTTAAATTGTGACAGTTTATATAAAGATGCTTATTTCACATGTGCAAAACTGGCAAAAAAAATTTAAAACCTTTTCTCATACGTCAAATATCAAGGCTCTTTTTTTTTTTTTTTTTTTGTCTTTTTAGACTTCCCCAGAGCAGATAGAAACCCTAGTGTAATCAGAACAGCACCAGAGGGAAAGGAGGCTTCTGGAGAGCTGTGTGGGGCCAAGGGGCCCTCTGAGTACTTGGGTCAGGGGAATATGGGGGGAGGGTTGCATAAAATATGTATAGGAGAGAGTACTAATATTGCTCTGAGAGTGTTTTGATTTTTTCCTATCATTCATTTTTGGTATTACTTAGTTTTGAATTACTGGTGTTAGTTGAGACTTGGGAAAATAAAGTTAAAATGGAGATTTCACAGGAGACTTTTTTAAAAGCAAAAAAACCCACACAGAGTTCTGAATCTAGTTGTAGCAAAATAGTCAGTGATTTAAAACTCAGGTTGGAGGAACTTCCACAGAATATATAAGATCAAGCATTAGGTGTTATAAATCTTTTCCTGAAAAATAAAAATCATACTGTATTGATTTCAGCCATAAATTAGTGGTACTATAATTCAAGTCACACCCAAAATGGTTTATTCAAATAAGTGTGGGTTTGGATGGGGTTAAAAACTGCATTGTTTACTGCTATTCTAACTTAGTTTACAGTTCTATAAATCTTCAAATGAAAAAGTTGATACAATCGATAATTTGCTCCATCCTTTTACTTTCCTTGATTTTTTCATACTTTCCATACCATTTATACTATAAAAAGCAGGGTTTTACTCAATTAATAACATAATAAATAATGGTGCCTTTTGATACCTCAAATAAATAGTGTGTTAAAGATTACCTTTCTCTCTCAAACACTTGTTTCAGGTTGCTGTCTTGAAAAGTAGCTAATCACTGGTTTTAAATATTGATGCAAATTTCCACCTTCATCATTTTCAAACCCCACTCACTCACTTTTTCCTAGCAATAGGTTTGCATCACGTGACCACCGTGACATCAACAGATGTGGTTGCACTTGAGTACCAAGTGCAGTGAAGTAGGGCTGAGGAACTGATTCTGCACATCTTCCTTAGAAAAAATGCTGAAGATAGGCCCAGGGAACATGGTAACATTGCTTTTGCAAAATGCTTCAGAGTAAAAGGGCAAAATTAGTGTGATCAGTATAAAATATTAAAGAAATCTAAATTGAGAGAGAGAGAGAGAGTGTTGTTGGTTGGGGAGAGCAGAAGTCTGAGACACAAATCATACAGCTAATCGGAGGAGCACTTGGAGAATGGCACCTGAATACTCCTAGCTTCACACTAGGACTGCTCCTCCAGCTCATGGCTGGCTCACCACCCAGCCTCCTGAACCTTTCTGCCAACTTACCTTAAGATCCAAAATAATGCTGTTTATCTGAAATCACCAGCAATAAGCTGATTATACAAGAAGTGTTGGTGGATCATCAATCTGTTTAATGAAGGGCCAGTTTTCATACATGGAGCCCTTCTTGCTTTTTTATTTCTTAATAAAAATTAGATACCAATAGCCATTTTTAAACTCTGTGGACTAAACGTGAGGTTTTATTTAAAAGTTCTATATGTCACTTTTACCATTTCTTTGGGAAGAGGAATTATACAGTCCATGCTCTAAGAGCTCTGTGCTTTGCAAATTGAGTGTTTTAGTTCCTGGGGGCTTTTAAACAAAATGTTAAATATGTGTTTACCATACCTCTTGAAATGAGTTTAGGAAATTATTTCTATTTAGATTCTTTTATTCTTACCAAAAATAAAGAAAATGTATATGTGGAATTTAATTGCATAAATCAAGGCATGAACACAATTAAAAATAAATGTTTTAATTAAAAATGTGAAGTGGGACCCTGTAGGTGATCGACATAGTGCTAGTTAGCACCATGAGGAAGACCACATGAATTATGCAGCTGATTGTAGGGCATTAGAGAAATTCTGATTTCTTAAAGAAACTAAATGTGTACTAGCTGCCAGAAAGAAAACCTGAAATTGTGTTTTTGGTCAAAAAAAGGTGACAGGTAGAAGTGCTTTTAATTTTTGAAGGCCAAAATAAAAATAATCAATCACTGAATCTTTGTCATTTTGCCCTTGCAAACATATGAAATTATCTAGTAAGGCAAACATAAATTAAATCACATTATGCTTTTCCAAAATAATTTATTAGTCATAGTCAAAATAAATGAAATAGTGTGAATTATGCATTTCATAGTCAAGCCATATTTAAAAATTAATGATGCATAAATATGCTGAATGTAAGCAGATTATAATAAACTATTCCTGAAAAGAAATATTGAATATTTCAATATTTTTAAATGTTTCAAATTGTACATAATTGTACATTTTTGTTAAAGTTCAAATCACTTATTCTATTACATTATAAGTTGATAGCTTACTTATTAAATAAAATTATTAACAAATCTTTTCATTTTTGCACAATATAAGGAAATTATGTTTTATAAAGAAGCTTTAGGGAGGTGTTAAGGAATTTCTTAATTAGAATATTACTCACAATGCAGAGAGCATTAACAATTTGTGGAAATTTTTGTTCATGTGTATTTTTATCTGAAAATATTGCATTAATAAGACACAATTATAGCCAGAAGTAAATACCAAGAATATCTCTTATGCACTTGGGTAAACAAAAGTAATATCACATTATGATACTCCTGTAGGTACTCGTGACCCATAACTAAGAAGAATGTTTAAATTAGTATTTTGACAACTGGGATAAGTCAGTGGAATACAAAACAGATACAGTCCCTACTTCCTTCAAGTACTTTGCATAATGAGAACAAAGATAAACATAATTGAGGGACACATGAATGGAGAAGACTTCAGCAATAATTAAGAGGATGTTTGGATGTCCATGGGCCAACAGTTGGTAGGCTTGAGGACATGAGACATGCAGGTTGGTTGTATATATATGATGACATACTCAGACATAGTGACAGGAGATAGGTCCCAGTTTAATTGTTGCCTTCCATGAAAAACTAATGCAAGATTTCAGCTCTTTACTCAACATCCAGAACTGGGTTGAAATTGAGGGTTTGAGGATGTTGAAGAAGTAAAAATATTCAAAACCAGGATTAAGGTTGAGTCTTTATGGAGTTATAACTTAGCTGTCATTATGGATGAGTATTTGTGCTCAAAGCAAGATATTGACACTGAAGAAGACATAGTCTACATCACTGTTCCTTTCTCCTTCTCTTCTCTGTCCTAGATTTATGGACCTGGCTCTTTCCTGATTTCTATTAATTCTGGAGAGGCTTTTAATGTAATTTGTACCTTGAAACACATTTATAACCAAATGGAGAATAATAAGAGTATTGCTTTAGGAAAATATTTTCCAAATTTGGAGTTGTATGTGCTAATCTTCAATATGGAGAGGTATTATTTAAGATTTTAACTAACTCTGTAATGTAGACTACATTAAAATAAAATGCATGATATTTTGAGGTACAATAGAAATTGTGAATATAATGGATGGAGTCCCATTTCAGACACTTTCCAAACTGTTACCTGGGACAGATTTCTTAAGCACATATGCCTTGATTTGTACTCTACTTCACAATGTTGTACACTTCATAGATTTTTTAGCACTGCTTGGATAATGTATTTGTGAGGCTTACTGTGGTCCATGAAAAACAGTAGGTCTCAGAAAACAAAGAAAAAGTTATGAAGCAGGATAGACACTTGGTATCTGAGAAAACAATTTAAGGAAACCTTCTGGTTGCAGAGTCCAGTCCATGCATGGTCCTATGCTCCTGGGCAGAACATCATGGTGTTGGGAGTATGAGGCAGAGGAGCTTCTTTACTTCATGGTGGTCAGGAAGCAGAGAGTGAGGAAGGAAGGGGTCAAGAACTAGATAATCCTAAGGACCTAGTAACATCCAGCCATGTCTCATCGTCTCAAGTTTATGGAAACTTCCCAATAGTGCCACCAGTTTGGGACCTGGTTTTCAACACATGAACCTGTGGGGAACATTTTATATTAAACCATAACAATATCCATGACCTCTAAAACTTTCCTTTTTTCTGGGGGTGGGGTGGGGTATGTAAGACCAATTAACATGAGATCTGTTCTCTTAACTATATTGAAATACATATTACCATATTTTTAACTAAGTACTACGATACACAGTTGACCTCTAAACATACTCATCTTGTATAGCAGAGGCTTTCCATACATTGAGAAGTCATTCAGCATTTTCCTCTCCCTTCACCACTGGCAGTCACTATTTTACTCACTGCTTCTTACATATGTATGTAAGTGGAATCATGTAGCAATTGTCCTTATTTTCATTAGCAGAATTCCCTCTAGGTTCATCTATGTTGTTGCACATGACAAAATTTCCTTCTTTATTAATACTGAATAATATACTCCATTATATGTTTATGTCACAACCCAAATGTCCATTTTCTGAACTGCTGGAGGACAGTAGCTTCTCTGGTGTCTTGCAGTCCTTCCTTCTAGGAGAGTCACACATTCCTCACTTCTGTCTGAAAGGATCTGCACTTATTACCTGTGATCTAGACAATAGTGAAGCCAGCACTGTGCACATTTTTAACACAATTAACCACCTTCACATTGTTTTCATATTTCCAAGTTTGGCATGAGAGCTTCATTCTATGTTATTTTAAAACATGTACACTATTAAATCACAATCTATAATTCTGCTGCTAATTAACTATAATCTTGAGCATCAATAATTATAACCAGTGAACTGAATTTTTCTCTGTAATCACATCCACCTTTGAAAATTCTCTGTCTCTAATGTTTCCTAATTCTTTCTCTATCACATCAATGGGATCAAGTCCTGGGGTATGATAATTATTAAGTACATTAATAATATGTATAGGAGCTTTCAGTATGAGAGAGAAAATTTGAAAGGATGCTTGTTTCTTTTACTTCAAGCAATATAGTTGAATGTTTTAGGACAACCAGGGGAATCTTATCTGAAGCATAAGTGCATTTATACTATGAATGTGTATGAAGATTGATGAAGCCTCAGACTAATCTTAATTTCTAATTGAATACATTGTTAGTTCTTGTTATGCAAAAGGTAACAGCTTCATTAACTCAGAATTAACTGATGCAGTTATGAAGTGATATAATTTGGAACATGCTGTAATATAAATTCAATGTCAACAAAAACAATGTATCACACCAAGTCATTGCAAATAAGAAGGATATTAGTGCTGGAATTGTCTCTGTTGTAATCATTTTATGACTTTTATCATAAAAGTTGTTTAGATTCTGGTATTTAAAGTAAAATATATATACAAAATAGAAAATAGGTGGGAATGATATTATTTAAATTATTTCCTATTTTATTTTATTTTTTGCAGTGCTAGGGATCAAACCCAAGGCCTGGTACATGAGAGGCAAGCGCTCTACCACTGAGCTACATCCCCAGTCCTTAAATTATTTGTTAAAATGCTTAATACTCTACCTTCATAGGATACTATTTTACAGAAACTATGTATGTCACTGTTAATATACATGTATTTTGGTTTTTTTTTTTTGATTTGTCAAAGTGAATGAAATAATTTCAGTAGGAACATCTGATATATCAGTTTTGAGCTAATTTTATCAGTTAATAATGTAAAATGAGCTTATATTTGTCAGTTTTCTACTTGTGTGCATTTAAAAAAACTTGAAAATGTTACTCAAATCACTTTAATGATGACATGGTGTATTCAATTCTTGAGTATTCACCAAAACCACAGGATTTGCACATGTTGTCATGGATGTGTTTTATTTCTATAAAAATTACAAATAAATAATAACAGATAAATCTATGATAATAGTAAAACAATAGTACTAACAATCATACTTTCTTTTTCCAACTTTACAAGACAAAGATGGTTAGGTACATCTTATCCCAATTTTTAATCCTAGCTGTGCCTTAGTTCTGATCAATATGTCCTGCTTGTTTTGAGCTCATTCTGCCTACACATTGCTCATGACTCCTGTGTTTCAGATTTTTAAGATGGAGGTCCAGATTACTGAGTTAACTTTTAATATTTATTAAAAATATTATTATTCTCTTAATAAATACTCTAAGCTAAGGACAGCTATGTAACTATTAATTTAATTAATATTTGTCAGATTAAAATTGTTATTTTCTAGGATCTCTCAGAGGACTGAGGCATGGCTGAAGAAGATGTGACATTTTTATTTATAATTTACAATTTTAACTAATGTAAAGTTCCACAAGCATGTACTATTAGAAAATTAAATTTGAGAAAGCCAAATGAATGATGTAGAAATTAAATTGACACAAAACATGTGGCTTAAGTGTGTTATCCATAATTAACATCAATATTATGAAATGTGAATCACTTAAATATAAAAGCAAAATTTTGTATTTCTAATAAAGTAGAAAAAGTATGTATGCACATATGGATTTAACTAGTCAGCAAGTGTTTTTTGTTCTTGTTGTTTTGTTTTGTTTTGGCAGTACTGGGGTTTGAACTCTGGGCCTCACTTGCTAGGTAGACACTCTACCGCCTGAGTAGAGCAGTAGAGGGCTCTGCCAGCACTCAGCAAGTTGTTTTGTTTGGCATTAAGTTTGTAATTAATAGAGTTCTCAAACTGTCTGTGGAATATAGCTACATTTTGACCCAAATAATGTTAATTACTAAATTAACTGACTCCTTTTAAAGAGATTTTTCAAATTTATAAATCATATCAGAAAGAGATTTTTTTCAGATTTATAAATCATATCAGAATTTAAAAAAAGCTTTTCTGTCACATGTTAAAATTGTTATCCACCTTTAAATCTTACCTTGACTGAAAGTTTAGCAGTTTTTTTAGTACATATTCTGAGTCATATTACAGATATGACCTATAGAGCCTAATATAATATAACAAAATACTAACATTGAAGGGAGACTTAGCTAAGTTACTGGATTCAAGATAAATATACACAAATCCTTAGTTGCTATTTATTTTTGCAGTAACTAAGAAAATATAGAAACAGAAAAACATCTGCTTCTTCAATAACTACAAAAAATAATAATCATAACCATCAAATACACAGGAATAATTTAACAAGGAAAAGCCAAATTCTAAATGAAGTGAATGATTACATTTTAGGAAAACCACAAAACAAAGACTGAATAAATTAGCAAAATATGCTGTATTTTGGATGGAACACATGTGATCACAAAAATGAAAAATCATTTCCAAGTTAATATGCAAATGTGGTGTAATCACAAACACAATACCAATAGATTTTTGTAGAGAGCTCCACAAATTTATTTCAAAGCTCAGGTGAAGCATAAATGCAAGAGAAATACCAATGCATGCTTTTAAAGAAAAGTGGGAACTAGACAATTCTTACCATATTTTAAAACTTAATGACTGTTATTTTAAACTAAACAATAAATTTGGACAAAAGAATTAAAATATAGAAATACACTTCTGAAGAACAAATAAAGTCCAGATATATACTGAAACAATCCACTTAGGAAGCACACATAGCACATGACATGACCATAAAAACCAATCAATGCTTTCTAAGTGTCTACATCATTGAATCTGCATAGATATCACTATTATTTTTAAATTGTTATGATGGATTTAACTGCAACAAGTGGAAGATTCAAAAAGATTCAGAGTTCTATGAAGCAATTTAAGCAAAATTAGTTTATAATGATCAAAATTGTATTTTAAAATTGTGAAAGGTTAACTTTATATAAAATTTTGAAGTGATGGGTTTTTGTTCAGTCATTTACTGGCTCTGTAATTAGACCTTCCTTAATGCCAGTATTACTCCTCTCTCTTCCCAATTGTCAGGCCCTTCCTCCAGCAGATCATTACACATTTGTCCATTGTTTCTGTTTTTGTCTCCGTCCTTGCAAGAAGCAGAAGGGCAGAGAAGCAGAGAGCACTGCAAAATGTCTATTTATTTGAAAATTATATATAGTAATCATTTTGCATGGTATTACCATTTTACATAGTAATATGATATATATAAATTGTAAGAAAAATCCTTATTTCAATCATATCTTGTGAAATGTAAGCACATGGACTAAAAAAATATGTTACACTGAATGTAGTCTACAAATTGTGCTAGATGTTACATTTTTTTTTCTTCAGGCAATTCCCAGAAAAGCAATTGAAGTTCACCTGTTATTTATTCAATACTAATTTAATTGTGTGATTTCCTATAATGGGATAGCATCATTGTTTTCTGACAAATCATAAATGGCTTGCTAATACTAAGGGACTTGAGATCAGAATTATTAGAATACTACTGTGATTCTTTAAGTTCTGATATTTTTTTCTTTTGTCTCTAAAATGTGTGTGTGTGTGTGTGTGTGTTTATATACACATGCATGCTTGTTTGTAGATGTGTATATTCAAATATATTCTTAAGGTTTAAAGTCTACTTAATTTTCTTAATAATGCTGTAATTATTTGAAATGAAAGCATATCTCTCTGATATTTTGTAAAATTCACCATTGGATATTGCTATAATATAAAAGCAAACAAAACACCTGCAACTTTCTGTTAAAATGTAACCTATTGCAAAAAACAGTTTACCACTAAATCCTCTAACTTCTAGATATAGCAGCATTCAATTTATGTTATGCATACATAACATAAAACTCCAAAAGCCAATGGACAGTGTTTATTAAGTGTATAATTTCTTTCATTTTCTTGATAGAAAAATGATTCTGTTCTTATTCCATTTGTGTGTCGTCTCTAAATATAGATCAGTTGGAAAACACTAAACTCCCAATGTACCAATGCTCTGATATAAAGAATTCTCTTCTTTTTTGTGGAAGCTAAAATGGCACATGTGCTCTTGAATTAGAGAGAGTGGGTGGGAGGGCCATTGAAAATTCTCTGCCTGGCAAAGGACTTAGGTTTCTAGTGACTGTACAGAGATGATCCTCTCATTATTGATTTTTAGGTCTTAGGTGATGGTATTAAAGCTTCCTGAAAATTAAAAAAGCTTAAATACTGGTACAGACCCCTCAGCAATGCTGCTTTCTGGTTCATGCTGTGGATTAGTAAGTGATTGACCTGAATTAAATCCTCGTATCATGTTATCTGAGAGAAAAGAAGCACGGGAGGGGTGAGAAGGAACTGATGTGTAGAAGAGAGGGGATTTTTCACTTTCCCTTATATCTGGTCTGAAAGACATCACTAATGATCATTAATCCCTGAGCAGAAAGAAGTTTGATATGAATGTGATTCCTAACAGGCAGTATGCCACTCAATTTGACTTAAGAAATTCTCAATTAAATTATACAGGGAAACCCTGACATTGCCACTACATACACTCTGAAGTATTGACTAATTTTTCAGGTACTTGGTAAAAGTGTGGTTTTTTTTTTAATGAAATTCTGTAGTTTATCCTTTATTTTTATATTGAAGACCAAGAAAACAGGCAGTAAGAGATACACTCATACATTTTTCTTATTTTTTCAAATCAAGTTTTGAAAATGGAATAAAATATATTCTCTTTTTCTTTCTTAAGATCTCTAAAATTTTACATTATTTGACATTGGGTAATATAATCACCTGCTTGGACATGTATCTGCACATGTTAACTTTGATTTATTTCTGTTCTTTACCTATCCTTCTTTAGATATTTGAAAAGAAAGGAGTATATGAAGAAGCAGGTGAACATAACAGTATTAGAAATCAAAGGCAGAATTAATTAAATAGTTGAAAGATAGTGTGCATACACTTTTTTGTATCTGATATTTTTACTTGAACAGAGTACTACAGCATTTCCATTTGACTTATGTCGGCTTACATACTTGTACAGACCTCCATTAGCAATTATGCTTATCTTATTTAATGATGGCGTAATATTCCCATTTAAAATATTCTTATAATTTTTGACATTTGTTTTTTGACTTTTCAATATTAAGACAATGCATCTCCTTTGCCTGTTTTTCATTTTAGACTATTTCCTTAGTTTACATTTCATTTAAGGATGTCAAACAGTTTTGTGTAACTTTTTCCCTTGTGTCCAATGACAGCTTACGTAACACACAACAAGATCTTCATTGATCCGTGGGTGCCTTAGTTTGGAATCACAATATTATGTTATATTGCAAGGATTAGAAAAGTACAACCCACAGGCCAAATCTTGCCTACCACCTGTTTCAGTAAAAATTGGATTTTTTGCACATAACTATATCCATTCCTTTGCCTATTGTCTATGGTTTCTTTTGGGCTACAATAGAAAATTGACTAATTGAGATAAAGACTAAACCCAAAATCCTAAACCATTTACTACTTGACCTTTTACAGAAACTATTTCTTGGCCTATTGTATAGTGGGTATATTCACTTTGAAATTTTTCTTTGTTTTGTTTTATTTGCTTTTGGCTGCCTAACATTTTCCTCTTCAAGTGCTTCCAATATCCTCTTTTGGAATTATGTCTTCTTCATTTGAGGCAGTTAGAGCTATTACATTCTCTCCATGGACTGAAGAAATGACTTTGGCTAGGATACTACTAGAAATTGTATTTAAATTGATTGCATTACATGGTGGAGATCTGGTCAGATCGGCCCCACTATTAGGTCCTGCTGCAAGATGTTGGGCGAGAGCAGTTGGTAATAAACTCAGGAATTAAGAGTTAGGAATTAGATTATTAAGGACTCATTTACTAGGGAGAGTAGTTTGCAATGGCTGTCAAGACCTTTCAGCTAGAAAATGAGGTAGGACAGGGATATGACTCTGCTAACTGTAGAAAAGCTCTGTTGTAAAGTTGAAAAGATTTTTCATTACCAGAATGATGATTTATAACAGAATAATCCAACCCAGAAAGAGGAAGACCCTTTAGCAATGCAATAATGATGGAGAGATGAAAGAGTGATATTTAGAGAATAACATGAAGGTGAAAGTGTCTGTAGGGCACATTGGTGAAATTATGAAGTGGATATTTCATCTCTTAACAAGAAAAAAATCAGGAGAAAACCTTTGGGGATAGCACCAAGAAATTCCCCCAAAGAAGAGGGTAGGCAAGAAAGAGAAGATAATAAAAAGCAAAGAATGAAGTATCTAGAGGAAGGAAATGAAGCAATGTGCTATTATCTCATACAGTCCACTTATTCCATGCCATCCCTCTGTGATTTTAAAATGTAGAAATTATTTTTTCATTTGGTTATATGAATCAAGAAATAGCCATTGGGACCAACATTTAAGATTTAAAGGACTAAATTCTATGGATTTTAACTTCTTTAAATGGTGGGGGAAGTGTTGAGTGAGGTTCTCACAACATAGCCCAGACTGACCTTGAACTCATAATCCTCCTGTCTCAGCCTTCCAAGTGCTGCAATTACAGCTATCATGCCAATGCTACAAAAATTCTTAAAAGGAAGACCACAATGAATACTAGACTGCTATAAGTTACCTTTGAATTTTCTCTAAAAAACTTTTGTTGTTCTCAGGAGGTAGAGCTTCACTATGTAATACACTCTACAAATTCCTTCAACTATGACAATCAACTCAACTTTGGGTGTTGAAAACTTCCCCCCAATCAAACATCTGATCCTAATGCTTGTACTCCAGAAATTCCTCATAAAAATAAGATAATGATAGTATATGTAATACTTATCAGGATGCTAAGAAAACATTCCAACAAATTTCCATAGCTGTCTATAATGAGAGATAGCAAATAACAGTTGCCTAGTAAATTGGATGTTGGTTCTTGGTGATAATCAGAAAAGGCACTGAAACATATAGCCTTCAACATTTTTAGTAATCTTAGACTACATATGTTGACTGTTCTGTGTTCTAGCAGGCAAATGAAATATGCATTCTTAAAATTTTCAAGTTATAAGCTTTAAATATGTCTTTATTTTATATTTGGTTTCATGAAGTTGTAAAAATTGCCTTCCAACTTTTCTCACTATATGTTTCATTCTTCATGATATTATGAACATGATTAAAGATTACAACAGAATACAAAGAGGTTTCTACAATAGATTTTGATCTTTAAAAATAAGCAGTAAGAGGTGCAAATAACCATCCAAACAAAAACCCTATTTATTTAAATTTTATTTATTGTATAAAAATTAGAGAATAAAAATCACCTATTTCTCACTATCTAATCACAATGATTATTCTCCACATGTCTTTACATACATATTATTTTTAATACTTGTAAAGTGTGGAATTTCTACATATGTATATACCTGTATATATATATAATTGAAACTTATTTACAATAAAATCATTTAATAAAAAAATTCTACACTGATCATATATATATCCGTATTTTTAAGGCTAGTATTCTTCAGAAAAAACTATAATTTACAGAAAACTTTTAGGTAGAAAAACATCTCATCTTTTTAATGTAGTTTTAAATTTCTTCATACAGAAATGTTCCTATCTCCCATTAATATTCTATTTAATAAACATTAATCCTGTTTCTTGTGCTAAAGCATTTAATGAGCCAACATGTAAAGATTTAAAGAGTTTGAATATGAAACCATTTTATTGCACAGTGCAAAACTAGTCTGTCTTCTCCAAAGCTCCATACAAATGGCTACAGTTGTGCCTATTGTCCCTTGCAGTATAAATGTTGTAATTCAGAGGATCAGTTTACATGTCAGCTCCTTTGAATAGAGCTTTGTTTATTTTACTTTCTCTACCTTCTTGGATACATAGCCACCTCGAATATAGCAGTAGTTGAGCTGTTTATTTGATTTTCAACCAAAATAATTTACTTTTCTTCAGTACAAGACATTCAGCACTTTTGGCTTACATAATGTATGCTTTTATTTTGACCCCGATTTAGTAATCAGTAAATAGTTGATTTGCCTTTTTTAAAACCTCAGCTCTAGTTGCACTCTAACCATTTTGGGGTGTGCTGGCTCTGAGGAAGTATGCCTCAGTCCAATGTTCCCTTATCCTTTTATTTTTCTTTTATGAGTTTAGAAATGTGTAAAGTTGAGCCCTGTACTTCTTGGCATTATTATGCCTAAATACCACCAGTTTGTGATCATTGCTTAGTGTGAATAGTTGTTGCAAACATAAGAATATCAATTATATATAGATGATTTCATATTTTAATCTTTGTTATGTGGCAGAGGTGGAGATCAAAGAAAGATATTCATTAATATCACACTTGTTTGCAAGTAACAAAAACCAAACTACAGTAGATTTTTGTTCATTCACTTCTTTTTAAATAATGGTTTGTTATTCCATTAGCAAGAAATCTGAAGGAAGGCAGCATTGAGAGAATTCATTGGCTGCAAAATATCTCAAGGTCCCAGGGGCTCTCTGCCTCTCTACTTCACTTTCATAGCTTTAGATCTTTTTCTGAAAGTCACAACTCATGATGCCAGATATTTACTGAACCACTAGACTTCATAACCACATTTCAGGCAGAAAATGTGGAGTAGACAAAGGGACGAAAGTTACTTTTTCCTGGCAAAGCTTTGCCTTTTGAGTTGAGAAAATCCCCAGGGTTTCTAGCTGTATTTTATTGTCCACAATCATCTTGCCTGGCTATTTTTGACTGTGAGGGAAGATGCATTATTGAGTAATTTGGCTTGCTTGTTTCTATTGGAGAGTAAGGTATGGAAGAATAGAGTTGCTGGTGGGTTTTGTACGGCTGATACAATGTGTGCTACAGTGTAGTGCTAGAGAGGAGTGAGAATAAAGAAACTAAACATTTGAGAATAAGATGAATGATCTGTTGGAGAAGGAATGATTAAAGATTCAAAAGAAAAGAGAATAATTAGTAATACAAATTATTCTTTGGGAAGAGAAGGGCAAGAGAATTGAATTAATTACGCAGAGATATTCCATAATGGATAAACCAGTTTAAAGGAAATAATTTCAGATTGAAATGGGAAATGAGATTCAGGCGGGAGCAGAGAAATGTCTTAAAAATTCAGTGAAAGATGAATTAAAGATAAAAAATTAGCCCTAAGATCCCATCTGAGGTTTGAGAGATTTATTTAGAGTGAAAGATTAGCCTATTATTTTCTTCAGTAAGACTGTGCAAACTTATAGCAAAAGTGTGTGAAGTTCAGTTGAGGGCATGGGATAGTCAATATTTGTAACTGTAAAAGCAGGCATGGTATAAAAGTTAGGAAATATATGCAAGTGAATTTAAAGTGCATTAATAGAGCACATGTTAATAATCAATCATATAGTCCCTGATCATGGAAGAAATA
The DNA here is from genome assembly GCF_047511655.1 of Castor canadensis. Taxonomy (NCBI): domain Eukaryota; kingdom Metazoa; phylum Chordata; class Mammalia; order Rodentia; family Castoridae; genus Castor; species Castor canadensis. The sequence goes on from NC_133387.1 coordinate 41,105,614, forward strand.
AAAACATAATGGGACATAATGTGCTAAGGGAATGAGACAGGATTAATAATGAGAATATAGAGGGACACTAATACTTGAGGGACAGGATTAATAAGGAGGCCAAAGAACAAATAAAAAGTGAAAATGAGCTGATGAAGATAAGAGATAATATGTCATACACTATGAAACACTATATACTAGGAGATTTTCCTTTACTAAATGTAAATGCAAAATAAAATGCAGTCCCACATCAACAGAGGAGTGACCACACAAGAATGGAAAGGACATTTGAAGGGTCAAAAATAAAATAGGACTGAAAATCAGTCATTAACTCTGTATGAATGAAGCTAAGGTTGGGCTGCAGCATTTACAAATTTAGTAATCAGGAGACTTGGATTTTTGCAGGAACCTAAAGATAGAAAGTAATACTCTAGAATTAGCTAACTGGAATCAGAAATATGGAGTATGCATTGGTAGTTAATTAACTGATTAACCAAAGGGATTTAAAAAATTAATTTCATTTATATTCTCATAAAAGACAGACATTTTTGATATGGAGAGGCAAATATTTCCTTTGCAACTAAAAGTACATCTGAGTAAGAAGGCAGTGTGGACGATTGCATTTATTGTTTTGAATGAATTATAATGTAGCGGATGCTGTCGGTGCTCCCCCTACATCTCCTTTAGTTCATTAGATAGTTGATTTCTAGATGCTTACCTTAGTATTTATTTGCCTGAAGACCTTCTCTGGTCACTAGAGTTGGCTTTGCCTGGCTATACATGAGGAGGAGTTCTTGGCAACAAATCTTAAACAATGACCAATGAAGATTGGTGTGTAAATACCTCAGCTCTCCAGCTCCTCAGTGGGATGACTGAATTGTGTGTTCAGACCGGGCTCTGAATGTTTTCCTAGCAGAATTTAGACCAATTGCTTCTAGTCATGGTTGGTTTAATTACTAAAACCATTATTGTCTATGTGTCACTTCCCCACCCCTCTACCAGTGTTTCTCTCACTAGAAAATAAACGACATTTTATCTAGGTCTGCTTCTGCAGAACCTCTAAGTAAAACTGAAAGCATCATAGTTTTTCTATTTTCATGATCAATGTTACAATAAAATAGACACTAATCATTCAAGTGAAGTGGAAACTTATTTTATTATTTCAGCATTCATTATGGCAAAGAATTTCAAAATACCTTATGACAAAGAATATGATAAAGAAGCCCCTAATACTGCAAACAAAATTTTTTTTCTGTAGCCAATAGTGCCACAGTAAAACAAATTCCATGGCAGAATGATCTTTAAAGGCTAGTAATTAGGAGATATGTGAAAACATCATTGTTTTTTGTACCTATGTTCTTCTTTAAGTGCCATATTAAAAAGTTTCTGGCCTGAACTTATTCAAGAACTGTGGTCAATTTAGTTGGTGATCATTGTTTGTTCACTTAACATTCAAAGTTACAGAAGAGTAAATTTGGAGTATAGTTCCTGTCATCTCTACAACTTAAACATTGTTTTCGTAGATAACTTTTTAGTTAATTTTGACACTAGAAAGTGGTAAGAATAAATGATAATGCTCTCTCTCTCTCTCTCTCTCTCTCTCTCTGTTTCTGTATGTGTGAATTAAAAATTTTATCTTCTGCAGTAAGCACATCATCATACTGACTTTTCTCTAAAAATAATTTTTTTCTGATTTTTCTCCTGATTCCTAACATTGAACTGATAATTTGTGTGGCAATCTGTAAGATTATTATAACTATGGCACATGGGCTCAATTTTTTTTGTTTTGTTTTCATTGTTTATTTTATTTTATTCTTTTTTTATTATTCATTTATTCATATGTGCATACATTGCTTGGGTCATTTCTCCCCCCTGCCCTCCGCCCCCACCCTTCCCCTCCTCCCCCCTCGCTTCCAGGCAGAACCTGTTCTCCCCTTATTTCTAATTTTGTTGAAGAGAAGACATAAGCAATAATAAGAAAGAAATAGCATTTTTGCTAGTTGAGATAAAGACAGCTATACAGAGAGATTCCTAGCATTGCTTTCATGTACAAATGTGTTACAATCCAGGTTGGTTCATCTCTAACTGATCTTTACACTGGTTCCTGATCCCCTTCTCATGTTGATCTCCGTCACTTTAAGGTTTCTGTCCTCTGGAGTGGGGACATCAACTGCTTTCATGTTTTGGGTTTTCTACCTATGCCCATGCCTCCTGTATGTGTTCTTCCTTTGTTATGTGATCCAAGTCCAACCATATTGCTGCATTTGCCCTAGATCTAAAGACCACAGTGAGGGAGAACATACAATTTTTGGTCTTCTGAGTCTGGCTAACCTCACTCAGAATGATGTTCTCCAGTTCCATCGATTTACTTGCAAATGATAATATTTCATTCTTCTTCATGGCTGAGTAAAATTCCATTGTGTATAGATACCACATTTTCTTGATCCATTTGTCAGTGGTGGGGCATCTTGGCTGTTTCCATAACTTGGCTATTGTGAATAGCGCTGCAATAAACATGGGTGTGCAGGTGCCTCTGGAGTAACCTGTGTTGCATTCCTTTGAGTATATCCCCAAGAGTGGGATTGCTGGATCATATGGCTGGTCTATGTTTAGATTTTCAAGAAGCTTCCAAATTTTTTTTCAAATTCTTTAATCAGAAAATCCAGACTGAAAGTTATGGATTTTCTTTTTTATTTCATCCTTAGATAGGAAATGCTGCAGAACTGGTGGAAATAGTCCTGCTTGTTGAAAACCTATTTTGGACAAAATGGTTAACAATTACATTACATGTTTATACCTCTCATTGTCTTTTTTTAGCTAAGGGTGTTTATCCTCCATAGGGCACCTTTGTTGATATCTGTGAACCCTTTATTATTATGATGTTGCAGCAGGGGGTGCAACTGGCATTGGCAGGGAGGAGCCTGGGATGCTGCTAGGCATCCTACTATACAGAGGAAAGACACCTGAATCAAAGCACCATCTGACTCAGAATGATGGGTTATATATTAGAAAAGTATGTAGATTTTTCTTTTAATATATAGTAACTGATAATATTCAGATGTAATTTTTGCAAGATATTTTTAGAGATAGAACTCTTTAACAAGTATTTTTCAAAATAGTGAAGAGGAATTGGATTATTATCAAAATACAGCCAAATTCTAGGCTACCATTTGTCGTTTATTTTTAGTAACTCAAACAGATGTTCTATGATGATGTAAACAACAAAAAGATTTTTCTGTTTTAGGATCCACCTGGGTTTTGATTATATCTATTTAATTTTCAGCAAACACATGAACCATGTGTGGAGCAAAATGGACTCAGGAAAAGTTGCTAAATTGGAGTTTTACATCGAAGCAGGAGTTCTGAACCTCTCTCCTTGTTTCTCCTGACCATGTAGAGCACTTTATACAGCTTATGGTTCCACTGCCTCACATCCATCATTTAAGTTACAATTCACTGCCTTGGATATTTTATACCTTCATAATTATCTCCATAAAATTAAAACTCTCATCATATACATCATTCATTGGTGTACAAAAATACTCCAAAATTCAGATGGCTAAAATAATAAACATTCATCACAGGAATTAGGGGAATGGATTTGCTGGGTGATTCAAACTCATGATCTCTTGTGAATGTGTATTCAAGATGTTGGATGGGCTATAGTAACCGGAAGACTTACCTGGACCTAGAGAATCCATTCCTAAAGTGACTCATCATGCCACTCTGCCCAGCATCTCAAAGATAGTTACTGACTAGACATCAGTTTGTCACCACATGGTCCTATATATAAAGATACTTAAGCATCCTCAAAATATGGTGGCTGGCTTCCACCAGACTAGTGCTCTAAGAGAAAGCAAAGCAGAAATCAGAATATGTTTTATGACCTAGCCACAGAAGTCATTCATCATAATTTATACACTGTTCTGTTGGTTATGTGTATCAGCCTTATTGAGTGTGGGAGGAAGTTGTACAAATATACTATTATGGACTAAATGTTTGTTTTCCCCCAAATTTATATGTTGAAATTCTAACTCCTAATGAGAAAGTGGGATTGGGAGCCAGGGAGATATGAATGTGAAGCCCTCATGAGTAGGGTTAGTGCCTTTATAAGAAGGCACTTTTTCTCTGCTTGCTGCTGTGTAAAGAGGCAACAAAAAGATGTACATCTGAAAACCAGGAAGCCAAATACCACCAGATCTGCAGAAACTTTGATCTGGACTTTCCAGTCTCCAGAACTGTGAGTAATAGATATCTGTGGTTTAAGCTGCACAGACTATGGTAATTCATTATAGCAGCCTAAACTAAGGCAGACCCAGCAACGAGGCAGTGTGGAGTACTGTAGGCATCTGTGATTTAGCTTCCCACACATACGTTCTGATAGACTTGATATAGTAACCAATAGTAGTGAAAAGTTTTCCTTTCTTCTGCACATCGCAGAGAATGTTCATAAATTATTTAATTGTGTTTTATAACTTTGCAATCCAATGATTGATGACTTGCAAAGGAAAGAGTCTAGAAGAGAAATCAATAGGGAAGTAGTACTGTAATGATTCATTCAAAGGAGGATGAGGACCAGGCACATGGAACAGAAATAGACCTTGAATGATGGAAGAAGGATGGGGAGATAAACAATTGAATAACTAAGCTTTGGATGCAAATTAGTGGTATTAACTATAGATAATTCTGAAGACTTTTTGTGTCTGCTTATAGAATGAACACGCCCTTAAGTCAGATGGTAAAATACATGAAGGAAGAGTACTTTTAGATAATGAATCTAGTTTTTAATCCTCATGATCATAATATAACATACAAACAAATTCAGAAAAAAATCTAAGAATGAGTTAGAAACTTGAAGAGAACACATAATTAGCAATCTTGTTTGGAAATTAACTGCTAAGAGGGATTATTAAAGTGTATAAAGAGAGAGTGAGGAGGAAAAGAGAAAGAAGAGAGCGAAAGAAAGAGAACATTGAACAGAATTGGACAGTTCTGAGAAGCAGATGAAATACTTCTTGGTATTACATTATTGAATTCTTAGAATAAATTGTTTTTTTAAGAAAAAAGAACTTGATATGCTGAAAATGACAGCATGTTATGTGTTAGATCTATCTCTGACACTAGCAGATCTTTGGCAAATGTTTGTTTTCATACCTTCTAGAGACTTAACCTAAGAAATGTCTACAATACTTCTACATCAAAGAGTTAATGCTACTAATTATGTTTTTATTTGTGATATGTGAAAAGTAATACTCTTGTTCATAGGATTGATGCAAGGACAAAATGAGATAATGTATTTGCAAATGCTTTATGAATTATTATTAATGCTAAGTCCGTATGGTGTTTAAAATTAATAAAGTCATTATACATATTGTGTGTGTAGTTTGTAGAATCATTAGCATATTTATCAGTGCACAGCTTTAATGTGACAATTTCTGTTCATGTGAGAAAAATTTCTAAAAATTGCAGTCTGTGATTATCTTCTTTTAATTGTCCTTCAAAGGTTGAACTCTGATCTCTGAGCATAAATATTGTTTTTTATAATTTTAAGTATTTTGTTAGTTTTTAAAGAAATATACTTATTTCTAAATTGGTGGATTTGTAAGAGAAACTTACTCCTCTCTTCTCCCAGGCTTCCATCTAGTTTGATTTAAAACACACAGATGCCTTATATAGAGAGCTTCATTATTTTGACCCTATTAACCAAGTGGAATTCTTTTAAAAAATATATAAAAATGTAGATGCCTTTTAAATAAGTAAAACAGCTTAACTGAAAGTTAATGGTTTTATTTTTAAATAAAGTGTTAAAATGTATGAGGAAGAAGTTTTTATCTTTTAAGAATGTGAGTTGACAAATTCCAAATTGTTTTTCAATAGCCTTATTTTGAAACTAATACTCCAACTATTTAATGTATCCAGTACATGGGGAAGGGCTTTCTTGTAGGATCAGGAGCAATTCGAATAGCTCCATGGTGTAATAAATTCAGCATTATAATAGTAAAAAATATACCAGGCTCAAAGTGAACCAAGGCACAATTCCCATATGAATTATTTTACCACTAGTAAATATTATTTGAATCTGGATTTGCTGAATTTCACCTCATTACTGCCTTCTTTACTTATATCCATAGCCTTTAAGTGGTAAGGAATTTGAGAATTGGACTGTTTATTTTATATGATCAATAGGAATTATATTTGCTGTAGTATTCTCAGTGTTGTGGACATGTAAGCATTATCATTATTGAATTTTAGTCTCCTTTTAAGAAAAAGTATACTGAGTCTCTTGAAAACGTTATCACATGGCACTATAAGTCCCCTTCTACTGGTAGACACAACTATGGGTTTGCATCTTGTAAAGGAAGTGGGATTTTTAGAAACTCAGCTGAGTAATTTATATTACATGCTGTATTTTTCCTGTACATTATCTCTGCTGATTTGCTGTCATGTAAAATAAACACTCCACTTTCAATTCTATCCTCAAAAATAATGTTATAAGTTAATACTTTAAAATTATTCAGAATATACACAGAATGAATACCTAAATGTACAAATGTTTGATAATTAAACTTCTTTATGTTAAGTCAACTGCAAAACTCAGCAATGCTTGAAAAACTCAAGCAGTTGTCATTGATGGCTGAACTGGCCCAAATTTATACTGGGCCTGATGAAAGAGAATCTTTAGTAACTGACACTTCACAGTTTTCAATAGGTGTAGAGTGCTTCCAAACACTTCTGTGTTACAATTTTTGTATAAAAACAATTTTGTTAATTGTCAGGACATGTATTTAGCTCTCTCACTATACAACTATAGTGTTTTATGTGTTCACCCAATAGATACAATGTTTAAATTTTCAAAATCTTATTTTTTATAAATTTTATAAACCAGTCAAGGAATTGAATGATGAAGTCCCATTTTACAAAATGTAGCAAACTTTCAAACCAAAGACTCCAAAAGTCACATTGTGGTGGATGAGTGGTGCTTCATAAAATCATAAAACAGAAAAAGAGATCTGGCTATAATGGAACACCTTCTCTATTAGCAAATAAGGTTGTGAATAGTGACCAGATAATAAACGGAGGGCTTTTTTATTTGCTTTTTCTCTCTAGGGAATGCTGAAAAATTATAAAACCTTCAACATTTTCCTTCCAGGCATTGTAGTCACAGCAGCTTGATGTGTTCCATTATTGAGACTGATTTTTCATATGTAGATTTAGTCTCTGGGGCAAAATTTTATATGTGAGGTTAGAATAGCTACTTCTACAAATTTGTTTGCTGCCCTAGAGGAGAAAATGAAACATATGTCTCAACTTTCATGTTTTGGATCTTTGATGGTCTGGAAAAAGGCACCCCTCCTCCAGCAGAAGCTATCCAGAGAATCATTTTCAGTTTGCTTCAGCAAAATTGCAACTCCCTTGGGCCAATCATGTCTTAGGAAACATCTGCTTCACAAGGTTCACAAAGGAAGTCTACTCAGCTATCAGCTTACCTCTTAAAAGAATAGCAGATCTTATTTATTTGACTTACCAAATGTACCTTTATAATTACAATAGTTAGGGCATTTTCAGAAAAAATAGAGAATAGATAACTGTCTAATTATTTGAATACTCACTGTTATTTTAATTAATTTATGGGACATTTAGTTTGATTCTTTTTTATTGTTTAAGTTGAGGCAAAGTACACATAATAAAAATATGATTTTGGCCTTGCTAAAGTGTACAGTTCTGTGGCAGTAAGCACACTCACGTTGCTGTACCACCAACAAAACTATCCATTCTCATACTTTCTGAATCAATCCTACAAAATTGAAATTTTGTGCCAGTTAAACAATAATTTCCTATTCCTTTCTCACCACAGTCCCTGGCAACCATTATTCTACTTTCTACTTACTAAGATCACTCTAGAAATTTGACTACTTCATATGAGTGGCATCAGCAGAATTTTGTGAATGGCTCACTGCACTTACTATAATGTCTTCAAGGTTCATCTAGGTTGTAGCATGTGTCTAAATGACCTTCCTATTTTAAGACTGAATAATATTCACTTATATATACTTTTCACATCTTATTCCTCTATCAATAGGTACATGGTCTGCTTTCACATTTTGGCTATTGTGAGTATGATTCTATAAATATAATGTGCAAATATCTGAATCTTGCTTATGTGAAATTGCTGGATCATATGATAATTCTATGTTGAATTGTTTGATGAATACTGATTTCTATAATTGCTATTCTATTTTATGCTCCTACCAAGAGTGCACAAATATTCCACATTCTCCTTAGCACTTATCATTTTCTGAGTTTTAAAGAAATATTAGCCATCACAATCAGTGTGCTGATTCCATTTTTTGCTGTAAATAATAGAACAGTAAATAATCTTTACTTGGGTAATTAATTCACATTTATTTACTTGCACCTGTATGTACATGTTGGTCAAAAGCCGCTTCATTCCATTGGTTCATTTTTTTCCTCTGGGATATTTATTGCTTTTTCCTTATTATTAACAACATAATAATTAGAATTTTTTGTAGAGAATGGTGCTTCTTTTAGTAATAAGGAAAAAACAATTACATCTTACATATCAATGTTCACTCAATAAGATGCTTATTAGCCACCTTATATCAGTTTTTCTTCTTCACTTTGTTATTTCATAGTGTAGAAATTCAAAGTACTTCATAGTCAAATATGTTTGCTGTTTCCCTTCTGGGTAATAATTTATTGTTTTCCTAATTAGCAAGGCATTTCTTACTGTCCATCATGATTATTAGCGATTTCTCCAATATTCTTGTTGTTTAGGTATTGACTTAGCATTTAACTACTAAATTTATGTGGAATGTAGATGTTTTTTGCTACCGTTGAGTAAAAAGAAAAAAAAAAAACATTTTGCAACATTCACCTTTTCATCCACACAAACGTGTAATGGTACCTTCATCAGATACCAAATTTTTTGGTACACTGAGTCTTACTTAGCTTCTCCATCCTGTTTCATTAATATTATTGTTGATTGTTTTATGAGTAACCGTGTTAATTATTATAATTTGTTGTCTTAGTATTTCTTTTAGAAACAATTTGTCATCATTGTTACAGACCTTTGAAATTGTCTTGGCTATTTTTGAATTTTCTTCAACATGAAATTTAGAATCACCTTTTACTTATTCTCAAGGTGATGAAAAAGTCACTGGCATTTGCAGCAAAATTGCATAAGGTAATGTGAGAGTGACTACTATCTTTGTTATATCAAATTTCCAAATGTCGGAACTCACACACTGAGCTTTGGTGGCTACTACCATTTCAATGTTTTAAGTGAGCTACTTTTCACTGTATGGATTTATTTTCTATTTATGTGTTGTTATAAAATGTACACTACTTTAAAAGCCAAACTTTTTTCTCCATATTTTCTCCATTGAAGATATCTTCAATGTCTTCATAATATATCCTTCTGCCACATTTTTCCTAATAAGTATTAAATTAAAACCCTTTGAATACTGTGATCATTTATTCATCTTTATTATTAGAAGTGCATAAATTGAAATTATAAATTTCAATTATGTTGAAAAATTCCACTGTTGATTTTTATAATTGAGGAGAAATAGTTATATTTTCCTCATATACCTATGGGATTTTCTATTATGAATCACAAGTGTTTTTATTATATTAATTTGATGAAGATTCTCATAATACCCAAATGTTTGTATATAATCTTTTCATGAAAATACTGAGCATTCAGATTAAATATTAAAGATTTTTGATGTTCATTAGGTATTGGATTTCTTCCCATCACATATACCTAAAGTCTGATTTAAAAAAAAAGAAATATATTATAAGTAATGCTCTTTACCACAATTTCGTGTACCCAAGGGATCTTAATATGTTTCAGTATAACCAATAGACTTTAAAAGGCACAGTATTAGCCCATAAATGTTAACCTTACTTTAGCATTTTTTCAGTGTATGTAAATATTCACTTTTTAAAGAATAAGTGAAGTTATATGTGTTTTTTTCAAAGTAATGGAAATTTAAAACAAATCATTTAAACCACATAATCTAGACTGTCTATGAATCCTATTTAAATCCAGTTTTTATGCTGCACTTTGTCTTTGAAGTAGAATGGATTTCCAAGAAGATCTGAGTAATGATAAAGTTCAAAAGTCAGACTGAAGCTATCATCTGTCAGTTTCCAACTGAGAAAATTAGTCCTTTTCCTAGAGAACATTGGTAAATGTGACTCATTGTCAGGAGTAATCTTGCTTTTAAAGTGTACTCTTGAATTTAGAAGAAAAGAAAATGTGTTTTATAATTTTATAGCTACAATGGTTTCTTTGAAGTCAGATTTTGAGCAAAGCCAGGATTAAACCAGGTTTCAGATTATTGTAATTGCAATTAAAATACTATTGTTTGAATGCTAGCCCATTCTACTAGCCAAATAAATATTTGGCTTACTTCTGCATGCAACATTAATTATTTAAACTATAATCATTTCAAATTAATTATGATCCGACAATAATCCCTTTATGGACCAGATAGGCCTTTGAATATGTGACCAAAATGTTTCGTAAAAACTATAAAATGTTCATGGTAAAATTTGATGTTATTTTTTCTAGTTTTTTTTTTTTAGTTCACAGAATTAGGTGTCAATTCAGCTTGCAAAAATAGGACAAGAAGTAGTGATATGAATATTTAGGTATTGCTATGCAGAGCAAACTTCTAACGTGTCTTTTGACATAACTCATAAAATTTCCCATTTGCATGAAATGCAATAAGATTAGAATATATAAGAGAAATAAACAGTTTTCAAAAATGTTGCCTATTTACCCTAATTTTCAAGACACTTGAGCTTAATAATTCTCTATTAATTGCAAGTAATCACAAAGATACTTTTATAATAAGATGAAGTCTCATTGAAATATTTCTTATCAAAATTAATCCTCTAAAGAGTAAACAAAATATGAAAATACTTGCTGGACATCAACCAGGTATAAATAAGTAAAAAAGCTGCAGGTAGTTCTCTGTGGATAGTAATAATGTGTAAATAATAGGAACTGTTGGCCAAAATTAATAAATCTGATGAGACAGGATTATATGGAGTGTCAAATGCTTGGTTATCAATCCCAGAGGCGCTTCTAGGTAAACACAACCAAAAGAACTTGCTTAGAAAAGTGTGTTTTATTGTTGTTGTTGGATAGCTTCCTGAACAAAAGAGATAAATATGTAGTTAAATTTATCAGTCTTCACAAACTAATATTGAATGATATCCCAGTAATAAAAACTCACACAACAGGGAACTTACACAGTTGAATATTTAATAATTAAACATTCTTTAGTTATAACTAATCTTAAAATGAAATTTCCAGGCTACACTGCTCCACAGGGGATTATTTTTAAATGCATTAAATGTGTCAGGATAGTGCATGTGGATTGAGATTCTTGGGATGTTGAGATTGATTGTGTTCTAGAAAATCTGTAAGCCAAGTAATTATAATGCAAATTTTTTTTCTGTTTTAATGTCATGTTCTCACATAAAACTTCAAAAATAATGTATCCTATTTCTAAATAAACAATGTCACATTTTCTTTTTTAAAAAACTATGGTATGTATAATGCACATAGAAAAGTCTAGCATTTTTTTAATGAAATCCTGACCTTGGTTTCATGACTAATCTCTCCTTCAGCTAAGTATCACTTTTGGCCAGATCCATCACCACTTTCTTAAATAAGCCTCTAATACCTAGAAAGGGGAAATGGCAATGTAATCTAAATCCTAGAACAAGGCTTTGAATTTCATGCTTTCTCTACCCCTCTCCCAGACCATTCCAATAATTACACATTGCCACAGAGATTACATAAGGATGTGGTGTGAAGTCAGTTTATGATTGTCCTTCAGTGACTCAAGCTCTTGAAATGGAGACCTTAGTAATTGGGTTTGGATCATGACAAACATACGGTTCTATTTCCCAGTGTTCTCTGACATGTTGTGGGAGCACTAGCACGATGACAGCTCAGGTTCTTGTGCAGGTGAGCTTTGAAGGCAGGTAATAAAAAAATCCCAACGACATAAACACCATCTCTCAATTAGGACACTAAATAAGCCTGATAAGTGTGCTCTTATTTCAATTCAAAAGGAATATTTCTTGCACATTACTTTCACACACATTACACTGGATTATATTTACTGTAAATCCTTTTCCACATTGCAAGGTAGTTAGAGAAAACTTAATATATTTATTTCATTTCATTTTTCATATTCTTAAAGTGAGCAAATACCTATAATATCTGGGAGTCATCTCTTGTTCTAATTCCCTATTCCTTGGGCCTTCTCCCAGACTTCTGTACCTCTATGTGAGCTGTTTCCTCTTCAGAGCATTTATATTCCTCAACCCACTATATTCTACACAATTTGAACTCATATCTTTCATTTTCCAGTTATACAAAGAAAGTGTTCTGTGTTCATTAAACTTTCTGTAACAAGTAACTAAGAATGTATTATATGCCAGGAACTCATGTAGGGTATTCCTTGAGCAAAAACCCCAAAGATCCACTCTTATTGCACCTTACTTTTGTGTGATGTTGGCTGGCGACAAGGTAAAATACCATATAATATAATAATTAAAAATTTATATGGAAACATGTACAATTTTGTACACTTATGTGTGCTGCAGTGGTTTACGATTTTAAGTTAGATGCTTACAGTATGTTTCATTGAAGTGTGTTTAATTAAAGAATTAATACATTTGGACAAATAGTTTCAGGTTAAGGAAACAAGCCTGATATGTTTGAGGAATAACAAAAAAGTCATTGACTGCGGTGAAGTTAAGAAAAGAGGAATAATTATGCACAATGCAGTAAAAGAGGCTGAAGTACCAGATCATGTAGCCATTTGAAAGACTGACTTTAAATACAAGTAAAATGTCCTATCAGTAGAGGGTTTTGAGCAGAAGGATAACATGGTATGTTTTGGAAAAGTGAATTTTCTCAAACTCACCAAGTGTTGAAACAATGTACAAAGTATCCCCTTTGGCCCCTCTTTTATATTCATGGACTATGGATTTCTTCTCCCACTGACAAAGTTTATATGCACAAATATATATACACACACAAACATGTCTATAGATATGCCATCCTACCTAAATATTTTACTTTGTGTTCCCCAGAAACAGAGACATTCCTCCTACACTGAAACTTCTTCATTTTGACACCTGAGACAGTAACCATTAATTCAATAGCAGTTTTCAAATTTCCCTGATTTTTCTCAAAATGCCATTTTTAGCTATGTGGTCATTTGTCAATCCTGTAAACCTCAAGACTTAAATCATTACTTTGCCTAACTGTTTCTTTCTTCTTCCCCAATCTAAGTCTTTCTGTCTCTTCTGTTCTTCACAGCATATAATCTCTGGAAGAATTCAGGTCACCTGTCCTGTAGATCACCCCTTATTCTAGATCTGTGTGACAGACTTCTTGTTATAATATTTAGGGCATCGTATCATGCTTATTGTTGTTTTGTGGTGCTTGGGATTGAACCAGGACCTTGCACATGCCAGGCACTCGCTCTATCACTGAGCTGCACCACCAGTCTCACATCATCTTTTGCTTCATAGTCATTGCTTGGCTAGGCAGAAAAAGTCAGATTTGTATTTACAAAGTCCACATGACAGTCACTTGTGTAATCTCTATAAGGATAAATGTTGTTAAACCAGTAGAGTTATCTCTAAAAGTCATCTTTAGTTTTAATGATAAATGAGGATCTTGGGAGAGTATAATTAGGATTCAATACACTTGTGAGTTTGCCTTGAAAAGTTGTTTCTTATTTACCTGCTATTTTTATCCCTTGGGGCAAGCAGTTGATTTCTAAGTTTTGGGACATTCCAGTTAGATTTGTTATTGATGAAATCACTGTTCAGATGTGATGACAATTTAATATAAAACAAAACTGAATTGAGTGACCTTGTTGCAATTGATGCTGACCTTTCTTCTTGTTAAGTGACTGGTCAATTTATCTAACTTACAGGAAATACTGTGATTGCTAAATGGACTGTCATAGATAAAGATATACACCATTTATCTTGAAAAGGTTCACTGGGTAATGGTAATAAGAGAAGGTCAAGGGGCATGGGACTTTATAAATCTTTTAAAATTCAATGACCTTCCACACATAAGTAGTTGCATTTTTTCCACTTAAACTATTTATTCAGGGTCTGGCATCACTTACTTACACACTGTGCACACCTAAGAGTTCAAATGTGTTTTGCTAGATCACAATAAAGCCAAAGTATTTATATTTCTGTGTAGGATGAAAATAATCTCTCCTTATTTTTTAAGATGAGTTCTTGGGCTCAAATAATCATCATCCTATTAAGTTGTTCAAGTTTTGGTCTATTTCTATGGAAAATTAGATTTATTTTCTGAAAGTTCTATACATATTCAGGGTATGTGTAAACTGGAAGTGACAGAACTGTGGGCCCATAACCAGTGTGGGGTTAAGATGGAAGACAGCTGCTGTGCACTTATATGAAACTACTCAAGGGAAGCAGTCTTTCTTAAGTGGAATCAAAGCAGTGAAATGCATAATATTCTTACAGTGACAATGCATGACTAAAGTAAAGAAAGAAATTATAGTTTACAAACAAAATTTAAATTACTAATAACCAAAGTTCTTTTCCTAGAAATGATTGTACAAACCATATATATTTTAACTATGCACCAGTTCAAGTAACTTCCAAATAATAAATCATTTATTGTTTCTGGCTGGTAGAATTTGCCAATTTTCATAGGCAGCTGGTCACCTATAGGACTGATGGAAGGTAAAATTATTATTATTATTGGCCTGAACAACTGAACACATGCTAAAGCTGGCATGTATTTTGATATTTATAATTTTAAAACATATTCATAATTCTTTTAGGAAGTTTGCTAACTTTAGATAAGTACATCAAAATTCCATACCTATACAAGCTGAACAATGAGGAAATAAAGCCATGAATGGTGGTACATGCCTGTAATTCCAGGTACTCAGAAGGCAGAGACAAGATCTCCTAGTTCAAGGCCAACCCTGGAAAAAGTTAGAAAGACCTTATCTAAAAACAAACAAACAAAAGCAAAAAAGGGCTGAGGGTATGGCCTAAGTGATACAGCACCTACCTAGCAACTGGAAGGTTCGAAGTTCAATTCCCAATACCACAAAATAAAAGAATACGCAAATAAAGCTTAGTTTCCTCCTTCTTATTGAAATTGAGTTAATAGGTTTATTATTAACTCAATTTTCTATTTTCTGTTACTGAATCTACATGTTTGCATTCCTCATTTGCCTATTTTCAACTCTGCTTCTCACAAAAATGCCTTTCATCCTGGTGGATTTTTCCTATTATTCACTTTCCATCTCACGTATTCCTGTGTATTTTAACAGTGTCTACGAAGTCCCTTATCTCTCAGGGTGATTACTAAGAGTTTCTGCACTGCTATATACTTTCAAACTATTACTCCCTACATTAGGGTGTGACAAATGACCTCTTGAAATCCTTATTCTAATTTTTATGGTTTTTCCATTTGTTTTAATAAGCCAGGAAAATTTATTTAATTGCTTCATTAGAAATACCATATTGCCAGAAGGTTGGAGTTGAATGAACTGACTTTTGAAGGTCTCTTCCAGGTACTGTAGTATTGTTAGGACCCGGAATCCTATTCCCCCGAGAGACAGAGAGCCAGGCGTGAATGCAATCAACAAAGCAGAGTTTATTGGGCTGGCTAGCCAGGGTCGAGCTCCCACACGGACACGCAGGACCGGTTAGGAAAACACGACCCTGAGCCTCTTTAGGGGAAATCTTATATAGACCGCGGTGGCGTGCATATTTTCGTTATCAACATTGGGCAAGCAGGCAGAGCACATCTTGCGCGTACCTCACATCTTGCACGTACTTCACATCTTGCATGTACCCCCCACTCACATTCCCCACATTCTATATGCCCTAACTGAGCCCTGCCGCATTGCTTATCTTATCTACATGGGATGTTTGGTACTGGTTTCTCCAACAAGGGGGTTGGGGCCCGCTGAGACCTCCTATTCCTTTCATTCCCCCCTTTTCTTACGGCCTAAATTGAGGAATCATTCTCAAGGGGATGAAGAGCCTGATATTGTTGGCGGAGGACCAGAAGTTGGATAGTATTAATTCGACTTTTGACAAAAGTCATAAGTCAGTTTAGAATCCAGGGTCCTATGGTAACAAGTAATAGGATGATTATTATTGGCCCTGCCAATGCAGATAAAAGGGTAGCCAACCATGGGGACTGGTTAAACCAAGACTCAAACCAGCTTTCCCCGGCCTCTCTTTCTCGTTTTCTTTGTTCCAGGCTCTTTCGAAGTTTAGACATGGAGTCACGAACAACTCCGGTATGGTCAGCGTAAAAACAACATTCTTCCCCTAGAGCAACACATAGTCCCCCCTTTTGGAGGAACAACAAGTCCAGACCTCGTCGGTTTTGAAGTACTACCTCAGACAGGGAAGTGAGGGATTTTTCTAGGTGGCTAATGGAGGTTTCTATTCTCTCTATATCTTCGTCTATGGCTGCACGCAGCGAAGACATCCCTTTCTGCTGGGTGGCCAAAGAAGCTATGCCGGTTCCTGCTCCCGCTAACCCTAGGCTGAGTAGGGTAGCAATAGTTACTGTGGAAATAGATTCTCTCTTTTTCCTTTTTTCAACCATTTTTGTATTCCAGTATGAATATAGACTCTCTTCCGAATGATAGAGGATGCGGGGCAGCACAGTCACTATAACACAGAATTCTTTAGAGCTGTTAAACACCTTAGTTGATAGGCACGGGGTGAGTCCGGACCGCGAGCATAGCCACCACCCATTGTCCTTTGGAATTACCCATTTAATAGCATTTTCCCAGGTAGAACTGGCGTTAATAACAGTACATAAGTCCCGTCTGTTCTTTGGCACTTTTCCTAAGCAGGTTTCTTGGCCGCTTACCTGCTGTATGGTCAGACCTCTCTTACGGTCTCCCCAGGAACACTGAGTAGGGTTTTCCTCAGATGAGGTATCGTGAGTGGTGTTTAGCCCTATTGCCTCATAGAATGGGGGCCTCACATCATAACATAACCAACAGGAGTTAGTCATGTTAGGGTTGGTGTGGTTTAACGTCAGGAAGGCAGCACCCACTAGCTCCCAGAGGGGGTCTTTAGATCCGGTCATGAGACTGGGCCTCACCAGGGGAGGGCTGGTTCCTGATGGTCTTGGAGTTGTAACATTAGCCCGGGCTATGGTTGAGGGAAGGTGATGAGCTGTGGAAGGTCGGGGAGGTGGCTTTACATAGGGTGGCCTAAGTACCTTATTAGGGCCTATTGTTAGAGTAGAGACTGGTTGTTGCACACGCCGCAAAGTAAAAAGGGCTCCTGGATGATTTGTTTTGTAGAGTCTGACTCCCCAGGATTTACCCAATTCCCAATTCGTTGCCTTTTTTCCTAAATCAGTGAAATTTATCATAATGGGATTACAATTGGGGGGAGTTGGGCATCCCTTATTTATAGGTCTAGGTTGGTGGTATGTAATGCCAGATTGAGAGACTCTACTTAATTGAATAAGGTCCCCCTGTTTGGGGGGTGGCCACCATATATCCCCTGAGCTCTCACAACCCCATGACTTACAATAATAGTCTGCGATTCCTCCACATTTTTTTCTGTGGTTGGGTTGGGGAGCGGGACAGACATAGAAGTAACTTTGGCGCAAATCCCATTGTCCCCTGCCAGTGAATAAGGCCCTTAAGTCAAAGTATAATTCTGGGAACCAGGTGCTGGGAGGGGTCACCTTGGAGGTCTGGTTAAGAATGTCTCCTGTGGATACATCTACAATCATCCAGGTCAGGTTAAAAGGTTGATGTGGATTTGTATGCCCCCAGCAAGTGGTGGACAGGGTTAGAAAAAGGAAAAAAATTACCGAGGTCCAGTATGAAGTTTGAGTTTGAAAAAATTTTCCTTGTGGTGGGACACCCTTCTTGTTGGCAGGAAGCCTTTCTTCATAGCTACCGGATCTGCCGGTCTGATGTGGGTGTAGTGGACCCAGGTGATAATCCCATTCTAGGAGGGCTGCGGAGCATCTGGAGTGTTCTCGTTTTTCGGAGCATCCCGTATCAGCCGGAGCTTGAGTGGGTTTGTTGGATGCTTCCGTGCAGACCAATTTTCCTGTTTTTTCTCCGGAGGGTGAGCCCGTCTTACATGGGAATGGTGTACCCATGCTGCAATCCCGTCGACCTTGAGGGCAGTAGGGGTAGTAAACAGTACAACATAAGGTCCTTTCCATCTAGGCTCTAGGGTTTTGGACTGATGCCTTTTAACCCATACCATGTCACCCGGGACTATGCCATGTTCCGGAGCCGGGTCCCTCTTAACAGCGTGGTATGCTTGAATTAAGGGCCAAATCCGTTGTTGCACTTTAGCTAAAGCCTGCAACATGGTCAGGTAATTTGGGGCCAGATCACCTAGTTCTGGGCTTAAGGTCCTCTGAATGATGGGGGGTGGAGCCCCATACAGGATCTCAAAGGGAGTTAGCCCATGGACATAGGGGGAGTTCCGGACTCGGAAGATGGCCAAGGGAAGGAGTGTCACCCAATCACCGCCAGTCTCCAGGGCCAATTTGGCTAAAGTCTCCTTTAGTGTCCTATTCATCCTTTCTACTTGCCCTGAGCTCTGGGGGTTATATTCACAATGTAGCTTCCAATTAGCCCCCATAGTCTGGGCTAGTCCCTGCAGGACTTTACTAACAAAAGCCGGACCGTTATCTGACCCAATTGCCTCGGGCACCCCATATCTGGGTATGATTTCCTCTAGCAAAGCCTTTGCCACTACCTGACTCATCTCCTTCTTTGTAGGAAAAGCCTCCACCCAGCCTGAAAAGGTATCTATGAATACCAGCAAATATTTGTACCCAAACTTTCCCGGTTTTACCTCAGTAAAATCCACTTCCCAACTTCTTCCCGGAGCCCTCCCCCGTTCCCGAGTACCTGTATGGTGCCCCTCCCTTCGTCCTGGTTTCATGATTGTGCAGCTGGCACAATCTTCCACAATTTGGCGGACTGCTATGGTCTGGTTCGGAAATCGGAGCTGCGCAGATGTCAACAAGTCTAGTAATTTTCTCCGCCCCAAATGGGTGGACTTATGTAAGTTAGCCAACAGGAATCGTCCGAGTTTTTCAGGCAGAATTAACTTGCCTTCCAAGTCGCTTTTCCATCCGTCTTCCCCTTCTCTAAAGGGGGAGTGGGCTCTCATCCAAGTGAAATCCTCTGTGGAGTATTCTGGTCGGGGGGGGGGTAGCGGAGGGAGCTCTGGGACCGGCACGTCTATCACCGCAACCGTGGAAGGTTGCCCTGTCTCCATGGGAGGACTCACCATTGCTACTCTCTTTGCTTCTTGATCTGCTCTGTTGTTACCGACAGCTTCCGGCGTCTTGGCAGACTGGTGGCCTGGGACATACATCACTGCCACTGCCTTCGGTTTTTCCACTGCCATTAATAGACGCTGGACTTCGGCTAGGTTCTTTAGATGTTTTCCTTCTGCTGTGCGGAATCCTCTTTCGCGATAGATGGCCCCGTGGACATGGATGGTACCGAAAGCATAGCGGCTATCGGTGTAGGTATTGACTCGCTTTCCTTTTGCCCTGTCCAGGGCCTCTGCCAAGGCAATTAATTGCGCTTTTTGGGCTGATGTTCCGGGTGGGAGGGCGCTGCTCCATACCGTATTTCCTTCTTGGTCGACTACAGCTGCCCCTGCCCTTCAGGCTCCATCTTGGAAAAAACCGCTTCCATCCGTGTACCAGTTTAATTTGCAGCCGGACAGGGGGGTATCCTTTAGGTCAGCCCGTACCTGTGTAACTTCGGAGAGGAATTCTTTGCAGTTATGGACAGGTGTCTGCAGTTCCTGGTTAGGCAACAAGGTGGCAGGGTTCAGGATTACGGGATCTGTGAATGTGATCCGAGGGGAATCCAACAAGAGCCCCTGGTAGTGGGTGAGCCTGGCATTCGTCATCCATTTCCCAGGGGGTTGTTTAAGGATTCCCTCCACCGGGTGAGGGGCCGTTACCCAGAGGGCCTGTCCAAAGGTTAGTTTATCGGCTTCTCTCACCAGCACGGCAATGGCCGCTATGATGCGGAGGCAGGGGGGCCATCCTGCCGCTACTGCGTCTAATTTCTTGGAAAAGTATGCCACTGGTCTCTTCCAGGGACCTAGCTGTTGGGTCAAGACTCCTTTGGCTACCCCCTTTTTCTCATCTACAAACAGAGTGAATGGTCTTGTAGGATCTGGCAAGGCTAAGGCAGGGGCCTGCAAAAGAGCGTCTTTTAGCTGATCAAAGGCCTGTTGTTCTCTCTCTCCCCAACTCCAATCTGGAGCTTCTTTGGTGGCCTCATATAGGGGTCTGGCTATTTCCGCAAATCCTGGAATCCAGAGTCTACAGAACCCCGCGGAGCCCAGGAATTCTCTCACCCCCCTAGTGGATGTCGGGGATGGGATAGCCAGAATAGTCTGTTTCATGGCATCAGTCAGCCATCTTGCCCCATCTGCAATCCGATAACCCAAATATGTCACTGACCTTTTACAGATGTGAGTTTTCTTGGCACTTGCCCGATACCCCAGCTCACCTAATTCCGTTAGCAGGTGTTCAGTAGCCTTGATGCACTCCTCTCGGGTTTCTGCCGCTAACAGTAAGTCATCAACATACTGTAATAGAGTGACTCGTGGGTGGCTCCGACGAAAAGGTTCCAGGTCCTGGCTCAGGGCCTCATTAAACAGGGTGGGAGAGTTTTTAAATCCTTGCGGCAGTCTGGTCCAAGCGAGCTGTCCGGATTGGCCCCCATCTTCTTGCCATTCGAAAGCAAATAGCGGCTGACTAATTTCTGACAATGGAATGCTGAAGAAAGCACCTTTCAAATCAAGTGTTGTATACCATACTTGCGAGGGGGGTAGGTGGCTGAGCAAGGTATAGGGATTCGGAATGGTGGGATGAATGTCTACCTTTCGTAGGTCTTGCACAGGCCTATAGTCCCCGCTTCCTGGCTTTCGGACGGGGAGCAGAGGAGTATTCCAGGCAGACTGACAAGGCCGCAGTACTCCTTCCTTTATTAGCCTGTGGATATGAGGGGCTATGCCTCTTCGGGCCTCCTCAGGCATAGGATACTGTTTCACCCGAATGGGGAGAGCAGAAGCCTTCAATTGTATAACTACGGGCGGGAGGTGTTTGGCGAGGCCGGTTCCCACAGTCTCTGCCCAGGCCGTGGGAAATCTTTTTACCCAATGAGTCATGTCCCCTCCTGGTTCCTGTTGACTCTCAAACAGACGATGCTCGTCAGCCAATGATAGGGACAAGACATGAATCGGGCTCCCTTCTCGATCAGTCACAATTATTCCATCTGGTTCAAAATGGATATGGGCCCCTATTTTGGTGAGTAGGTCCCGTCCGAGCAGGGGAGCGGGGCTCTCAGGGACGACCAAGAAGGAGTGTGTGACCTGGTGTTTTCCTAAGTTCACCTTTCTTTTGGTAGTCCATGTACATAACTGCGTACCGGTGGCCCCCTGAACAACACTTGTTCGTGCCTTGTTCAAAGGTCCATGTGCCTTGTTTAAAACCGAATATTGGGCGCCGGTATCCACCATGAACCCCATCGGCTTCCCCTCCACATGCATTGTTACCCAGGACTCGGGGAGGGGGTCTGAGCCCCATCTCCTTCAGTTCTCTTCTCTGGCTAGGAGGACTCTGGCCTGCTCTACTGCTTGTTCCCTTTCCCTGTTTTCCCCCGGTCTCCTTCCAAACCCTCTTCTTCCCTTTAACTTAGGACATTCTCTCTTCCAATGCCCCGTTTCCTTACAGTAAAAACAGTGTTCCTTATCCGGGGTCCTGGCGTGGCCCCCTCCCCTGGGTTGGTCCCGGACACCTGCTAGGAAAATACGAGCCATTTCTCTCTGTTGCTTTCGGTTTTCCTTAGCCTGGAACTCCTGGTCCTCCTTTCTCAATTTCTCCTGGGCCTCCCTGTCTTCCTTTCTCTGTCTTTCCTCCCTTTCTTCTGGAGTTTCCCTAGCAGAAAAGACCTTTTCCACTACCTGCAGCATTTCCCTTATAGTCATCTCCCCTAAGTTTTCCTGTTTATTGAGTTTTCTCCTAATGTCTGGAGCTGCCTGATTAATGAATGAGAGTACCACAGCAGACCGGTGGAGGTCCGCCTCAGGGTCAATAGGGGTGTACTGACGGTATGCCTCATAGAGGCGCTCTAAGAAACCGGCTGGGCTTTCGTTTTCCCTTTGAATGACTGCTTTCACTTTTGCAAAATTGGTGGGCCTTCTGGCAGCCGCTCGGAGACCGGCCGTAAGAGTCTGGCGGTAGATCCGAAGACGCTCCCTACCTTCTGCGGTCCCGAAAACCCAATCAGGGCGGCGTAGGAGAAAAGCCTCGTCTATGGCCGGTTGGAGAGTTGTGGGTCTCCCATTATCCCCCAAGACGTTCTTCCTCGCTTCGTTGAGGATGCGCTCTCGTTCCTCCGTCGTAAAAAGAGTATTGAGCAGCTGATGACAGTCATCCCAAGTGGGACGGTGTGTATGCATGATGGACTCCAAGAGATCCATGAAACACTTGGGGTCTTCAGAAAAGGGCGGGTTCTGCGTCCTCCAGTTATATAGATCACTGGAGGAGAAGGGCCAGTACTGAAACTGTTGCCCTCCTCCTGGTCCCCCTTGGCCCACCATCCGGACTGGAAGTGTAGGGACAGTTTCCTCCCCCTGTGTTGATGAGGGGGGCCCGTCTTCCCCCTCCCTTTCCCGGATCCCTCAGGGGCGAAGTCTTCGACCCATTCCTCCTCCTGCTGCCAGTCCTGTTGAGGAGGATGAGGAAATTTCCTCCTCCGGGGCACTGGCTTGGCCAGGGGGAGTCACGTATGGAGGCGGCCGATCTTCCTCTGCCCCTGCGAGGGATGGGTAAAGGGGGGAACTCTCTGGTAAGACCAGAGATGGTGAAGGAGATGCCCTAATTTGAGGACCGGTCAAGGTGGGAAGAGGAAGTTTTTCCTCCTCCTTTATGACCAAGGCGGGCGTGACTGGGGTTTTAGCCCTGGGGGCCGAACTGGAGGGGTGGGTCAGAAAAACTGTTAACCAAGGGGGAGGGTTCCTCACCAGATCCTCCCAAACCAAAATGTAAGGAACTTGGTCTGGATGGCCTCGATTGTCTGGCTGAAAAATGACTGCTTTAACCTTAGTGATCAGGTCTAGGGAGAGGGAACCTTGAATGGGCCACCCGACTCCAAAGGTGGGCCACTCTGCAGAACAAAAGGTGTCAAACTTACCTTTCTTGATGACCAGACCCGCATTTAAGGCCCTTTCTTTAACTTCTGGAAAGTGAGAAAGGATCAGAGACTTTGGGGTTGTTTGTCCCTGTCCCATTGTGGAAGGAGACTCAAACACCAAGAGAGATAGAACAAAAAGGGTAAAGGCAACAATAATTCCACACACACACACACACAACACTCTCCAGCACTCGCTTGGACCGGTCCTTCTCTCACACTGGTGCGCACCCCATTCAACCTCCTCACTGTCCAACTGGGATATCAGGCCGAAAGGCGTCCACTTGACGGGTGGTCGGTCGACTAGCTCAATTAGTTCTTCACCTGGCACCAGGGTTCCTAAAATGCTCGAGCCCAAATGAGAGGAAAGCCTCTCCCAATAGGACCCTGTGGTCCTCCTTGCGAGATTCCCAGAATGAATCTCCCTGGGGATTGGCCGAATCCCCGCCGCGGCCCAAATGGAACACTCAGGTTCCTCCAAATGAGGGTCTGGGATCCCCTCCCAACGCCTAGGACTTGGGATCGCCCCTGCTTTCTCGCAGGCAGGTTCTGTCTCTCGAGAAAATGAAATCTCAGTGGAACCTCCAAATGTTAGGACCCAGAATCCTATTCCCCCGAGAGACAGAGAGCCAGGCGTGAATGCAATCAACAAAGCAGAGTTTATTGGGCTGGCTAGCCAGGGTCAAGCTCCCACACGGACACACAGGACCGGTTAGGAAAACACGACCCTGAGCCTCTTTAGGGGAAATCTTATATAGACCGCGGTGGCGTGCATGTTTTCGTTATCAACATTGGGCAAGCAGGCAGAGCACATCTTGCGCGTACCTCACATCTTGCACGTACTTCACATCTTGCATGTACCCCCCGCTCACATTCCCCACATTCTATATGCCCTAACTGAGCCCTGCCGCATTGCTTATCTTATCTACATGGGATGTTTGGTACTGGTTTCTCCAACAAGGGGGTTGGGGCCCGCTGAGACCTCCTATTCCTTTCAGTATATTAGTTTAATTTATAGTTTATTAGTTTATATTGATTCATCTATTAATTATTTGAAGTTAGTATTTAGATTTTTGAAATATTTGAGGATATTTTTCTGATTCCTTTTTCAATGTTTTTAGTAAATCTGTGTAAAAGAATTATATTTTTATTCCTTTCCCTTTGTTTTTTATTTACCCATTTTTACAGTGTACATTGTATATATATATAATTTATTTCATTTCAACTGATATTTGATAACAAAGACAGCCATGTCTGTTTATTTAACTGGTAACAAAATGTGCGTTGTTAATGAACATACAGAACAATTTTTGCTCAAAATAGAATTGCTTTTTAAATTTAGTATAAAGGTCTTAAAAAACTCTTGATGTAATTAAAATTTTCAAGTTTTAGAAACAGTAATTCAGTCTTTAAGACTGCCTCTCCAATTTATTTTGTTTGACTTCTTATAATTTTGTATCTGACATATTTGTATCTGACATCTAAGCACTGTGAGAACTGTGTAATAAAATTACAAATTAGAACACTGTAGTTGAGTAGTTTTGTGTTCCAAAATATATAGTTAGTAGATAATTAACATTTAAGTCTTTAAAAAATAAAATCAATCATTAGTATTAAGGTGGCATATATATATATATGGAGCATCATATTAATATCATATAGTACTGGTACTAACCAATGATTGGTATGACAGAACAAATTTAAACCTTAAAAATGATTTCCAGTTAAAAGCGATTATTTTGGCTATCTGGTTTTAAATTGGTGGTTTGCTGGCATTATTAGCACAGTGTGTGGTGAAGCCACTGGTACAACATGAAAGCTGTAATAAAACCTACTGTAAACCATCCATGAAGGGGACTTTTACAGATGTTGTGATTATGTGAGCCTGGAGGCTACATTGCTGTAATTGGCCTCCTGTGAGGCTGGCTTTCCTTCTGCAGTTGTTCCCAGAAGCTCAGCGAACAAGAAGATTGGATTTCACAGTGTTTACATTTGTTGACTGTTGCTTTGATTGAGCAACATTCACATAACAATGAACAGTCATTCATACTTGCAGTACTGTTCTTTGGATATAAATGCAAAATTATATTTCATTTGGTTTTTTTTCTGCTGAAAATTCAGCTACTGCACTCATTCTGAAGTGACTGTACAGTAAATGTCACTAGGTGTTCTTGTTTTCTACTGAGGTCTTATGAATCTTCCTCTGTGCAAGATACTTTACTTGTATCCACGTAAATCTTGAGAATGGCATTCCACTAATTTTTTGGTCTTCTAGTTTGGAAGTTTTACCTTTTATTACTTTCCTTTAGTGGTTACAGTCAGTATTTTATCAGAAATATTTCCCAGAGACAAATCCCGAAGTTAACTTTCTCCTCCTCAACAACACAAGTCACTTAGAATGCTTTAAATCTAATCACCCCTCCTAACTTGTGTATACTTTCTCATATTTAATTCTTGCAATTTTTATCCCTAAGTATTAGATATTCTATTCTTTTCCTTTATATAACAAAAGGTAGGTTAAGCCCACTGACATGTATCTACTGCATTTTAGATCTTCTTTGGGCCACTAATTTCTTTCTGAATTACATTCTTTAGCAGTTCTATTAGTGAGAGTTTTTAGTTGGTAAACCATCTCAATGTGTTGGTATTTGAAATATCTTCTGTTCACCATTACTTTCAAAGCATGTTTTGTGTACTATACAATTCTAGGTTGATAGATATTTTTGTCTTACCACTTGAGAAAATTTAGATATCTTTGTTTTTGGTGTTCTGCTGTTTAGGTGAGATTGTTACACACACACACACACACACACGTACCCCTACACACATATATTTTCGTAGGATTCATTTGGTTTTTTGCATCTGGGAACTAATATATTCCAAGTCTTAAAAGTCTTTAGTTATTATTTCTTCTAATATTGTTTTCCTTCTTTCACGCTATTTTCTCTGCACAGATCAGTGACAAGATACGTTAGCTCTTCTCATTACTTTCCTCATTTCCATACATTCATAGGTACTTGTGTCACGCTGAAATATTTCTATAAATTGATGTTTCTATTCACCAATTCTCTCTTTTGTTATATCTAATCTGCTTCTTAATATTCTCACTATAATTAAAAAATTAATTTTATCTTTAGTTGTGACCATTTCAGTGGTACTTTTTTAAGCAACATGGTCATTTTTAGTCCCCTCTTCTTTTAGCATATTTTTTACTAGCTACTGTTATCCTTTTAAACATGAACATTGTGAGGCTACATTTTATGTTTTTTAATTCCATCATATTCTGTCATTATACATCTAAACTGCATTGTATTATTTTCATTAATAGCTATTCCTTTCCTTTTGAATTCATGTTTCCTGAAACATTTTTTATGAGAGTTTTTTGAAACCTAGGCTTGAAGCATTTTTCCAGAGGTACTTTGCATTTACTTCTGCCAAGTCCCTCAGTTATTACCAGCATGGGACTACTTAAAGCTAATTTTTTACTTAAGGTATTTTTGGCCAGGGGTTATATCCAGCAGATCAAATTTAAATGGTACCTGGTACCTGCATTTATAAATAAAGTTTTATTGGAACACAACCACATTAGTGTTTATCCATGACTGATTAACCATTCTGGAAGAACGAAGTAGTTGCAGCAGAGACTATATGCCTAAAGAAGCCTAAAATACTTGCTGTCTGCCCCTCTACAGATAAACTTTACTCACTATGGTTTTAAGCAACAACCCCAGTGCTTTGAAATCAAGTTTGTGGTTGTGAACTATCATAGGAGGTATTTTCTCTTCTCTTCCAGAGACAGTGGTAAAATGGAAAATTATCTTTGAACTCTGTCATTAGTTTACCCATGGATAGATTCATTTCATGGTAGTCCTGGCATCCTGTTCCATCTATTCTTCCCTGGCTTCTGGTAACCACCATTTTTCTCTCAACTATAAGATCAGACTACTACTTTTTTTTTAGATTTCACAAAAGACAGATGATTTGGTACTTGTCTTTCTGTGTCTGGCTTCTTCTACTGAACATAATGATCCATAGTTTATCTATATTGTCACAAATGACAGGATTTCATTCTTTTTCATGGTTGAATAGCACTCTGTTGTGTAAATGTCCCACATGGTTTTTACATTCATCAGTGATGGACACTTAGGTTGTTTCCATTTCATGGCTATGTGAGTAATGAGACAGTGAACATGCCAAGCCAATTCCTTGGATATGTGCCAGTAGTTAAAATGCTGAATATTATGTTAGTTCTATTTCTTCTTTTTGAGGAACTTCCATGCTTTTTTTCATAATGACTATGCTAAATATCATTCCCACCAATCATGTGCAAGAGTTCTCTTTTCTCTATGTCTTCACCAGCATTTGTTGTTTTTAGCTTTTTGACAATAATCATTCTCTCTAAGGTGAAGTGATTTTTCATTGTGGTTTTGTTTCCATTTTACTGATGGTTACTGATGTTGAGCATTTTTTCATACACTTGTTGCCCACTTGTGGGTCTTCCTTTGAAAAATGTCTATGTAGGTCAATTGCTCATTTCTAAATTATGTCATTTGTTTCTATGTTATTGAATATTTAGAATGTATTCTGGATATTAACCCCTTGTCAGATGTGCAATTTGCAATTTTTAACCCATTTTGTAGGTTGTCTCTTTGAACTTTTGATTGTTATATGATATTGGGAAGTTTTAGCTGGTTATTATGGAACAAATGAAAAATAAATGAAGAGTTTAGATTTCTGTAAAACCAAAAAACATTTTTTTCTCTTTTAAATAGTTTCAAGTTATTTGTACATTGGGTTGGTGTTACTTAAAGAATGGACAGGTATCTAAAACATCTAGATTTAGCTCCCAGGAGTTAAAGGGCTAGGTTGAAATTTGGAGTGAAACAGTTAATTAGGGCTTCAATTTCTTCACCTGTAAAATGAGGCCAGCAATACTGCCTACTCTACAGGGCTGTATTATGAAAGTACAAGCAGGCACTATGAAAGTATTTTATGTTGCATTGCTAAATTCTTTAACATTTGTTGTTACTAGTGTTTGGAAATAGTAGTCTTTTGGCATCTATGTTCTTAATCTCATTCTGATTGTAGTCAGTAAATATGTGCTTACTAATGAAGTAAAACATAAAAATACATCTGATAAATGCCAATTTTTATCCTAAACATTATTTCTAACCTCTCATTGTAATGTTTTTCTACCATTGAATTTTTAATGTCTTTTTACTATTCTGAAATGGTAACTTTCATATTTGCAGAAACTTTATGTACAAAACTATGCAGTTAAATGTTTTCTGAGCACTCACTATATGTACAACACTGTATCAGTATTAAAGGGGAAAACTATATTACCAACAACATTTTGGTCTTAAGAAGCTTACTGTTTAGTTCACACACCAGAGATAAAGTCTAAATTCATTTGATGTTAGAATTCAATGTGCAATAACTATGCAATGAATTATTTCCTTAAAAAGAATCTTAGAGCCCTAGAAACTTCAGCCCAAAAATATGTTCCTAAACACAATATACTATTTTTATTTAATTTCTTCATTTGCTTTTGCTCTGATAATAGCAATATAAATATATAAAGAGCAAAAGCAGGATAATATATTATGCATAACACCCTTCGGAAGGAAAGTGAATTTTTGATGATTAGCCTTTTCAAGCCTTTACAAAAACTAATAAAAGTAAAAACCATAGGGTCATTTGGAAAACATTGTATTGCCAAATGTCAGAAAGTAATTAACATCTTCTCCTTTAGCTTCTTTTTCTTTTCAAAATTGCCTAAAACTACTCTCAATTATTTCAGTTTATGTTATTGCAATTCTCTTGAAATGTTTCTTCTACTGAATCTCAATCTTGGAATTATAGCCTATTTTGTTAGGAAGGTTACCGGTAAGGAATAAAAGAAAATCCTCTGTCTATACCAGTTGCTCTCAGTCTTCATGGTCTATGTCATTTCAAAAGTGAGAAGCACAGGCTCTGGAAGCTGGGTCCTGGAGCTTACTGGCTGATCACTTGGTGCATGTGGAGCCAACAGTGCAGATAAATAATTTTAGGTGCTACCAAATACACATACAAACATTAAATGTATATATATGACTGTGTATATATAATATGAATAGATATATTTGTATGTACATATATATGTATGCACTTACTTTGCACCAGCTTTATTTTCTATGATGACCTGAACTATAGTTTTCACTCTTCTGTGTCTGACTTTGAAATCATCCAACAGGTGTTAACGTGTATCTATAATTTGTTCTTATTTATTGCATTGTATAAATAAACCACCATTCTCCTATTGATAGACATTTGTGTTGTTACTGATTTGGGGCTAATATGAATAAAAGTCCTTTCAATATTCTTGGTCACATCTTTTTTGTAGATCTTTTTTCTTGGATAAGTAAATAGAAATTGCTGGCTCATATGGTAATTGCATGTTTGGATTCATTGAATATTCAGAATGGCAGGGATATAGAAAGTAGTTCTAATATGTTATGATGGTAAATAGTATACAGAATGATTATTAGACTAAAAATCATAAAAATCTCTAAACTCACAGTAACGTAAGTGATGCTAGGCATTAGCTATGGCATATATTATCAGTAGTACAAGTTTTCCTTTAGTTTATATCCTTGAAGTATCTACAGGATAATATCAATTCTTTGTATAGTATTTTGCCTACCACTCATATGTTATATAGTCACCCTTCAAAAGTAGTACAGCTATTGGGAAACTTTCATGGCTTTTGATGTCTAAGCAAAGAATTTCAAGGGAGAAATATTCCTTTCATTGCAATTTTTTTTTGTAATGTCAGCATATCAGCTAGTAAGAATTTTGTTGCACATTGATTGATTAAGTAAAAATCTAATCTTGGTGTTTTTCATGAACTTTGTTGGCCCACATCCAACTATCAATTGTTTGATAGTAATTTAGAAGAGAGAACAATCTTGGAGATCACTTTTCACTCTGAAACCACTTCCTCGGATATTTGGGGATATCGCCATGCGTTGCTATTTGTTTTATAACTTCCATGGCAAAATGATCAGCAGAGATATGTGCTTTTCTTTCATTATAGTCTTTGTAAAAGGAACCTAACTCGTGCTACAGGAAATGTTCTTAAACTGTAAATACATTTTAACAATTCCAGGTGGGTCTGATATCTTATCCAGATTATAATGTGCATTTTGAGT
This sequence comes from Castor canadensis, assembly GCF_047511655.1. NCBI lineage: Eukaryota > Metazoa > Chordata > Mammalia > Rodentia > Castoridae > Castor > Castor canadensis. Next base: position 41,136,089 of record NC_133387.1, read on the forward strand.
CCTTACACAGAATGTAATAACTGTTTTTTTCATACTGTTTTATTAAGATCTATTCATCATATAGGGAGGGATTCACAGTGACAATTCCAATTACTTATACTGTACATGAGATACACTGCCCCCATTGTCTCGCCCCCTCAACTCCTTTCCCACCCCACTAAAAGCAATTGCAAGAGGTTTCTTAGTTCTGTTTCATATACTCTATTAGCAATAAAGTCTAAATACCCAACCATGTATTCAGAGCTTAGAAGACTGAGTCAATGAGGCTTCCCGCTTGATTCCAAGTGCGAGGATTTTACATACACTCTCTTAAAACTGCTTTAGCTCCTCTCATACTGTTCTTCATTCATTATTTCCCTTACTTTCTATGTTTTAACTCTACAATTCCAAAGTCTGCTTTTTCTCCACTATATGAACATTCCCATATTACTGTAGAGTTAAAAAAAAATAGTAGAATCAAGCAAATCCATGAAACCCTACTTACCTCATCCAATCTTCTCTCTTTTACTTTATGATCAAATTTATTAAATGAACATTTTTTCTTACCCTGAAATCTTTCTATCTCTACTATTCTACTAAAATCTTTCTTGCTATGGTCACTGAGGACCTCTTAATTACCAAGCCATCTGCAGGAGACTTTTAGAATCTGTCCTCCAACTTCCCAAGAAATTTCAGTTACTTTCCAGGTACCGTCATGTCCATTCTCACCACCATGGCATAAGTCATGTTCCAGACCTGTCTATCTGCATCAGACTTGACCCTAGAAGTCTGTCTTCCAAAATTCAGTTGTCTTTTTTGTGTACAATGTTGATCAGTTTATTTCCCTGATCAAAATGAAAGACTTACCTATAACCAGAATCTAACACATTAACAGAGTACTCACGGCCCCTTACCATCTGCCCTTTCCTTAAACTTTTAGTCCCATTCACTGACATTCAGGTGAGCTAATTTTGAATCATTGTACACAATTAGCAATTTCCTAATGATAACAAGAATGTCCAAATGTTCAATCCTTTATACATGCTATTTTACATTTTGCTTTTTTCTCATGGCCTTCTGTGACTTTTCTATTGGTCTCTCAAGACACAATTCACCCAGCATCTCTTTGGAGATGTTTTGTCTAGTCCTGCATTGCAATTAGGTATGCTGCTTTGGTGTAGATTTAGCATGTATATTTCTCTGTATAGCACCTCTTTTTGTCTGCTTCCTGTCGGTCTCTCTTCTTTCACTGATGCTCCTGCCCCAGAGTCTATTATCAACAAGAAACCATATGGTTCTTTAAAATGTAATTCAGTTATCCTCAAGGACTTCCAGTCATTTACCAGCTTTCTAAACACAAAATCCAAATGCCTTGCCATGCATACTTAAGCCCTGCAAGATTTGAACACTGTTATCTCTCTGATCTCATCTGTCAGTTTCATATCTGTCTTTGTCTCTAATCACATCTGCCTTCTTGATATTCCTTGACAAGCCACATACTTGTCCATCTGAAAGTATTTGTACCTTTTATCCCCTTTTCTTTAGTCATCTCAAATGTTACCTTATTAGCTTGCCCCCTACTTAAACTAGCACCTTCTCTCACCACTTTCTACACTTTGACTCTACTTTGTGCTTCTTTCTCACCTTGCCCTGTGTATTTTATTACATTATTAAGTGTTCATTGTCACATTCTCCTCACTAAAATATAAATTCCTTGAGATGAGAGACTATGTACTTGACCAATATATTTTACCAAGTGCCTAGGAAAGGTTTTGGCATTAAAAGCAGTCTAATACATGTTGTTTTAATAAAGGATGACTTCAATCCCACACTCACATATATTGTAGTGTAAAGATTTTCCATTTCCCCTTGCACCACACTCTTCTATTCCATACTGCTGACTTTGTGTTGAGTCTTTGTTTTTCTCACATCTCAATCTGATGCTTAGTACTTATGTGATTTCACCCCTGTTCTTTTCTTCACAAACATGTTTGAATTTCACATTGACTTGTAACCTAAGCCTCACCCTAGTGTCTCCTCACTCTCATCATGGTTTTCATTCAATTCATAAACAAGATCTAGACATCCAGTGTCTGTCAAGTAAACATAAACATCTCAAGCCTACAATCAACAACCTGTAGGTTCTAGCATCATAGTAAGATAAGTTGGAGACTGGCTATCTCAGCCAGGGATGGATTGGCAATAGGAATCTGTTATGGGTTTAATGGGGCAGTAAGTACATAAAATCTGTGTTCACAGTGCTTTCTTCATTAACTTTTGCTCAGAATCTAATACAAGCTGCAGGACATCAAGGATTTTTTACTTTTGTTCACCCATACGTCCATAGACTTAAAATGGTGCCTACTGCACAATAAGGCTGAATATGTGTTTCTTGAATGCATGAATTTATACTGAAAGTAAAGTCAACAGAATGTGCTAGTAGATTGATGGTAGCAGAGCAAGCAAAAATAGAAATAATTGAGGAATCTTCTCATTTATAAGAGGGAAGGAAAACTGGGAGAATAGGCTTATAGGGAAAACAAAGGTTTTGATGAAAGACATGTTAATTTGAGATTTGTATGAGACATCAAAATGTACATGTAGTGGATGTGTAATTCAGGAATTAAGGGGAGATCTTGGTGCTGAAGACATCAATTTGGAAGCCATCCATATATGGCTACTGCTGTCCTGGATAATGAAATATTCTGTGAAGAGCTCTTGTGAGAGATGAGATAGGCTTTCAGAAGATTGTTCTGACATCAGAGCAAAGATTCAAAGTATGTAGAAAACACTATTTGAATTGAAGATTTCATATTTTATGCAAAAATAGAAAAAGTAAAAAAGTCTGAACAAAAACATGGACAAGAGGCAAAGAAAGGCAGAAATGAATATTGGAACAATTAAACAAGTGAGATCCTCAGTCTTTTAGTAACATAGTAGAGATGGAAGAGACTGAAAGATAGTAATCAAAGGAGTCTAAATGAATATTTATATTCATTTAGAATAGGTATATTGTGCACAATAAGGAAATTGGAAAATAGTGATATTTAAAAGCAGATGCAATGGTAAAATTGTCTTGAGGTAGATTGAGTTTAAAGTATCTAATTCATTAAAGTATATTTTTAGCTGATATACAAAGTGTATGTGCAAATTTTATTTTAAAATGAGTCTTCAGAACTGCTTTTAGAATGTTTCTATCATATTTTTCTTTATACTTTCTTTAGAACTATTTATCAGTACTTCATTACACGTTTATTACTTTTACCTTATATCACATTATTTAAGTGAACACATATGGCCATCTTTCCAAGAAGTATGTTTTAAAGAGTAAGCATATCAAAAATTACGTCTAAGTTGGTGTTATTATGAGCAAACTGCTTGGTTCATATGCTTTGGTTACATGCATTTGTTAATGTAGGAATGTGCTTAATCAGCAAACCTCAAAGTAAATGACATAGCTAGTTTCCTAAATATAAGTCTCTTCTCACTTTGCTAGCATATAACAATTAAATTATAATATAACTTACATAGTATTCCTTCCACTGCATTATTGAGGACAGTAGACAATCAAGCAGAAAGAGTTCCTGTTGAATGAGTTTTCAGATAACTGTTGCTGTGGGTATGTGGCTGTGCTGCTCAGTTCTTTGTTCTCTCATGATACCTTCTTCAGGAAGCGTGCTTCACTGACATCCTCCAGCTCTCACGTCTTTGGGTCCTTTCACAGTGCTGATGTCAGGGTCATGGCTTGACTTGTCTAGTCCCAGGTAGCAACATGTACTGTAGGGTTACTAGATCCAATAAATTTCACTTAACAAGGGATTCTTCTAATTGGTGTTTTTGGTTGAAACACTGCCCATCAGCCTGACAGAACGTTTTTCAGACCTCTGTTGCAACCCGAGGCTCTGCATTTCCCTATCCTTCTTTCCCTGTTTCTGTCAAAGGTACAAGAATTGCATCAGAGTCTGAAGGCTCTCTCTGACTTCTCAAGTCCTTTCCCTTTTACCTTCATAAACATTTCACCCAGTAAATAACTTGCATATTCAATCTCATACTTGGCATTTGCTTCACAAGGAAGTCAGGTAACACAACCATATTATGAATTTATTATTTTTGCCTGTTGGAACTCAGTTTTCATATGAATGGTTATAGTTGGTACTACTGCAACTCAATGTGGATGTTTCCTTTTTTAATAAACACTTTATCCAGGATTTTTATAAACTGTATACATATTATTTACCATAACCCTAAAGCAGGGTATGTCAACTTTGGTTATGTAAAAATTTTTGACCGAGTAGCTCTTTGTTTTGGGGTGCTAGCTTATGCATCATATGAAGTTTAGTGGCATCCCTATCCTTCACTCCCTCAATGCCAGTAGCTCTGCCTTGTGCTCTCTGACATTATCAAACATCTTCTGGCATTGCTAAATGGCTTCTCATAGGAAAGGAAATTCCCGATTAAGAACATGATCAAATATATAATACATACATATATATAATTATTTGTGATGTCAGTACCAAAGTCTGCGTATTATCTATATTTAGCTCTATGGTTATATTCTGACCCTAAGGAATTGTTAATCTACTTGATTAGACTACATAATGTAATTTTAGGACATCAAAGATGACTAACAAGAACCTATAATATCTTGTAAAACCAATTGTGTCCCAGGAAATAGGAGGCTATATGACTACTGCATCTAAAATAGTAAGAAATGTTTTCAGGAAGCAGCACTTGAGACAAAATTTGATGGATGACAAAATTTGCTTAAATAGAAATTCTAGAAATGATCTGAATCATAGAGGCAGAAATAAAGTTTGAGTATTAAGAAAAGCTCTTTCAAGGAGACCATCTTGACAGAAGCAGAGAAGAATCCATACTGCAAGTGGTAGAGTAGTAAATTTGAAATTTCTTCAATAGTTCTTTGTTCCGTTACCTTTATTCTGTTAATTATTGAATCCTCTGTATTGTGACTTCATGGTGTCATGTAATTTGGTCTTCCTCTTCATTGTAATGTAGGATATCAAAACTATGATCCTGTATCACTATAACATTTTCTTACCTTAAGTCCGTACTTAACCATTACTCCCTAGATTTGATCGTTTCAGTCCTTTATTGATACTCTCTACTGTGAAAGATGCTGTTCTCATTTTTCCCTTATATATTTAGACTTGATTTCCTTGAAAATATTTATAATAGATGACTTAAAGTATGTATCTAATAAGCCCAATATGTAGGCTACCTTGGAGAGAGTTTCTACTAATTGCTTTTTTTCGCCAATATGACCACAGTTTCTACTTTTTATGCACCTTATAATTATTTTCTCTTAAAAACTAGATATTTAATATACTGTTTCAATTCTGGAAATTCTTTTCTCCTACCCCAAAAGTTTCTGCTTGTTATTGTTGCAGTTGTATTTTTATGGGCTTGTTTTGTGACATTTAGGACCTAATACTGTAAAGTCTGATCTAATTCTCTTTAAAAAAAAATCACTAGTGATGTCTCTTTACTTCTGATAAAGTAGACCCTTGGTATCCTTGTGTATAGGCTACAAGACCACATTGAAGAAGGCCACTAATGCTCAGGATACATGTTTCAGTACAGCACTTCCGATGATTCATTCATTTTTCCCAATACTGCCCAACTTGATGTAAAGTCATGCTGCCTTTTAACAAACAATCTAAAAATTTCACATAATCACTTAAATTAAGCACATTAACTTTTGCTTTGTTTTTTGGGCACCACTTGATTTTTTTTGGGAGGCACATTTTCACAAAATTAAGGGCAGGAAGCACTCAGGAGTTCACACAATGATTTAAACACAACTGAATACAATGCAGGGCTGAATGCAGCTTCTCCACATCAACTGAACTGCAGAATGCACACATGGGAATTTAAATTTTTTGTTTTTGAAATTTCATTTAATTTTTTAAAACTTATTTTGTTACCATGTTTGGTCAAAACCATGTATAATAAATCTATGAATAAGGAATGCTTACTGTACTGATAATTTGTGTTTTTCTCTCTTTCCCTCCTCTCCCTTCTCTCTCTCTCTCTCTCTCTCTCTCTCTCTCTCTCTCTCTCTCTCTCTTTCTCTCTTCTTTTCATTTGTGTGTATTAATCATTCCAGAGTAGCACCTTTCCTGAATGTTTTTGATATTGGTAAAGTCTGGCTTTAGGGCAGCTCAGAATACAGTGAAGCTCCAAGATAGCCAGGCTTGGAATCAGGCTTGTAAACAGAGATGGTGGCAGTGGCTTCAGCTTTAAAAGAGAGAGGTATTCACTTAGTCTCAGGCAATTGGGTGACCCATAGTGGGAGGCCAGCTTACCTGTCCATCTTTCTCTGTTCAAACTCATAAAACCAATACCCATATTAACTTTAAGGCCAGAGTGCTAGGATAGCCATCCAGTGGTTAACCTTTTCAATAAGTTATTACAAAATACAATAAACAAGTAGATGTTGTAATAAAGCATATCAGGGAGTTTTTAGAATTCTTAGAGCAGTTTAGAATTTATAAGTTTGAAAACTGACATTGCAGAACTACTTCTACAGGGTTAGAAATGTAAATGAATTTTAAAGATAGTATCATTCAGTGGAAAATAATAGTTTTTCTATAACCATCATGTGAACTAATTGATGAGAAAGGCAATTTAAAATTTTTTTCTCATAATTAAAGATGCTGTGATGTATATTTCATAAAAAGGCATTTTGAATTATATATAAATACATGTCTTATTTCTTGTGCTACCTCTACAAGTTACAAAATTTTCAAAGGAAGCATTACATTGTATATATAAGTTTACATTTAAAATTAAATTTAGACTTACACAAAATTACTTAGGGTTAAATATTTTAGAATTTTTTTCACATTAAATCATCAGCTCTAAATAAACTAAAATTTATAAAATTTACATTTTGAAATAATTAGAATTTATTCTAATGGTCTTTCTCCCTATAAATTACAATTGTCCCAGCAGAAAATCCTCAAAATTAAAAATTATTAAAAATTATTTGCAAGAAATTATCTATTATTGACCAAGAGGAACTGATATTGATTCCAATTTTGTCAATAGATAATGGAGTATAAAATTATAAATTGTGATTAGCTAATTATTTATAGGAAGAAATGAGCAAAAAAGTCCTATGAGGTATAAATGAATCACATTAACAATTATGACTCCAAAATGATATTTCTATAATTTATGTTTATATTGTCATGTATCACTATTGTCCTATCACATTTTATAGGTATTAAGTATTTTTAAAAGAAAAATTTTGTATTTTAATTTAATGAGCAATATGGACTTCATGCATTTTGTAAAGGAACCATGTATTTTTATTTTGTACTGGCTTTGCAGATTACACGTACATCTCTGATTCTAAGGGTGTGTATATCTTGGAATTTTATAGCTTTACTAATATTGTCATCATTTACATGACTTTTAATGTTTTCTCTGACATTGTTTTGAATTTTCTTTTCTTGAGGGGGTTGGAAGAGGAATTAAAGATTAAGTTACAGAAATACTAAGAGTACATATTTGCTTTTTGTAACTAATTATTTGTGTACTAAAACTTTAAGTGACAAATACTTTTTAACTCCTTACTCTTTGCCCTAAACAGGGTTTTTGTGTACAAGTTACCTTTCAAAATTGAGAGACATTTTAAACTATACCATTAGTCATGTTCATGAACAAAATTTATTTTCAAAAATAAACTTAATTTTATTTTCCTTCTACCCAATCTTCACCCAAAGAGAAACCTATCCTTCACTCTTCAAATTTAATCAATTCATAATATCATATCAAATTTGTCCTCTAAACAATTTACCAAATAAACCCAGAACCAGTATTCTCTCTATTTAAATCAGGGCCTTGTACTTTTTTTTCTGCAGTTGCATTTTCACTAGTCCCTCTGCCTTGACACTATGCCAGACTAACTGCTCTTTAAAAATACAAATCCTTTTATATAAATAACCTGCTTCCTTAGCTTTAGGTTAATGTACAAATCTTTTAACAGGGTGTTGGCCCTTTCTCTTGCTCACTGTTTTTTCCTCTAACTACTTACACATTCTACACATTGTCATGAAAAACTGCTTACATTTCCCCAAAAGTTGTCTGTTTTGTCAATATTTTTAATATCCTTTTCTCCCTGTCAATAATCTTTACTTTTTTATTGTCCTTTGGGTTAGTGTACCCTTTAAGACTCACAGTCAATGTTACTTCCACTGAGACTTTTTCTGTGAACTTCCAGGGGCATTAAACTCTCCTGGGTTTGTGCCCAACAAGCACCGCTTTTCAGTAAATTACCCACATACACTACAAATTATTGTCGATTTGCTCTATCTATACTAGATATCATTTTCTTACAAGTGGAGACTGTCTTTCTTGTTTGCATCTCCAGTGTCAGCACAAGAGTTGGCATAAACTACACATAAAAGTTATTGAATAAAAGAATAAATGAATGAATTTCAAATGCCAAACTGGAAAAACTAAATTAGATTCTGGTAATGTGTATACTAGTACCAATTTAACAATTCAATTAAATTTCTCTGTATTTCAGTTTTCCTAAATTGACTTTATTTTTAATTTAAACTTGCTTAGGGGAGAGATAGTTAAGCTCTTAGAATCAGAATAAACTCAACTAGATTTAAAGAAGTGGGCCAAGAGCACCTCTTTGTATTCATGCCTAGGGCTGCCTCACAGGGTGTCTTTGAAGGAAAGGCAATTAGTAAAGAGGATTATAAGTAAGATGCTAAAGGTACAAAGCACTATAAAAATATTTAACAAGCATAATGTGATTTTCTCATTATTAACTATCTTCTCTCCTAATAATATTTTATACTGTCACTTTAAGTTCAACTTCTGTGCGTTAAAGTATGAAAATATGTTTTTCAAAGGAGAAAATATATTTTCTTTCTGTTAAGAAAGCCAAACAGTCAATAGTACCTAATATCATCAAAATAACTTTCATTCAAAATTACTTTGTAAGTGGATCACTCATATGTGAGTAAATGATAATTCATTTCTGGGAAGCAGACATCATTGAGCAGGCATCTTGAGATAGTGGTCCTGTAAACAACATTGTCATACATATTTTTTAAAGAAACAAGAGAAGGGACACTTCTTTCCCATACGGAGGGGTAAGGAAGGGAGCAAGGGAAAGGGGGGAGAAATTACCCAAACATTGTATGCACATATAAATAAAAGAAAAAATAAATTAAATAAATGCTGACTTAATTCTAAAAAAAAAAAGAATTCCAAATAATCTATTAGATACCCTTCCTCTTCCAGGAGGCAACATTTAATTCATCCCCTAGCATGTGGATTTAATGGCTGATTTCCAAGTCATAGAGTATGGAAAGGTAAAATCATAACTTTACAGTTAAGACTTCTGGCAATTCTGGTACTACCTTTCCCAAATGATCAAGTTCAACATGACTGGTGATGTGACATTAGTATAATTACACTCCTGATATATTGTGATGAGAAAACTCCATCTCTGACATATTTGTTGATAAAACCAACTAATCCTGAGGACAATACCAGATGAAACCCAAAGTAGAGAACATTCTATAAAATAAGTGACGTGTACTCTCAAAACTGTCAAGGTCATCATAAACAAAAATCTGTGAAACTATCACAGTTTATGAAAATCCTAAAGAACTATGACAATGGGGGATCCTAAATTGTGTCCTGGAACAGAAAAAAGTGTTAGTGGAAAAACTGTTGAAATCCAAATGAAATCCGGAATTTAGGTACTAGTAATGTACCCATGTTGGTTTCTTAGTTTTGATAAATATACTATGACAGTATAAGAGGTTCACTTTAAGGGAAATTGTGTGAAGGTGATATGGGAACTTTACATATCATCTTCCCAATATTTCTGAAATTATTCCAAAGTAAATGTTCATGGACAAAATATACAGGCAAATGCAGCAACTAAAAATACCAAATGAATGCAGTTAATTAAAAGGTCAGTTAAACCTAGTGTCATAAAAATTGATTCAAACATGTTAATCTACTTATTTTAATTGAAAACAAATAAATGTGTATCCATTATTCAATCTTTAATTTTATCACTGTAGTCTTTAATTCATCAGTCAGTATACTTCTCAGAAGGACTGCTGGTTTACTTTTAACCCTGAAAATCAGTTACATAAAGGCTAAAAAAGAGACCTATATCTAGACTATTGTTAACAAGACAGCTGCATTAAAACATTTTTTAGCAAGCGTTCAACATGGTACAACCAACCATGAAAGGTATACTGATAAGATTTGGGTTTCTTAAAAATCCTGGTATCTCTAGAGCAAAATAATCTAATAACCACCAAAGTACTATCTGGTGTCAGATCTTTGTCAACCTATTTGTATTAAGAGTCTGACAACTGATCTACATTTTAAGTGGTTGATGGAGGAGTGCTATGGTTGCAATTAGAAGTTAGCAATATGGCCACAGTTCATTTGATGTTAGAATGCTCTGCTGTCATTCCTTATTTTTATCCTTATATTAAGTTAAAAAATTATTGTTTTAAAAAGTCAATAACAATGCAATTCTTTTGGGACAGCTGAATGTTACATGGAATAGGCAAAGGGGTACTTTAAAAAAAATTCCTCAGTGCAATAAGGAGACATTGTGGCTATATCATAGAATTAGGCACACCTGATTCTAGCAACAATACTTTTAAGAATTGTAAAACTACTTGGAGGTAATAAATGTGTTTTCACATGACATTCCACGTGGTCTCTGTGTGACACAAGATGGTAATTTGTCTCTAAAGGGAAATTATATTGCTTGTAAGAGGAACTACGTCTTCAGGAAAACCTGTCATATATTAAGTGGAATATATTAAAATGCAGTAACTAAGAACAACATTTGGAACCAGAATGCATAGTATTATACTACAAAAAGATGTGTAATCCTTTCTTCCCTCCCTTCCTTCCTTTCTTCCTTCCTTCCTTCCTTTCCTCCTTCCTTCCTTCCATCCTTCCTTCCTTCTTTTCTTTTTCTTTCTTGTGGGATCAAAAGGAATGGAATTTTTAATTATTTTAATTATTTGATATTCTGAAGGAAGCATTGCTCTGCATTTAACTTATCCCCAAGTTAATGGGATACTTGAAGAGGTATCCCATTACATTGAGGATGTAAATTTGATTTCTCAGCCTAGATGAATATAGGATGATATTCATATGATTCTAAAATATGATAAATTTATTTCCAATTGCTATAAATTTCAGGCCTAAGAGATAAGACAACGCAGTAGTGGTAAAACTGAATCTGGTGTTACATCCTAAATACCTCAAATATTTATTATTCAGCTGTCCTGTAAAGATAACAAAAGTCAATAAAGCATTGCTAAGTATCTCATCTATTAGGGCTGTAAAATAGATGTATGCTTTCATAAATGTTAATGAATGAAAATAGGTAAACAACTGTCACTGACTATAAATTAGACTTTAGAAAGGCAATAATATGTAGCACACATTTTAAATCATATGATTCCTCAATCTTTAGCCATCAAATAAACCACTGATGCTATATCATATTTCTTCCATAAGGGAGATGAGCCCTTACTGAGCAGTATCCTTCTAACCTTGATGGTAATACCCCTGGATAATTATATTATAAAGTAGCAGTTTATAATGTAAACTTCAATGAACAGAACCATAATGCCACAAAAGACAGCCATTAATTAAGTGCAAATTACTATATTTTAAAGCGCTGGCTGTGGAAGGAGAAATGCCACCTTTGAATGAATGGCTTCCTCTGTCTCATCTGACCTTCTCCCCCTTAGAGATATGAAGGTGATAAATCACCAACTGTGGCAACAGCAGGGACCCTCATTAATGACAACCTCCCTGTCTCCTGGCAATCACTGCAAGTGCAAGTGACAAGCACAAAGGTTTTCCTTTTCAGCTGAAAGAATGTAAATTTTCTGTGAGAATTTCTTAGAAATGGATCCAGAATTTCTAGGCCGAGCATCTGAGTGCTTTACCAATGTAAAAGTTTTTAGAACTCGCTACATACGTTAACTGTATCATAACTCTTTGATTTTATTTTAATAGCTCAATTTTGAAACAAGCAAAAATGTTTATAGTCTATTTCCCATTAAATAGAAAAAATAACTGAGGCAAAGGTCAAAGGATTTGATTTTAACTGATTTGATGATCTGAAAGAGAAATCAAATTTTAAAATGACAACTCAGAACCAAAAACGGGTCTAGTGCCTTTCTTTTGCCACTCTAATTTTTACAATCAAAGACTTGAATATGATAATGTTTTCCTTTCATTTATATTTGTTCTAATACTGCCTGTAAGTATGAGAACTTCTATTGACCATCCCAGCCAAATGATATGTATGAAGCAGATTAGCAAGAATTTTGTTTTGAAAACTCAGTAGAAATCCAAAACTTAAAAGCCAAAGTGAAAGACTTGCTTGAAGAATAAAAGTAATGTGCATTTAGGACATTTCAATTTAAATGCTAGATTAAGCTGCACATGAGTCAGTTACCACTGGAGAATAGCACACACATCGGTAAATCAAAAACTATGCCAGCCCTATATAAAGCAAGGTGTGTGTGCATGTGCGTGTGTGTGTGTGTGTGTGTGTGTGTGTGTGTACCATATGAAATAAGGTATGCAAATTAGCATTGGAAACAGTAAACTGATATACAAATTTAAGGTAGCATTATAAATATCATTGCTGAGAAAAGATCAAAATTACTCACACATTGGAGGTTTTATTGGAACTTTATTTTTTGTTGCTGCCATCAGTATAATTATTGAAAAATTGATTTATATATGTACTATATACCTTTATGCTTTCCTTTTTTACTTCCTAGAGATTTTAGCCTTATAATTTAAAAATATTTATTACCACAGATTTGTTTGGGACAAAGAGTGCTCATAGGTTATAAATTTAATGTAACCAATATTTCACTTCCACTTACCTAACCACTATTTCATCTATTAAAAAAATAGAATATTAGAGAACTGGACAAAAAACACTCAAAAGCTTATTGCAGTCTCCATAACTTCAGTGCATATATCCCAAAATTAATCATAAAGTATATTTCAATATCGTGCAGATGAAGGAAAAGGCAACACAGGATAGTGAATAAGTGCACTCAGAAGCTGGCTTGGAATGAATGTTTTCAGATGATGAAGGAACTGTTTTCTCCTGTAATCTTTTAAGCAGGGTGTAACTTTTCTTGGCAGCTTATTTAAAATGGTCTTTCCTGAGTCAAAACCGCAACATAAAGTAATCTAACAGAGAAAATAAGCATTTTATGCCATCAGGAAGGAAAACTTTAATGTATTTAACTACCTAGTAAAGTGCCTAGAACTCAAGGGTGACCATATGCCTGTAGTGCTGATGTAATTAATACTTTTCTAGTTTGGACAAGAGTTTATATGACTATGTACTTAATAGGTACTTAAAAATATTAACATTTCCTTCAGAGTTCCAGTTTAAATAACAGTTTATACAGTTACCATTTAATAAATGAAATGCCATTTTTTTACTAGGGTCTTTTTTTTAAAAGCATGAACAGTATGATGGTAAAGCTAAAGTCATTTATTCATTCATTTAGCAAACATTTTCTAGTGTTAAGCATGTTCCAGGTGATGGTAAAATAGTGGGAAATGAAACAAATTAATTTTCCCCCACTGTGGAGTTTATGTTCTACTGAGAAGCACACTCTAGAGTAGCAAACAATTGCATCAATAGTAGGCAAAATAGAAGTAATTGAAAAACAACACTGTGGGAGGAGGCAGGCACGATAAGATAAAGATGACATCCCTCTAATGATTACATTTGGAAAAGAGCATTGATTATTTGAATATCTTAGGGCAAGATATTTCTAGGAATAGATTAGCCTGTGTTCCACTGCCGAGATGGAAAACAAGGTCAGCATGTTTGAGGAATATCAAAAAGACCAGTACAGCTAGGGCAAAATAAGCAAAAGGAGACAAGGAGATATGGTTAAAGTGTTGTCTGGTGTCATGGTAAACAGTTTGAAGGACTGGAGGCATGACTTAAATATAAAGCACTTGCCTAGCAAGGACAAGGTCCTGAGTTCAAACACCAATACTGCTAAAAAATTAAGAATAACAAATGAGACAGAAGCAACTAAAAATAGATGTTCACAAAATAAGTGACTTGCACTCCCAGGCGTGGTGGTGCCTACCTGTAATCCCAGCTACACTGGAGGTAGACATGGGAGGATTATGGTTTGAGGTCAGCTTGGGCAAAATATTAGTGAGACCCATCTCAAAAACTAGTAAGTTGGCATGTTGGTGTACACGGATGGGGGAAGTAGGAGGATCTGATCTGAAGCTGGATCAGAACAAAAACGTGAGAACCTATCTGAAATGTAAATAACCAAAAAAGGGGTGGAGACATAGTCAAAGTAGTAGAGTATTTGCCTGGCAAGCATAAGGCCCTGAGTTCAAACCTCAGTTAAACACACACACACCAAAAATTGAAATGGTCGTGCGGTTCCTTGCATTTTCCCAGCTCTCTGAGGTGGAAATGTTTATAGGTCATAATCAGCTGAAGGATGGAAGGCATTTTCATAGGACATCTGAAAATGTAAGAAGACTTACTTGAAACAGCAGAGGGTTCTTACAGAAAAATGTCACTCATACTGGTGTAGAAGTCAAATAAGGAAAGCCTTCAGTCAAAGTAAGATAATTAGATTTGCTTCTTTAAGCAACAAAAGTCATTAATTCTATAAAATGACTACAAGGTCAAGCAGACAGAAAATACTTTATGGAAGAGATTGAAGTGTATTCTAGTACTTTCTCTGAACTTGTATTTTCAGGGAACATGAGCCAGGTACCACATTATCCCCTGTTAGGAGGAAAATTTTATTACATTGAAATCTTTGCCTATGGAAGAGAACTCCTGTCCGAAGTTTATATTCTAGAAAAGGCAATGATAACTTGAGCAAATACTAGAAGCAAAACAAAGGTCATTATCCATGCTTTAAGAGGGAAACCAAAATAATGTTATAGGTGTTAAAGAGGAAAAAACATCACAACATGCTGGAAAGTGGCAAAGAATTAGTAATCATGGAAGTGCCACTTATACAGAGTAGTTAAATGTTATTAGGATAGCAGAAAGTAGGTATTTTGTAGTATTGAAATAAGAAAAGCCAACTCCACATACATGAAACAGGTTCTCATTTTTCTGGAGTGTGTAGAAGGCTGTAGTAGAAAATAGGTGAGTAAAGCAAACAGTTTGAAATGACAATGTGGCATATTTAATTTTATATTAGTAATTTGTGCTTTATTCTTTAGGTAAAAGAGACCCAGGTAGTTTTGTTGAAATAATTAATAGCCTTTGTATTAGAAATAATACCCATTTGTGATGTATGAATGATGGCATAGAGTAAAATATTAAATTAAAGGCTATTAAAATAGGTCAACAGTAATGAGTATCTTAACTAGAGAAGTAAAATGGAAATAATCATATTTTCCAAAACATTTTATAGTTGAAATTGCTAGGATTTGGGGGCTAACTGAATATGATAGCTAATCAGTAAGAAGGGGTCAAAAAGAGACACAAGGGAGTTTCTAAGGCAAAGATTGTAGAAAGTGGTTAGAAGGGAAAACCAAGCACAGAGCCTCAAGAAATTTTCCTCTAAGCAGTTGAAGAGAAAGAGGATATATGACAGGAAATAATGAAATAATAAATTTTATTTGAAATAAAAGAAATTAATATAATAGCCAAATAGGGAATAGAGGAAGATGATCAATTAAGAGAAAGGAGTGGGGAGAGGGAGGGAGAGAGACAGAGACAGAGACAGAGAAAGGTTATAATCCATGTCAACAACAACATATAAATTAGTTCAAGATATGAACAAGAAAATATCTCTGAATATCAAATAATCGTGAACAATTTTGTAAGAGAAAAAGCTATACTGCTTGAGATATTTATGTGTTTAATTTCTACTTTAATCTAAAGCTATAATAAAGTCTTAGTTTTTTTATTAAGATCACACGTCTTTCTGAACATTGACCTCAAAACCAACCCCAACCCTAACTTAGTGAAGGATCCTCTGCTTTAGACCTTGACTTCCACCCTTTGTTTGGAGCTGCCTGTTATCTACTGCAAGGTGCAGTCATGATTAAATCAGCCAGATCAACCTCATGACTACTTTTCTCTGTCTCTAAACCCACATGTGAAAGTGACACAATATCAGAGAAAGTAACTGAAAGCTCTTGAAATTCCATTATTTTTTAAAACATATATCCTACCTTTTTGCACCCATCTTATGCCTATTACCCAGATTTTGATCATTGAATATTATTTAACATAATCATAAAGATGTACTGATCAGTGAACATCAATCCAGATGTGGTTTCCGTGCAGATGCTGAAGTGATAGAGCATCTGCAAAGCCTAACAAGGGAGAGGCCCTGAGTTCAAATCCCAGTACCACAAAAAAAAAAAAAAAGAGAAAGAGAGATGTAGTTCTGTCTTTTGGAGATATCAAATAAAAATTCAACAATGGGGATAAAAGCAGGGCTGATACAGACATGAAAAGAAGTAGAATAACTTCTGCCTATAATTCATTAATTTGTAAAACTCACTTGCTCGGTTGCTTCTGTAGGCATCATTTCTATTTTTCTGAGGTGGTTTTACTAGGTACAAACTTAGCTGAGAAAAGAAATTGTCTTGTTGTTCACAAAATGAGATGAACTATCTTTTGTTTTGTTTTGTTTTATTATTCATATGTGCATACAAGGCTTGGGTCATTTCTCCTCCCTGCCCCTACCCACTCCCTTACCACCCACTTCACCCTCTCCCTCTCCCCCCCACCCCCTCAATACCCAGCAGAAACTATTTTGCCCTTATCTCTAATTTTGTTGAAGAGAGAATATAACCAATAATAGGAAGGAACAAGTGTTTTTGCTGGTTGAGATAAGGATAGCCAAACAGGGAGTTGACTCACATTAATGTCCTGTGCGTGTGTGTTACTTTCTAGGTTAATTCTTTTTGACCTAACCTTTTCTGTAGTTCCTGGTCCCCTTTTCCTATTGGCCTCAGTTGCTTTTAAGGTATCTGCTTTAGTTTCTCTGTGTTAAGGGCAACAAATGCTAGCTAATTTTTTAGGTGTCTTACCTATCCTCACCTCTCCCTTGTGTGCTCTCGCTTTTATCATGTGCTCAAAGTCCAATCCCCTTGTTGTGTTTGCCCTTGATCTAATGTCCACATATGAGGGAGAACATACGATTTTTGGTCTTTTGGGCCAGGCTAATCTCATTCAGAATGATGTTCTCCAATTCCATCCATTTACCAGCGAATGATAACATTTCGTTCTTCATGGCTGCATAAAATTCCATTGTGTATAGATACCACATTTCCTTGATCCATTCATCTGTAGTGAGGAATCTTGGCTGCTTCCATAACTTGGCTACTGTGAATAGTGCTGCAATAAACATGGGTGTGCAGGTGCCTCTGGAGTAACCTGTGTCACAGTCTTTTGGGTATATCCCCAAGAGTTGTATTGCTGGATCAAATGGTAGATCAATGTTTAGCTTTTTAAGTAGCCTCCAAATTTTTTTTGAGACTGGTTATACTAGTTTACATTCCCACCAATAGTGTAAGAGGGTTCCTTTTTCCCCGCATCCTCGCCAACACCTGTTGTTTGTGGTGTTGCTAATGATGGCTATTTTAACAGGGGTGAGGTGGAATCTTAGCATGGTTTTAATTTGCATTTCCTTTATTGCTAGAGATGGTGAGCATTTTTTCATGTGTTTTTTGGCCATTTGAATTTCTTCTTTTGAGAAATTCTGTTTAGTTCACTTGCCCATTTCTTTATTGGCTCATTAGTTTTGGGAGAATTTAGTTTTTTAAGTTCCCTATATATTCTGGTTATCAGTCCTTTGTCTGATGTGTAGCTGGCAAATATTTTCTCCCACTCTATGGATGCTCTCTTCAGTTTAGAGACCATTTCTTTTGATGAACAGAAGCTTTTTAGTTGTATGAAGTCCCATTTATCTATGCTATCTCTTAGTTGCTGTGCTGCTGGGGTTCCATTAAGAAAGTTCTTACCTATACCTACTAACTCCAGAGTAGTTCCTACTCTTTCCTATATCAACTTTAGCGTTTGTGGTCTGATATTAAGATCCTTGATCCATTTTGAGTTAATATTGGTATAGGGTGATATGCATGGATCTAGTTTCAGTTTTTTGCAGACTGCTAACCAGTTTTCCCAGCAGTTTTTGTTGAAGAGGCTGCTTTTCCTCCATCGTATATTTTTAGCACCTTTGTCGAAGACAAGTTGATTATAGTTGTGTGGCTTCATATCTGGGTCCTCTATTCTGTTCCACTGGTCTTCATGTCTGTTTTTGTGCCAGTACCATGCTGTTTTTATTGTTATTGCTTTATATATATAGTTTGAAGTCAAGTATCGTGATACCTCCAGCATTGTTCTTTTGACTGAGTATTGCCTTGGCTATTCATGGCCTCTTGTGTTCCCATAAAGAGATTTTTCAATCTCTTCAATGAATGTCATTGAAATTTTGATGGGAATTGCAGTAAACATGTAGATTACTTTCGGGAGTATAGACATTTTTACTATGTTGATTCTACCAATCCATGAGCATGGGAGATCTCTCCACTTTCTATAGTCTTCCTCAATCTCTTTCTTCAGAAGTTATAGTTTTCCTTGGAGAGGTCATTCACATTTTTGTTAGGTTTACACCTAGGTATTTGATTTTTTTTTTTTGAGGCTATTGTAAATGGAATTGTTTTCATCCATTCTTTTTCAGTTTGTACATTATTAATGTATAGAAATGCTAATGACTTTTCTATGTTGATTTTATATCCTGCTACCTTGCTGATATTGATGATGTCTAGGAGCTTCTGAGTAGAGTTTCTTGGGTCTTTAAGGTATAGGATCATGATGTCTAGGAGCTTCTGAGTAGAGTTTCTTGGGTCTTTAAGGTATAGGATCATGATGTCTAGGAGCTTCTGAGTAGAGTTTCTTGGGTCTTTAAGGTATAGGATCATGTCCTCTGGAAATAGGGATATTTTGACAGTTTCTTTACCTATATGTATTCCTTTTATTTCTTCTTCTTGCCTAATTGCTCTGGCTAGGGATTCCAGTATTATTTTTAATAGGAGCAGAGATAGTGGGCATCCTTGTCTAGTTTCTGATTTTAGGGGAATGGTTTCAGTTTTTCTCCATTAAGTATAATGCTGGCTGTAGGTTTGTCATATATAGCTTTTATAGTGTTGAGGTACTTTCCTTCTATTCCTAGTTTTCTTAGAGCTTTTATCATGAAATGGTGTTGGATCTTATCAAAGGCTTTTTCTGCATCTATTGAGATGATCAAGTGGTTTTTGTCTTTGCTTCTGTTAATGTGGTTTATTATGTTTATTGATTTTCATGAAAGGACAGACAGCACCAAACTACAGGGAAAAAAAAGCAAGAAAGTAGAGAGTAACCTCAACTTAGGTACACACAATCAAACCTTCAAACAACTAAGACAACTAAATGACAGGAGTCACCACATACCTATCAGTACTAACACTTAAATGTAAAAGGCACTGTTTGATGAAATGGATTAAAAAGGAAGACCCAACAATTTGGTGCTTACAGGAGACCCATCTCACTGACAGAAATAAGCGTAGGCTTAGGATGAAAGGCTGGAAGAAGATTTACCAAGCCAATGGCCCCCGAAAACAGACAGGAGTAGCAACACTTATCTCGGACAAAGTAGACTTCAAACCTACATTGATCAAACGAGATAAAGAAGGACATTCCATACTAATAAAAGGGGAAATAGACCAAAAGGAAATAATAATCATCAATCTGTACACACCCAATGTCAATGCACCCAATTTCATCAAACATACCCTGAAAGACCTAAAAGCATATATTAAATCCAACACAGTGGTTGTGGGAGACTTTAACACCCCATTATCATCAATAGATAGGTCATCTAAACAAAAAGTCAATAAAGAAATCCAAGATCTAAAATATACAATAGATCAAATGGATCTACTTGATGTCTACAGAACATTTCATCCAACTTCTACACAATATGCATTCTTCTTAGCAGCCCATGGAACCTTCTCCAAAATAGATCCTATCCTAGGGCACAAAGCAAACCTCAGCAAATATAAGAAAATAGAAATTATACTGTGCATACTATCTGATCACAATGCAATAAAACTAGAACTCAACAACAAAAGTAAAGACAAAAAATATGCAAACAGCTAGAAACTGAATAACTCATTACTTAATGAACAATGGGTCATTGATGAAATAAAAGAGAAAATTAAAAAGTTCCTGGAAGTCAATGAAAATGAAAACACAACCTACCGGAACCTATGGGACACAGCAAAGGCAGTCCTGAGAGGAAAGTTTATAGCCATGAATGCATATATTAAAAAGACTGAAAGATCCCAAATCAATGACCTAATGATACATCTCAAACTCCTAGAAAAACAAGAACAAGCAAATCCCAAAACAAATAGGAGAGAAATAATAAAAATAAGAGCTGAAATCAACAAAATAGAAACCCAAAAAAACCATACAAAGAATTAATGAAACAAAAAGTTGGTTCTTTAAAAAATAAACAAGATTGACAGACCTCTGGCAAACCTGACTAAAATGAGGGGAGAAAAAACCCAAATTAGTAGAATCAGGAATGCAAAAGGGAAGATAACTTTCATAGCCTCTTAAAAGTACTTTCAAAGCCATATAGGTAATTGACTTTGCATCCAAGGTTAGGTAGTGCTGTATGGATTACTGGGGAACACATTTGTTGTTGTTGTTCTTTTATAAGTAATTGAACGATGATCACTACATGTACACATGTTTTGTTTTGCTTTATACATTAACTATATATTGGCATAATGTAAAATAAATTTTACTTTAAAATGTGCTAGAAATATTTTGAAAGATGAAAGGTCACTGATATACAAGGTTGAAAGAGTAATCCCTTTACAGTTAAACTCATGAATAAGAATTAATTTCATGTTTGACATGGTTTCACTCACTTTGTACTGTATTCTGTGGTATGTGACATAGCTGACTGCACTTGGTTTTCATCATCTTACTTTACATTTTATAGTGAGATGTTTTCACACTTGAAGCAGTGCATGACAAATTTCTCCAGCTCTCACTCTAAAAGGATCACCAAAGATGCTGTATGGATCTTCTTACATCAAAATAAAAATATGGGTACATGTTTTTAAGAGAACAGACTTGTACCATGTGTTTGATGCTCAGTAAACAATGCTATTATTCCCTTTTGCAAACAAAATCAAATCTTCTTAATGAGAATTTTTTATAGGGAAACTTCAAATAATACTTAACAAATGACACTTTTCTTCTATATATATAATTGTATAGGCATTCATTTATTAATTTTATTAAGATGTATGGAGTACAGCAACACATTGTAAACATTAATATATTATAGATTCTAACACTGAAATAAGCTTGTTTTGTGTGTTATGACTGTGGTAATGAATAATTAGTATGATCAAGTATATAACACTTTTTAATAACATGTTTGAACCAGAAGAATGGAATGCCATGTATTATAATTCTTATTTTATTGACAAGACTTCTCTGTTCCCATGAGTCAAAACACATTCCCTTGCAGAGGCTGTCTAAGATTGAAACTATAGGTTGATTTCCTCCTTAATTTCAATTATACTGTTTCTGCTATCTGGCTCACTGCTTGTATTATTTATTTATAGAAAGCAATTAAACTTACTCTAATTCCACAAATGATATAAAATAAGCTACAAGATGAAACAGTAACTGAAAAAATGTTCTGGAGTTATTGGCAATAAAACCAATTTTTGAGCTCAGATAATTGACACTAACAATCTACTTAACTTCTATTAATGACTCATGTTTAACATGGTTTCACTCACTTTGTACTGTGTTCTGTGGTATGGGTAATAGATAAAATTCTTAATTTTATGAGTTCTATTCATAAACATATATATTATATATACTTTAAAAATCTTTTCCAAGTTAACAAAACCTTATTTAGAAGTACCTATTCTTGGTCAGCAGTTTGGGGAATACACAACAATCAGAGAGGTATTTGCCCTCATAGAAGTTAAAATCTCATAAAAACAATTATTATCATTGTTATGAAAGATAAGACATAATTAAACAGAAAGGTAGCATGTCATATGTAATGGAGTACTAATGCAATGACAATGTACAGCAATAAGACTTGCTGTTAAATTATCTGTATAGGGAATAAATAATACAGGAATTCAGGAAAAAAAATAAGTTCAGTATATTGGAAAGAGGAAAATATGAACATCTTGAAAGAAATAAAATGCTTAAATATACATAGAGGCCTTAGAAGAGCACTTTTTAGGAAGAAATTGTCAAGGCATATTTCTAAGTGAGAATAGGTATGGAGAGGCCATTTGAACTGGATGGGAGTTGCAGGAAACAGAAATGTAAATGAAAAGGATACCTGGCTCACCTGAAGGAGGGCAAATGGCAAATCAGTGAGCTACAAGGTAAATAACTGAGGAGCTAGCAGTGTATCAAGAGAATCTCCATACAGACTATAAAATATAAAGAGGATCTGGCTTAAAAATAAATGACCAGATGCTAGAGATAAATAGAGTATTGACCCAAAGATAAAGAAACTGAACATGAGTTATGACTGCCAGTCAGTGTACAGGTGGACAAATATTGATTTGGCTGAAATGTTTGGGTAAGGAGGATAAATTGTGGAAGGAAACATCCCATATTTAAGAACATATTTTGAAGCAAAAGTGGGGAAATTGAAAAATTAAAGCATAGTCATAGTCAAATAGTTTAGTGTGTAATAACAATAAATACACTGTAATGTATTACATAAAGTAATGTTTTACCTGTATTTTAAAACATTAATTTTATAAGACAAAAATCCAAGTTAAAAGTATTGGGCTGGGCATTGTAATGGATGTCTGTGAATCAGCTATTCCGGGAGACAGAGGCAGGATTGTGAGTTTGAGGCTCACCTGGGCAAAGGTAGTGATATTCTATCCCCACAACAGAAATGTTGGGGGGCATAGTTCAAGTGGTAGACTGCTTGTCTAGCAAACATGAGGCCTGGGCTCAATCCCCTGTACAGCAAAAGAAAAAAAATGATTGGAAATAATGGGCAAGGAGTTTAGGGTAATCTGATCTCTCCCAGCATCTCTGTTTGTTTTTATTTCATTTATTTTATATAAGATAAACACAAAAATATAAAAGAAAAGACCAGGACTAAATTTTGTTAATCCTCAATTTAAATATTATTCATCAAGATTTCTAAAAAAATAAACATCTCACTTCTTTTACAATTCTGACTAGACATTTCATAATTCATTACTTCAAAGTATTTGTTCTGAGTTCGGTTAAATTAAAATTTGATTCAGTCTGTCCTGGGTGAACAAAGATTCCATAACAAAATGAGAATTCAAAAGGTAAAAAGTATAACATTGTCCATGCTTGCAAAATCATAATAGTCATTTCAAATTCACTCACCAATTGTAGAAACTGTGCTGTGTACTTCATGTTGAAAATGTCAGTGTTTCATTCACTCATCATATCTTTTGCTAAAGTCAAGCCAGTTGTTTGGCAGAATAATTGGAAGAGTTGTTTTTCCTATATTTTCAACAAAAGGTCTAAACTTACCAAAATTCTGTATTTCAAACATTTTTCAATGAGTTAGCAAATTCTACATGGTATCCATGGGGACTTCATTTGTTTAAATGCTTAAATATGCTTATTATTATTTGTGAAAATATCTGCTAAGTGACATTCTACTGGAAGACAAAGAATTGGATTTCTTTTTAACAAGCGAAAGCTCTTCAATGTACCATTAAATCTAATTTTTTAATACTTTACCTTGAGAAAATGAGCAAAATATCCTGTTGTGTAACTGATGATGCTTGTGGTCACTGTCCACATTATTACAGAGTATTGTTTCGGAATTTATAACAGATCTTTTTTGTTTGTTCATGTTCTTTCTTGTTTATTTTTAAGAGTCTTTAAAATATCCTACAGCAGTTGGGATCCTCTATCTTTAATTTTCTTCCTGTTTGACATTGTTCTAGAAGGAAGCAGTGGGAGAATTTCACTAGTGGTACTGTATCTTGATAACTTTACTCCTGAGTTTACTTCATCAGAGGTTACACGAATAAGATGGAGGCTCCTCACCACAAGGCCTCACTTTTATTAAACTTCACCTATCATTCATTACATAGCTTCTCCATACATCTTTTTATTTACTGACTCTAACTATGTTTTTTATAGAATCAAACAGGATAACACTATTTTTATCCCACTGTGAGCAACTCTCCCAAGTCACACAATTTAATATGCTTGTTTGTCCAACTCCTCAGCAATGTTTTCTGTGTGACTTCCTCCCCCTAACAAACTTTAGTGACAAAGGAATTCATTTAAGATGTTACTTTAGTGTTTTGTAGATATTATATGAGACATTTTTTTGACCGGTGCAGAAAAAAAACTGTCTGTCTAATGGTTTGGTTATATTTCATTACTTATTTCACTATTAAATTAGAAATTATAAGATACTTCATAATATTATTAATTTAGGAAATTTCAGAGAATTAATGATTTTTCATAACTTTTAACATTGTAAAATAGTGGCAGGTGCTTGTCATTATTAATAACATCTTTAGTTTTGAAATGTCTTGCTCCCAATGAGCCCCAAGATCCTAGGATATTGGAAACACATCACATGTTCCTAGTAATCAGTGTACAAGTTGATACTGGCTGCCTCCCCAGAATACCCAGAGCATGCATTCATAGGGAATATTAGGATTTGTCCAATGTGAATCTCAAAGTACAAAAAAGATACTCAGAGCAGTTCATAAGAGTTTATTTGAATAATAATTCAAATAATATTCTCAATAATTTTGGGTTTGGTCAATTTTTTTATCAGATGACAACATTGCTATTGTTTTTACCTCACAACATGACTGATAAATAGTTTAGACTAGCCTGAGAAAGATCAGCTTTTCCAGTTCCTTGTTCATTTGTGTGTGCACACTTTTTCTTATTTTTAAATTTGTCTTCTTCATACTTTTCAAACCCTGTATTTGTGTTAAGAAAGCTAGATTTTGCTACTCTGTATTTTCTAATCCTGTGATCTCATAACAGTGTACCAGAAAACTCTAAAACATTAAAAAAAGTGAAATGCTACAAAAGATTGAGCATGGCTCTTCATTGATCAAATCCTGACCTTACCTCAGAATGGTATATATACCAAAGGGACTGAGCAAGACTTCCAGTATCTATTAGTGCACTAAATATTAGTAACCCATAATGCATTTCTCATTTTCTAGATAAAAATTTGTGAGTAAAAAATAATGTGTGCATGAAGTATCTGGAGAATATATGGCGGATTCAGATACAGTAGGTTGGGGGTGGAACTTTAAAGCTTGCATTTTACAAGCTCATAGGTGACTGAGTCTGCTGGTCTCTGGCCCACATTTGTATTAACAATATATGTGTATTAACTTATAATGCTTTCACTCATTTTACAAGCATCTTAAGAAGCTGACTTCCAATTTAAAGACAGTAGTAGACAATGGGATTATCAGCCAGACTCAGGAAGATAAATATTATATGTTTTCTCTCATATTTGGAATCTAGACCTAAAAAAAAAGATATGAATATAAAGTGGGACTGTTTGGAAGGGAACCAGTGGGGAGGGAGGACGAAAGAGGAGCGTGATGGGGGTGAATATGGTCAACGCACTTTATATGCATGTACAAAAGTGGAATAATCAAACCCATTAAAATTGTTTAAAAGAAGGAGAGAATGAGTTAAGAAAGATCAATAGGGTGAATTTGATCAAAGCACATTATATGTATGTACAAACATATCACAATGAAACCCCTTTGTATATATGCTAATTATGCAAACAAGAAAAAATAAAAACCAAGTTTAAGAAGCAAATAACAATTATAAGCAATTGCAGTAATGAGGTAAAAAAAAAAAAGTTAGCATTGTTAATGAAAATGAAGAACAATGGACAGATCCCAAGAGATAGATCAATCTCATAATGAATGAATACATCCTATTGACATTGGATCCTTATAAATATTCTTTTGAGATGCACTTCTGTCATTTATTTAAAACAGCAGGAATATCAAATGTACTTCTCCATAAATAAGAAAAGTATGATGGCATCTTTCACTTTTCTGAAACATGAAACCCTCACTTGATATTCCACACTTACTCATTGTGCTAAATTGGTAATGTGTGTGTATCAATTATTTTAACATTCCTCTCCCAAAATTTTCAGAAAGCAAAATAAATGAATGTATCCCTTAAAGTAGTTGTTTCTGGACATAAAATATTTGTTATTTCATTCACCATTAGATCATTGTTTTGAACTCTTTCTTCCTGTCTTGTGAGTGTTATCATTTTGAGATTTCATTGTTGGTAGGGTAAAAAGAACTCAAGGAGAAGAACTGCTGCTTTTATGGAAAATAAAACTATAATGATGTAATGACCTCATCTACAAGAAAGTAAGGAAGAGGAGGAAAGGCAAAGAGATGCTAGGAGAGGAATGAATAAAAGGTTCAAGAGAGTAAAAAAATCTGGTAATTTTGGCAAAAATCTCAATCACAACTTCACAAATATGTATGTTCCCTTGCCATCTGCATTCCTGGTCCAATGACAGATTACTCTTTTCCCTGCCTTCAGTTGTAGGTTACATTTTCATGAGAAAGATAATGCTTATGGTGTGAAATAGAATCAGCCTTGGGGGCTCGATATTAAAACAGAAGTAATTTAGATGCCTTAGAAGTGAATCTAGGAACTTGTCCAGCCAGTGGTAGGAGTATAAGGGCAGCTCTCATCAGCACTTCAGCAGCTTTGCCAGGAGCTGTGCTCTAAACCTTTGGTTTTCATTACAAGGGAGAGACCGGGATGGGCATGAGGAATTATTAGATGACTAAAAAAGTTATATGGAAAACATGAGACCCACTAGGCACAGACTATTTATAATTCCCAAGTCAGTGCTATTTCCTTCAGACTGTGGAAGACAATATAAGGGAAAAACAAGCTAATTTCAGTGCTACCAATACACTCTCAGGACTCATATGGCACTCACAGATTGAAATAGCCAATGTGGAAAAAATGTCAGTTCACATTGCATTTCTCCTTCATTCAGGTATGTCATGAGGGAGTCACAACCCATTTAGAGTATCAGCACAATCATTGTCCACCTCCATCAATTTAAAGTAAAGAGGGGAAAGGGAATCATTAGGGTACAGAAAAATCAATTCTGGGCATCTGTCTGCATGCAGACCTCAGGCCAAAACAGATTGAGTACCAAAAAGTAGACAAAAGGGAAATCCCAGATTTCATTGTACAGTTCTTTGGTGCTGTTGCTATTATGTGACTAATGAACCTTTCATTTTGAATCAGTGTGTTTTACAGCTGAACCTAATCATTGTTTCTGTGACCTAAAACTATGATATGTGGCAGAAGTTGAGATGAGGTGAGGCATGATGGATTGTCATTGTCAAATTATTAATAGAAAAGTTCATTTTCTATTAAAAATACAAAATATGACATTTTATTCACAGCTCCTTTTTGAACTCTAGTTCCAGCTGCCAAAATCAACTATATCATTCAATGCTGCACAATTTTGCCAAATAATTGTAGGTAATTGGCAGTTTTGGTATTAAACTCTATTTAACTCCAGATTTTATGGAAATGATTTCACAGTATCATGTTTCTCCACAAACTACAAATAATTTTTTCTAAAAAATGTTAAAGTGTGATCAAACTCTATTTGATAATCGTAACAAGAAAAGAATAAAGCTAGGGAGCTTTGTTTCAGTTGAAATATTGATAAGATTATTCTCTAAGTCATGTTCAATATATTTATAATATGTACATATTGTAAAATTTAATATTGCAGCAATATCAATTATTCAACTTTTGTAAACGAGTAAACTGAGATCCAAAGAGGATAAATAATTCACTTAGGAGCTCTCAGTCAATTGATAAGTATGGAACCTACAAAATATGAGGGATTTCTAGCACTCATGATACCCTAAAGTTCAGGGAAAGCAAGACATTTTCATCCAAAGTCATACAGTCCTTTATGTGTCTAAATCCATATAGTCTGTATACATATATGTATATGCATATGTATTTTGGGGCCACTGGTAAACAAGGAAAATAGTATAATATTCCCCACATACACAATTAAGACTATTTCAGATATATCACAGTTTATTTTAAAAATGAATTGGCCGTATAAAATTCAATCATAAACATTGAAAATCATTTTCTGTTTTTATATGGTTCTAATGACGTCTTACTTTCTGATATGGATTCTAAACTAATGCAAAATTGCTTTATGGGATGAGATAGTGGTGAATATCCCAGACTCGCAGGCATTCAGAGCCAAACAAGCTGACTATGTCTTTTACAACTTTAACAACAAAAACATTCCAGAAAAAAAGTATTTCTGAAGATAATGTGGGACAGGTTTTATCATAGGAACTAAACAATGCATAAATAAGCTCAGTCTCAATGTAATTTCTTGTGAGGACATCTCAAGTTTAAGTATATAAACATTAAAACTCTTTATCTTATTTCAATATTGGATCAAGTTAGTGGATAATCTCAGGCATTCCTATGAATTAGAGTTGAATTTATTTCATTTTTTAAATTAATTAATTTTGTGTGTGTGTGTGAGACAGGGGTTTGAACATAGGGCTTCAAACTTGCAAAGCAAGTGTTCTACAGCTTGAGCCATACCTCCAGTCCATTTTGTTCTGGTTATTTTAGAGATTGGGTCTCACAAACTATTTGGCTGGGCTGGCTGGTCTCGAACCACAATCCTTCAGATCTATGCATCACAAGTAGCTAGGATTACAGGTTTGAGCCATCAGCCTAAGGCAAGAGTTGAATTTACTTTTCATCTATAGTTTGGGCTGGTGAAACTATAGCATAGCATTTCATTATAAAAAAGTAAAGATATGTTATTAAAACTCAAATTCAAAAGCATACTGTTTTTTATGTATCTTATTTGGTTGTTTGAGTAGGATTTTTCAGTTTTACAAATGTTGAAGAATTAAACAGTTTTCCTTTTCTACTTTTTTCTTTTCTCTTGAATTTGAGGAGTTTCTTAATTTATGCATTACTCCTCTGACAGGTATTGCACCAGAAAGCTATCTTTAGGTATAACAAAAAGATAAGGCTGATTCCCTAGTTTAATTAGGGAGAAATTCCTCAGTAACATTTCCTTTTGATTGCCACACTCCATGTCCATAGCAGGTTTGGTCAATGATTCTTAGCTTTTAGGCGTACTTATACTTGTGATTCTCCTTGATTTTATGCACTTATTTGGGTAATACACCCATGCACACATACACACATGCACACACACATAAATGGTGGTCTCAAAACAACTATTTCTCTTAAACTAAAAAGAAATATTTTCCCATTTAAAAACTCAGCTTCTTTAAATGTCTGCAATAAGTTGAAATCTTTTTTTTCCTAGCCAGTATATAAAAATATCAAAATTTAGGCTTAAATAGGACATTGTTTAAGTTGGAATATAAATCATATAAATATATATTTGTGTAAATTGCACATGTATTTTCTTTTTCCTTAATTAGGATTTGACTAAGTTTTATTCCACCATAGCATTCTATTTGTGTAGTTTTAAGTCACAAACCCAGTATAAAACTCTCTGCTACCAATATCACAGTAAGATCAGAGGAAAGCTACTTGGAAATGTTTACTAAAGAGACACTTCTAGTATCGATGTAGTTCATGTTGGAAACAGGACTACTTCAGCTTGACTGCAGGAAGACTTTGGGTATATGGAATTCTGTATTAGAAACTTTGGTTTAGGAACACTATCCAATCTAACATTCTGCATATAAATTCACATCTCATTAAATGTCAAGTTCATTCTTCTATGTACTTAAGCAAAATCAAACAAATAAACAAAGACTTAGTGTCTCCTTTACTCTTATATCATTTCATCTTTTATCTAGTCATATGGGCTCAGTGTTTTGAATATATCCCCAATCCCACAACTTGTCACCACCTTCACTCCTTCACCACCATCTCTTGGTTGGGTTATTACAATGGCCTTATAACTGATCTTGATTCCACCTTCTTAATTTTGGAATCTGTTCTCAGTTTAGCAGCTGGGTTGCATGCAACACTCAAATGCGAGCATATTTCACTTAGCGTGAAGCCCAAAGTCCTTAAATTGTTTTTAAGTTTCTGTATTATTTGGGTCAGTTACCTTCTATATGACCTTTCTATTAATCTTGCTTATTCTATTTCACCCCTGCAGACTTTCTTGTTATGAATGAAATTCACTTGATATGCTTATCCTTCAGAACCTTTGACTTTACTATTCCCTCAACTGAAACACTCTTCTTGATGTGCACGCATGAGTAGCTTCTTTACCTTTTAAATACCTTCACCAAATGAGAACTGTTTGATCATACCTCTAAATAAAATTGCAAAGCCAATGAACTAACCAACAAAAGCCAGTAACATTTCTAATTTGCCATACCTGCTTTATTTTTCCTTTTCTTACTTGTTACTATCTAATATAGCATTTAATTTACTTGTTTATCTAGTTTATTTTACTATATCTTCTCCTAGAATGCAGGCTACATGAATAAAGAAACCTTTTATTTTTTTGGGGGGTGGGTTTCATATGCCATGTATTTTGAATGGCAGTTGTCATGTTGTAAGCAGTCTATGAATAATTGTTGAAAGAATGAATTGAGTTACTTCAAGATGATAGCACTCAGGGATGGAAAAATATAGGTTTCATTGCTACATTCATTTTATACATAATGAAAATGTGATTAGGGTGTTTGGGGAAGATGATAAAATACCAATTGAGTGAATACTAGAAGGAGTTTTGGAATATGTAATGTATTTTAAAGGTATTTATTTGTTCTTCATGGTCAGTATTTTAAATTCAAATTATTCATATATCTAAATAGCAAATAAAGAACAGATTCAAGTTGTTAAGTTCTTATGAATAAAGCATATCTAAGTGCTTGAAATAAAGAAACACAGAAATCAAGGAGAGAGAGGTGTGCTATCTGGAAATGTAAATTAGAAAAAATAATTCAGTGATTATTTTCTGGATAAAATATTTCACATTTTAGTGAGAATGTTAGAATAAACTACTTAGAACCAATACCGTTCAAAGGCCTTCCATTAATCAGTCATATGAAGACAAGCATATATCTGACCTCAGTGAGCTTCCACTTTGACTAAGGAGTGTGTTGATAAACCTGATGAATGTAATGTACAGTGCCATTGGAGTCTCAGGAGGAAGACCTAACTGTTACAAGGGTACATGGAGGCTTTATGAAACAAAATGTCATTTAACCCATAAATGAAAATAGGTCTAGAAACTAACCAGGGAAAGAGAATATGAAAGTTTTGAAGCAGAGGAGAGAGAATATTAAGGGAACTAGGGAACAAAAAAAATGAATAAAAGTTCAGTATATGTGCAGCAGAGACAGCAAGAAGGAGTTGCCAAATAAGGTTGAAGAGATGTAGTGGAAGGGGGGCAGATTATGGAGGCCTGGAATATCATATGAATTTTAGATTTTACCTAAGCTCATTGGGAATCCATTAACATACTTAAAGGTCAGTTTTCCAGTTTAGCCAGCATTGAATTAAAGAGGAGAAGAAATGAATGAATGAGAGAGGAGCAATGCAAAGGAGGAGGATGCAGACTCTACTAGTAATCTAGGCTGAAGACATTGGTGGCTGCTTTAGGTAATGCAGTGAGAATGGAGAGATGTGATGCCTTAGGATGATTAGAAGGAAAATAGATTCTTGGCATAAAGTGGATTTAATTTGCACGTTAGTATAAGTAGAAACTGAAGTTTTTTTAATTTTCATGTATCAATTAGGGGCTTAAAATAAATATTTGAACTTGAGAAATGTATCTATGATACAAAAACATATATATGTGGTCATGTAAAGCACAAAGATTACATGAAATCACTTAAGGGAAGAGCTAAAAGAACAGGAATAAAAAAGTGTGAAAGAAATCCCATCAATTAGGAGATGAATAGAATAGAAGGAACCAGCAAATAGGAGTGGGAAGAAGCAATGTGGTAAAAGTTAAAGCCATAAGAATGTGAAACATAAGAGAAAATAATGGCTTGAATAGAGATGATTGTTAAGATGGCAAATGCTGCTGAACATTCAAGCAAATAAAGACTGAAAAGTATCCACTGGATTTACCTATGTAGATGACTATAGTGAACATGATGCTAAACAACCCCACGGGGGATTGATGGAGATGGGAACCAGTTGACAGTAAGTCACTTACATGGAGCAATCAGAAATGGAAGAGGCAACTCTGGAAGAGATCAACTGCAGGGAAGAGGTTAGAGAAATGGCAGAAATGAAACACAACAGAAGATCAAAGTAGAGTTTCTTTGTTTTGTTTTGCTCCATTATGAGAATCAAAGCCATATATAAAGACTGATGGAAAAGAGCAAGAAAAAAGTAAGTAAGGATAGAGAAATGGTAACCATCAATAGACCACATTCCTGAGAAAATGGGTGGAATTTAGAAAGCAAGATTATCCTTCTATAGAAGGAACATTTTAGAAAATGGGCTTCATAATGAAAATTTAGGAGATTTCCATCTGATGACTTCCATTTACTCTGAATTATGAGATGAGGTCAGAAACTAAAGATGAAGGTCAAGAGGTAGAATGATTTGTGGAAACAATTTGAATTTTTCCTGGCAAAGAATGACTGTATGAACTAAGTAGGAAGGCAAAATAGGATATCTGGAGGCAGTATTAAAAGAACTATTGAAGTTCGAGAATGTGTATTTATATACTGGGCTCTGTCTACATGTTGTAGTGTTTTCTCAAATGTCATGAAGCCAACATTTGTTGGAGTCATGCCAGACAAATTGACAAAAGAGTAGCTGAGCAAGGAATTTAGTACTGAGACAAAACAATGGTTATAGTTATGGGCATGAAATATAATCTCACTCATAATACAAATGAAAACAGTTAAAGTTAAGGAGAAGGTAGAAAGTCTCATTCATTCATTCTATAAATATTTACTAAGGAGCTATTATGTTTGTGCTATTACATATGTTTGTACTCTTACATTTTGAGTGAGGTTTATAGACTAAAGGAGTTTTGATATAAAAGACTTTTTCATGTAAGATTTACAGCAAGTATGGTTTGTGAGCTAATTTAAGGTATAGTCATAGTTATAAGTAATAGAAGTGGAGTTGAGGAGAAGACAAACAAGTTATTGAGAGGGTCATTGGGGAGGTAGAAGCAAAAAGACAGAGCATGTGAACATAGAACTAACTTGAATGATAGCAGGACTTCAGTGAAAAGAATGAATGAGAGTGATAATCAGTAAATGGGGAAAATAAAAGTCATATAATGACAAAATAGAATGAGCATCAAAGAGTGAGAATTTATGAAAGACAGCTATGGTGAAGCTATCAGGGTAGCAAATTATCACACTTCTGGATACTGAGAGTCACTGAGTATAGGAGATTATCATTTCCATGACATAACTTGGAGATAAAAACAAAGACCACATAGAGAGCCTGATTTTAGTTAAAGAGGAAGATGGAAGAATCTTAGACGAAACAAAGAAATGAGGGAGTTTTCTAACTCAGATTTTATATAAGTAACTAATAATCTTTTCTGGGAGGTGAAAAATATAACACTGGGCATGCACATGCACTACTGTTTATACAGAAAATACATATTCCAAGTCTTCTTTTCATAACAGCAGCTATAAATTTCCTCATGAGTATAGAGTAATAAATTTATCTGATGCTTTTGTTATTGTCTTTTCTGTTTTTCATATTTGCTCCATTTCAACATTGACATTTCATTTAGCATTAAGCTATATTTAAAGGGAAATTTCCAATGAGATTCAAAGTTATAAATACATTATTTTAATTTATTTGAACAAAATCAGAGCCAAATGTGCCTCCAAGACATATTGCTTTGGTTTTTTCAGTCTGCTTTAGAGCTATAAGTTGCTCTTTAAAGGAACACTATATTACGTGAACATTTCTTCTCTCTTAATTCTTTGCTCAATTCCTTATCCTAGTAAATGTGCTCAGCACATTAATACCATACCAGGACCTATTGATTACATCAATGTAGGCACAGGTTGAAAATTTAAAGGAAAAGAAGATGGATAATTGTCACATTTGTTCACATTGTTTAATGGTAGACATGAGCTCAAATATATTATCTGCTAGTTCTATGGAACACAATCTTTGAAATGATTCATAAAAGAATTTGCAAATATTCAAACTGAAAATATTTTAAAAGGTAATGTAAGATATGAGAATACTTCATATCAGATTAGACACAATAAATGAGATAATCATAATTCAAATTGTGTGTGACTGCACATATAGTTGTTTATAGATGAGTGTGTGTTGTGTGTAGGAGCATAGGTCGGTAGGTAGGTATGTAAGACAAAGGTGAGAATCAAGTGTTCACAGTTGTTTAAAGCCTTCATATATAGACACATATACATAGATATACATACATACCTATATGAAGTCTTCAGATAAAGTCACACAAATTGTGCTGCACAAACATGAGTTTGCTAATTCTTGCATAACTTTGCATTTGCTATGTTGTATATCAAAGAAAATTAGCATACTCCTAAGAGAGGATACAATGTGCTCTTTACAAACTTGTGTTTAAACTCTGGTTCAACCAAATTACATTTCCTCATTTGTACAGATTACTTCCATAATGACTGCATATATGTTACTGATAATTTGACAGAACATAGTATAGTTTTGAGAAGTATAACTGTCTTAAATTTCTTAGAAAGAAAATTTTGATTTTGCAAATTACTACTGGACAAAGATTCAAGACATTATCCCAAATGTATTCTGAAAGCATTTCATGAAATAAATATCATAGCAACCATATGTAAGATGTATATTTGGGGTCATTGAAATCAAAGTATTGGTTAAAGATGTAAGAGTCTAGAGCAGCTAGTGGACCAGTAAATAACACTTAATATCCACTTCTTAGTTTGGAAACAAATAAGAGAGAAAATCAGACACTTAGAAAAACCACACTTTTATATGTCAAGAGATATATTGCCACATTGGGCTCCCTAATACTTTGCTGTGGAATTAAACATTCTTTTACATGGAGTGGAGAGTGAATTAACTTCTCCACCAAGATAATCCAAGTTTTGGAAGGCAGATCAGAATTCTATCTCTCTGAAACCCATGTTCTGAGAAAGGAAAAGAGAAGGAGTCTTTGCTGACTTTATGCACTTCCTTCTCTTAAATCCATATCTCTCACTATGGAGAAGAATAAGTGAAGTGAGGTGGTGGAGAGTAGGGAAGAGAGACAGGAATATAATTGTAGTGTAAGTCCCTCTATGTGAAATCAGGAGGATAGAGAAATAAAATATGCCATACCAACAGCAGAGGAGATTCCCCAAGAATAGGAAAAACAAAGACTTAGAAAAAATGCTTGTGAATGTGAATATTCAAAGGACAGGCTAGACTATAGCACCTACAAGGAATTCATCTTAGACACTTCCATCTCTAGCTGACTTCTCTCACCTTTATTGCTTATGAGTTGTTTTGAGAATCAAACCTTTTGAATCAGTCAAATTTGGGTCTGAGCATGTGACAACATTATACTTGCAAGTGATCAAAAAAAGTTAGCTGTCTCCCCCACTTCTTTTATTTAAAAGGAAAGGAATTAGGAATTGGTAGTGGCAGGGGTTAGGGGGTAAGCTGTTTTTGCACAGAAGAAATTTGAAGAGTTAATAGAATGTAAAGAAAGAAAAGTGGTTCTATTCTGTGAAGAGTCTTTGAGAGGGTATTTTTTTTTTTGCTTCCTGATTTCTATATTTATGTCATCTGTTTCTATTATCATTTTTAGTTTTGCTGTGATTATTATATTAGTATAGGAGTATGTAATCAAAAGTTGGGTTTTTTTTTTTATTTCTCAGAAAGACTAATAGGGCAAATATGTTCCTAAAATGTATTGTGGTAGGAAGAAATGGAGGAATATAAACCAGTTTGGAGAATGTTATAAGGAGGCAGTAATAAACATTTATATAAGATTCATGGGAATAAGAACAAGAAGAATTAAACAATATGAAGCATATAAAGACTTAAAACCTACCTACTGAATAGTCTATTGCATTCTTAATTGATTTTATTGAAGAACATAGGGAGAAAAGATTTCCAGGATCATAGTTAGCTTCTAAGATCTGGAAAGCCAGAGACTGGAGAGAAAAGTAGGAAAGCAGGGATCTATGGCTTAAGGAAGCCTGGATGTCTGTAGGTGCTACTGGTCAGATAATTGTCTCTGCTTGTTTTCCCATTGCATACTGTATTCCCACCATCATCCTGAAATCTATACATTGTAATTTCTTTTTTACCTGATAGTCTGTTCTTCATCATTCTCAGCCATCATGCACTGGCCTAAGGGATGAATTAGACATGCACTTGGGAACTGAAAAAGTCACAGAGGCATAAAGAGGAGAGGAGAGGGTATTCCAGTCAGAGAGTGGCTTGGCATTCCACTAAGTGGAGAGTGGTCTAGCAGGCAATCAGATATGCCTTTTTGGTTTCTTAATAACATTCTTATCATGTCCTGATGGGCTCCTCTATTTTTGAATTTCAAGTAACTCCACTTGCACCACAACAGTTGTGTGTAGTTTTTTATTTCCTGACTTAATGAAAATTGTTCTTTTCATATGATTACAGAACAAACAAGAATTTTATTTGCCTTTGAATACTTATAAAGGTAAATATTCAATGTCTTTTATATTGCAAGGTGTCCATGACACCTTGTATTTTTCATAAGGAATTATGGAATAGAATAGACTTTATCAGAACCTTGTATTTTCTTACAGCCAGTGAAATAAGTATGAGAGGCCTGGGCTTCTGCAGAAATTGAAATCTAGAAATCTATAATTCAAGTCACACAGTAGCTTGGATAGGCAGCAAAAGTAGGACTTTTTAATATTAAAAATGACAATTTTAAATGGAGTTATAACAATTCTCAAATCAAAAATCCATTGCTTTGAGAGAAGGAAGGGAGAGAGAAAAATCTTAACAGCAAATTTTATAAATAAGTTATGTTTCACACACATTTCTAACTGGTTTATAAATCATTTTGCTTTAAATAAGCTGATCAAAGTCACTTGGAAATTCAAATCTTAAGATTGCTTTTACACATTTTTCATTATTTCTCTTCTTCGCTTGGAATTATTATACTATGCAATCAGTTACTGGTAATTTCATTTTGCTTTGATGTGTCCTTATAGAATTAACTTCTGTTTATAACCAAGAGTCTCTACTTCTTCCCAAAGGGAGCTTCATATGATGTAATAAGATGTCTCAGTGCTTCCAAAGGAAATAATTGGATTTTCCCAAATTGAATTTAATTTGTATAACCTCAGTAAAGTCATTCACTTCTTTCAAACATTGTTGTGTGTTTTCTTCTTTTCTTGAATAATCAGTACATCCAATTCCTAAACCAACGCTTATTGATCTGGAAGAAGTAAGTTATTCTGCTAAACTTTCTCTTCTGCTAAAAAAGCACGAGAGTTATAGCAGCCACTTGACAACACATGCACAATTGAGAGAGAATATGAATATATTATGCTCACCTGGGCCCCTTCATCTGATTACTCATAGATTCATTTGCAAAACATATGTGCCCCTTCCAGTGGCCGTGCTGGACAATCTGGTGTGGTTTGCAAGTTTGGAATTCTTTAAATTTGACTGAGAAGAGCCATGTGGGAAGAGGAACATCAAAAGAGAAAACAATAAAAGTATTCTCTCTACTTCTGTGAAAAACATAGTTAAATAGTATCTTTAAACTCAAAATAGATAATTTGACAATAATTTTGGACAAATTGCTTTTTTCTCTGTGGTATTTTTTAACTAAGAAAATTCATCTTTGCATTTTCTATAAACACAAAATTTGAAATTGGAGCCCAGTCATGGCCTAAGTACCTTCCACAAGACTCCACCTATTAAGTCTTCATGACATTGGTGAATCTTTGGAGATCAAATCATATCCAAGTTCAAATTCAAGACCCTGATAAGAATTACAACTTAAGTGACAAAGGACCATCTAGCTCCAGCTTAACAGCATGATCATCTTTAATGAATGATAAAGTTATCTTTCCCTTAATTTTAAAAAGAAATTAGAGATTTTATGTGTGCATGTGTGAATGTATGTGTGATGCATATGATAAGGTTTTTGAGATTATTCTGTCCAGGGATTTCCTTGTATTACGAATGTACCTTTTTGGCCCTCATCTGCTAAAGATAACATTAAGTTTAGACCTCATCATCAGAGCGTGAATTAACATTTATTGTGGGGAGAACAGCAATAGATTTATTTTTTAACTGATAGTCACCACTTTAGCAAAACATCCTAGTCAAGCCCAATGAAACTCTTAGGAAAAGATTATAAGCATAAATTTAAGCCTTAGAAAGTAAAATCAGCTATTATTTTTCCTTTTTACTTATTAGTTTCTTCTAGCTTGTCTCCCTTTTGAAGACTGGTAGGGAAACACAATATGTCATACTTCAGGAGATAAGCATTACATCCCTTCATCTGGCTAAGAACAGGCTCAGCAGCAATGTGTGTTGCAAACTGTGTTAATTAATTAATCATGGCTTTAAAGCTATAGATTAAGGCATCCTGTGTTTGGAAGAGTTAAGAAGATTATCTGTCCACTCAGTCATTCTTTACATATGCATGGGCACACAAAGATGAAAAATTGATCAATGGCAAGCAGAGGTGTAATGTTATAGATTTTTGAAGGAGAGAGAAAATTAACCCTTACTCCTGGGCTTTGAACATTCAAGTTGGGGGAGACTTAAGTTAATGTAGGCTACGGTATTATTACCTGCTTTCTATATGAATTATGGCCTTTGCTTTGAGTTATATTTTATGAAGTCTTATTAGGAAATTGATGATTTCTACATAAATTAGAGGAAAATTTTATTTCTAAAATAACATAAGATCATATGTCATTTACTAATACTTGAAAGTGACATTTGATATTAGAATTAAATAGAAAATGCTTAAGGAAACGTGTTACTAATAACAGTAAATAAAAAGTAAATAAAGGCAGAATTTATTATTGAGAAAGCAAATCTGAGATTTTGCTTGGGCCATTGGGGCAATAAATTGATCAAGTCATAAATACCTAAGAGTTGGTCAATTGTTGTGCTCATGGAAAATAAATATTTCCTACTGATACTTTGTTAGAAAATATCTAAAATTTAGTGCTTATAATAGTGATTATATTTGTGCTATATCAAGATGTTGACCTTTTCCAGAGATAAATATTTTCAGTAAAGGTTAGGTCACTTCTGTATGATCCAGAAACTCCAAAACAAATGGCATTTTATGTGAAAAGAAAGAAAAAAGATACCTGCTATTTTCCCTGGCTTATGATTATTATGGCTTATAAGCTCAAACAGAAACCAATAATGAATAATTTTTAGCTGAGGAATTAGATTGTGAAATGTGATATTAGTGTTTAAGACATAGAGTCAGCCCAGCATCCAGGAAAACAGAGTACAGCAAATGGACTAGTCATTTTGAATGGTGTTGTCATCATGCTCTTTGTAGATTAATGATTTGTATTAGCCTCAGTAATCAGCTGGAAGGTTACCTGGAAACATGCAGCATAGACTTTAGTTCTGTAGCTTTCTCCTATTTATATTTACATGGTCTCTTGCATGAGGACTTCTTTTGAACATTTCTCTTCACGTGATAACTTCTTAGTCAGTCAGAAGTTTCCAATTGAGAGTTTTTGCTTCTTTTAATTTGATAGTAGCTAGAAAACTATTAAAAATAGACTACTGATGGTGACAAAAGGAGAAATCCAAATAAAAGAAATGAGCACCCAAAAGGTGGTCCTGAGGCTTTTATTTATATGGGTACAAAGATGGTAAATAGCTCTTACCTCAAGTAGGGTGTCTGTACAGTAATTGTCCATTGGCCACTTTTTCATGCCGTTACCATGGATGTAACCACAGCACAGCTGAGGTGTCTGCTGTCTTTGCATTACAGGCTTCTGCCAGTTCTCACTGAGAGGCAGCTGATTAGTGTTTTTTTCTCTTAAGAAAACATTACCATGTTTAGCAAGTACACTGTGCCAAGTGTTAATAGCTTTACATTAATCCTAATAATAGTCTTATCACTAATCCTAATAATAGTCTTATCTGGAAGCTAATAAAAATGTGAATTTCCTGATGAGGAAACTGAGGATACTAAAACATGAATGTACAAGTGTGAACCTATACATAAAGGAAAATAAGTGCAGGATTAGAGAGATAAAGTCATTTTATAAGCAGATAAATGTCACATTTAAGATTGAAGAAACATTTCAGAAACTCCTTGTGCATCGTAGTAATGTCATCTTAACCTGGAGCATCAACACAAGGAACAGATCCTCCATGTGACTTCCAAGGCTTGTGGCTCCTGGAGAAAGCACTCTCTGTTATTCCACAACTCCTCCACTCCTAGCATGTGGAAGGTATAATGGGGAACAAAAGCTATGGTTTAAATGACTGAGGCATAAAATTATCAAAAATGTCTCACCTGTGTGTTTAGCTAAATACATAGGCACATTTTCTTTACTGATTCATTTATATTATTTCAACTTTCCAGGAATTTATAGAAGTCCCTGGAGAATAAAAGAAGACAGTATGGGAAATAGTGCTAAAGTTTTTCCTACAAAGGAAGAAAAGTACTGCTCCCTTGTTTGCTGACCTAAAACTATTTAATACATATCTTATTTAATAGATACATTTTTAAGAATACATGCATTTTGTTTACTTTTCCAAATCTTATAAAATACACATAACTTTTATCAAATAAGGTAGCAGACAATTATCATTTGAAAAGCAATGTGAAACAACTAGACCCTGACGCTGGCTATTATTCAGTGAGCTATTCTCTTATCTTTCCATGTTTTATATAATAACCTTCTCTCTCTCTCTCTCTCTCTCTCTCTCTCTCTCTCTCTCTCTCTCTCTCTCTCTCTCTCTCTCTCTCCTCTCTCTCTCCAGGTAGTCTAAAACACATGCTGGTTTGAAAATACAGGCAGGTAGTAAATGGAAACTTAATAACTTAAAAATAAATGTTGGTTTCTTCAATGAAATAATGACATGATTTTCCTCCTCAGAGCATTTTGCCAGTCTTGACCAATCATGCTTTCCTGAGAAATAGGTCAGCATTCAGATTCCCTCTGCATTAGAATTTAAGATGTGTTTGTTAACTCCACATGCAAGAATCCAGCAGGGGAGATCTATCCTGGATTTCATGCTTACCCTCTAATTCTGGTCTCTGTTACCTTGAGACTTCCAGGTTACATATCCTGCCATGTGGTTTTGAGGATGAAGTCTTATGTTACCTGTTGTTAGATTTTATTTCTGAGACTTAGCCTTGATGAGTAGGTGGAACAAAATCAGTTACTAGGAATCTAACTCAGATTCCCTAAATGGATTTAAAGAAATGTGTGTTAGAGCCAGTTCATGTCACTGAGCAGTGACTTTAGCTGAGTTTTTATTATTATATATTCAATACTTAGAAGGAATCAGTACTTGAAATACTTTACATAATTTTTCTTCTTTTTTTTTCCTTGCAAAATATATTTAACTTACCCTGGATACATTGGTTTTCAAGGTTTTTTTCCTTGCCCACTAGCATCAGTATCACTTCTGAACTTATTAGAAGTGCAAATTCTCAGGCTTTCTAAATCAGAAACACATCAGAAGGGACCAATCAATTTATGTTTTCACAAGCCTCCATGAGATTGTGATGCTTGCTAAAGTTTTAAAACTGTTCCACTACATATATAATAGATGCTTCCAACCTTTCTAACAAGTGCTTATTCAATTATTTGTGTTTTCACTAGACTTGGTTCATAGAACTAAGCATATATTAAAAGGTCACTAGATTCTTAAGCACAGTGACATTAAGGAAGTATGTGTCCATTACATATATTGATCTGCCCTTTAAGAGTTGTCAGGCAGCAAGCCTGGCTGTGTGAAGTAGTGAACAAGTAGGATGCACACTCACACTGATCCTCTTCGAGTTCAGGGTACCCTCTGCTTTTGTCTCACATGGAAAGGAAGAGCAAGGACTAACTAGCTAGAAATATTAAACTTGATAAAATGACTTGTGTTTTCTATTGTTTTCATTTACTTTCTAAGTATTCATTTTTCTATTGATTAAGAAAATACATTTTCTGCAGACTCCAAGTACTGATTCCTTCCAGATATTCAATATACCATAACCAAAGTTGAGATTAACTACTCCATATGTGTCTGCCAACACCTCATTTATTTATATTTTTATAATATGCCAGGTACTGACTGAAATACATCCCAAAAGAGACTGCAATGGAGAAGGGTGGAGAAGGGATTCCATCTGACTCTTTCCATGCTAGCTATGAATTATGACCATAAAATCAAATCTGAGTCATAAGTGACTCAACTCATCATAACTCACTTATCAGGCCAAATCCTGAGATTGGTAAATCAGAAAGCCAAGCACCTGACACTCAGGTGATGTATAAATCTTGCCAGCAGATTTTTCCTATCTCAGGCTGATCTGACAATAGTAGTATATTTGTGGATATAAATTCATGTGGTTAAGAGAATCAGTCATTTAAGAGATATCTGTCCGAGTACACACAGGGTACAAAGCATCATGGGATATCTAGAGATAAATCCCACATTGAATCCATGCAGTCTGAGCAGAGAGCCCACGGCAAAGCAGGGACTTCAATATTCCAAGAAAAAAAAAAATTCAAAAACTCTGGAGTCATAACTTCTTCAGAGCTTAGTTCAGGTTCTACTATTGATTTACCTCCTTGTTTAACACAGGGTCTAGTGTGCAATAAAGTCAAAATAAATTAAGATTATTTAATCTCTGCTCTTTTCTGAATTTCCTTATTATAATTTTCTAAATAGTCCTGTGGCAATATCACACATTGCTTAGGTTTTCATCGTGGGTTCTATGTTGGTAAGCTTTATTTGCACTTTTTCAATGTCCAGACATCTGGGGGCCCTGTTAAATCATATCTTTTGCACGTAAATGTTTTACAGACTTATGTTAGTTGGTACACAGTAGCTATTTGCTAATGATTGTAGAAATAGCATATGAGCATACAGCATATTGGCTTGTAACGCAAGACATGAGACACAGAACACTGAAAACTGAGTGGCCCAAAGCTTTTGAATGCAGAGAAGGCAGACATCCCTAGGCTACAGGGAGGGAGCAAATGTAATATCACAGGAGTGATAAGGTGGAATTTAATCTACTACTCAGGAGGTGAGGGTGAGTGGGCCACCTTGTGATCTCAACCAAAAGTTAGAAAGACATCATCTCAGTCAACAAGCCTGGTGTGGTGGATGCACTTACAACTCCAGTTGTGTGAGGCACAGTTCTCCAGGCTGCAACAGGCTCAGGCAAAAACGTGAGACCCTTTTCAAAAAACTAATCAAAGCAAAAAAGGGCTGAGAGTGTGGGTGAAGGGCCTGCATGGCAAGCACAAGGCCCTGAGCTCAAACCCAGTACCTCCTAAGATAAATAAATAAAATTCAGTCTTCATTTCACAGTTGGCATAACCTAATGCCTGACAGATTAGTGTTTTACTTTCAAAACAATAGAGTTTTAGGTTGTTTTGTTCTTTGTTCTCTCAAGTTCCTGATTTTCCATTGATCTTATCAGAAGTTCTTTGGGCAGAGAATTTGTTCTTTTAGACTCTCAGTAGCACAAGATACAAGAGACAAATATATACTTTCTACACAACACTGAATATAGAATTTATAAACCTGTTGAAGTCACCATAAGAAGGGGACTAAGGAAAAAGCAGGGGATGAACCAATTTGGGCTATAATACATATATACATGGAAATGTCACAATGAAACTCCCTGCATAGCTATCTTATGCAAACAAAAACGTCTTTTTCAAAAATGGAGAACAGGAAAGCAAAACAGGTCCTGTCTGGGATTGGTACCAGTGGGAGGGGGAGGATATAAGAAAAGGGTGTAGGAATGTGAATATGGTGAAAATATTATGTACTCATGCTTGAAAATGGAAAAATGAGACCTATTGAAACTATTCCAGGAATGGGGGAAGGGAGGGATAAAGGAGAATAATGGAGGGGGTGAATTCAACTATGAAATATTGTAAGAACTTTTGTAAATGTCACAATGTATCCCCAATACAACAATAATAAAAAGTAAAAAGTGTTTTAAAAAAATTTTAACAGCAAACAATACATATTTGTTTGTGGTTCCT
Source organism: Castor canadensis (assembly GCF_047511655.1). Classification (NCBI taxonomy): domain Eukaryota; kingdom Metazoa; phylum Chordata; class Mammalia; order Rodentia; family Castoridae; genus Castor; species Castor canadensis. The sequence goes on from NC_133387.1 coordinate 41,180,423, forward strand.
GGTCATTATTTTGTATTTTCCAAACATGTGAAAACTTTCTCAAACCTAACAATAAACCCGAGCAAAATTCATGTCATATTAAAACATACTAAGCATACTTTTTGAAGTTTAGCAAAATTTATTTAGTGAAGCAGGGAGAAATAGAAAGTAAGGAAGGAGTACCACTGGGCACAAGAATAGCTGGTAACAAGCTATTCAAAACTTTTTATCCTTTTCTTTTCATACTGTGGATTGAACTCAGGACCTTGCGTTTGCTAGGCAAGTGCTCTACCACTTAGCCACATCTTCAGTCCATCTTTTAAATGTTTTTAATTTGTGAATATTAAATTGTACCATGAAACTAAAATTTTATCATATAGGTATTTTGATCATATTTATGTTAAATGAAAATTTAACATTGATTTTTAAATTATATATTTGTAAATATATATATACTTATATATATATTATCCCTACATTATCTCTGCAATATATAAAATATCTGCTAAACTAACTTTAACTCCAGGCTCTGAGCCAAGCACTTTGATGATTAATAAAACATGATTAGGGAACGAAGCTAAGATGGCTCTTCAGTTTGGAGAAATGGGGTGAAAAATAATAAAGAGAGGAAATTGCATGAATATTTGAGTGACACCTTGGTGTTCCTCAGCTGATCCAACTATATGTTTTTCTTAGCCAATTTATTGGCACATCTTCTTAAGTTTAAGAAATGGACAGAAAAGAAATAAAGTATGCATATTCACAATTTTCCCAGTCTGCTAAGGAAAAAAATTCAGCAGCAAACTTAAAGAGATCTTTGAATAAAATATTTTCTTTTTATGAGCTCCTTTCATTTCCAAGTTATTTTTGGCCCAAGCCAAATGAATTTCAAAGGAATATCAAATAAGCATTGAAGGATACAGACATAGAAAGGGGAGTATACCACATGCTGCTGAAGGCTTTAGAATAGATTCCTCTGGGTCTTGAAGCCTCTGGTTTGGATGTGCGTTTTATATTAATTAAAAATAAAAATAAGATTTCTCCCCGGTCTGGGGAAGATCTTAGTCTCTCTGATGGTTTTGCCTGCCAGGCACACTCATCCTAGGTTTTGCAGAGATTATAATGATAGAATGTATTGATCTGAGCCAACAAATGGTAAAACAAAAGTCAGCTGGGGCTCCCCTTAATAATAAATGCCTAGGGTTTTCCATAATTCTTAAACCCAATGGTATTATATATACTGATTCGGCAAGCAGCCAACACTCTTAGCATACTAGGCAGGGTGTCATAGTAAACAGAAGCTCTGTAAAAAATTTAATAGCTCTATATAACTGAGAGGCAGCAATCAAACCAGGAGGGCAAAAACTCTTGCAAAGACAAATACTGTGATTGCCTTCCCACTGTGGCTCCACTGTGATTCACAGCTTCTTGGGTATGAATTCAAAGAAAAGCAATGGACAAAATCAAAGATATTAATGGTGTCATGGTTAAAGATGAGAATTCAGAAGTCTGTTTCAAAGTGCTGGCTTTGCACTCAGGGATAGAAAAGAATATTTCATTTTCTAAGTTCAGATTGACCCATCAGTTCAGTGACTGAATTATTTTAGAGACTTGCTCTGTTTTATATTTAAGCTACTTGCACATTTTGTAGAAAGAGTTTTCAATAGATTGCATTTTAGTTTGCCACTTGTATTTTAAAAAAGAAAGGAAAATTGCATTAATGAGAAACTGTTCTTATATACAAGTATCAGGCTAAAAACTGTTAGAGTTGAGTGAATTGCCTGTATCTGTGGAGTTTAGATAATGGCAAGAAGATGACAAATCACTCTTTTTGCCAATAAGTCATTGGCTCTTCAGACACTGATAAATGTATTTTAATGATTTTCCATTAACCTCATGCTTAATCTTTGAAAGTGATTAAAACATATTTTCTCTGTTTTATATTATTTCAACTAGTATATGGATGTCCTTTGACTAAAGAAGCAAATGTGTTTCTGATAAGCAGTGATAATTTGAAACAAAAGCACCCTTTAAAATTTTTATGCCATTTGCAAAACCTAAATGATGGCAAATTTTATGGAGCAATCTAGATTAACCGATTTTATATGTAGTGTTACTATTGAACACAGCAAACACAGTGTCCTGTCTTAACACATGATCCTTGAGAATGAAAGTCATAGTGTGGTTGCCAAAACCTAAAATAGCTTTGCCAATGGATATTTAGTTTTTTCTCTGCTTTCTGAGGCTGTCTTATGCCTCATGGTATGTTTTACCACTTACAAGTTCTATATGTACTTCCTGTTTGAATTAGTCTTTTGCTTCCCACTGAAAATAACACAGATCAATGTCACTTCACAGTACATTAGTGAAAAGTACAACCCGAATCATTTGCATAGCATAGGGACTCTAATGGCAGAGATGCTGTTATTCAAACCTGTAAACGTTATCATTATTATAACACATTCTATGCTCATCCATTTCATTCAGTCTATATTAAGAGACAGCTGATAAACTGCTTTGTGATAAGAGATCTTTGGGATATGGAATAACATCAATATTGAACCAGTAAAGAGAACACAGGTTTTGAATCAGAATAATAATTAATGGCATTACACCCATGAAAAAATTACAAACATTAATTTGTAATAGGTTGTGGCACTCCTAAAGCATTTCCCATAGAAAAAAAGGAATAATTTGGCCAGTAACTAATTCACAGAAACATAACTAAATTAGAGTTTCCTGCTTCTCCTTGCTAGGTAGAGGAATTCAGTGAGGGAGATATTGTTCTCTAAGAGGTATTCCATCATATCCATATTCCTCACAGGTTAAGACATTTAAATAATACCTTATGCATAACTTAAGAAAAACACTATTCCATCCACAGTAAGAAATATTTAAGTATGTATACTACCATAAGTTATTACCTATGTTTTAGTGATATTGTATTCTTCTCTTTCCTCATATTCAATTTAAAATGATGATTTTGATTTCAGGCAGCCTTGGGATATTAGGAATAATGGTGCACGTAGCATCTCATTGCTTATATTTCTGCTATAAAGTTTTATTAAAAGTTCAAATAACTTATAGGTAAGTAGAAGCTATCTTTTTCTCACTTGTATTAAGTCACTCTTATGAGAAGTTCCAATGCTTTCTTCCTCTCAAACACTATTTTGTGTATAGAATTAGAATAAAAATTGATTTATACTTCAGAGATACCATTAATTAAGTGATAATATAATGTATTCTGAAACCTGTTTTGTTTTCCACTCAAGTCTGTTTCTGTTGCCAGTTATACCTCAATTAATTTCAGTTTCAGTGAGGGGGATTATTTTTTCTTCTTTGCTTTACTAGATAGTAGGGATGCCTTTAGCTGAAGCTTCTCTGATCTTTTAGCTTTGCTCCTCTTTGAAAAATGAGAAGCTATATGAAGCATGATAATATACTCAGTGCATTTCAATAGTTTCTATTGTCCATATGAGTCTATTTGATCAGAGCATCAAGAAGATAGGGTGGGTGTGTGTGAAATCAAAGGGAAAGAGAAGGTCACAATACAGACATCACATTGCACATTCTAATTTTAATATCCTATGAAAAAATTGTATTAGATGCCAACTAAATATAAGACATCATACTAGACAGAATGCTACTACATGGTAGCAGATTTTGTGAAGGTTTAAGAAATGCAAATATCTTAAGATAATGACAAATATTATTCTAGAAAAATACAGACTTCTCAATTGTGATTAATGAGGGAGGCAAAAGCTTTAATAATTGGATCTATGCTGACACACTTATTGAATATAGAACTCTGAAATAAAATATTTTTGATCTTCACATTTCTAGATTATAAAGTAAGAATAATAAGTAAGACACACAATTTTGATTGTGTATATTAGTTTGAAGCCATTTCTGAGACATGCTAGATATACCCCTATGTCTGCAGTTAGTGAAATTAAGGCAATTTGGGGAAAAGGTTTTTATTCTCTTTGACACCAAAGTTTGAACACCACCAGGAAGTGTGAAGAGCTGTGTATCGTGAAACACATGCCAGCTCACTTGGGTAGGCTGAAACTGAAGTAAAAACTAACCAGGGAGCTGATTTTGCCTACAGAAAGTGACTAGCTAAGAGTGCTAAGAATACTTTCCATACATAAAACTAGTTATATTTGAGTATATTCTGGCATAATATTGTTTAGAGTTTCTTCTTAAAAGTATTTCCAAAAGACTGAGCATGCTTACAAGTTTCTGCAAGATTCTTACAAGAATCACACCAAGCTAGCGTAGCATCAGAGGTAGGAAGAAGTTCGAGGAAGCAGGAGACGTCAGCAACCATGATATTAATAATAGTTGCAGTTAACAAATGTTGAGTACCTAGCATGAGCCAGATAGGAATCTACGTGCTTTAAATTTATTACTGTAATTCTCACAAAGATCTTCCAAGCTAGATATTATCCTCATTTAGATATAAAGAAACTGACACACAAAGACCTATTTAATTTGCTCAGAGAGAATTCTAAGACAACCTAACATTCCAAATCCTTCTATTCAGTCAAGCCCTAATGTAGACACTACTTGCCTGGCTTTTTGTAGATATAATTAAAATTCCAGTTCAACTGACATAAGATATGAAAATTATCTGAGTAGCCCTGAGTGACAAAAGCATAGCGCCTTTAAAGGAAGAGTTTTCTCAGTCTTGTGGTAGAAAAGAAAATGAGAAATTTATGCCACAAGAAGAATTTAACTAGTCATCGTCAAACTAGTTATCATCAGGGAATCACAGGAAAGGACCTGAGAGCAACCCCTGCTGATACAGAGCAAGCAAACAGGAACCACAGTCATGCAGCATCAATATACCTTGACTTTGTCTACAATCTGAATAAGCTTCATAGAGAATTTTTTCCCAGTTCATACACAAGACCACTACTCAAGCCACTCAGTCCTTTGATTTCAGCCTTGTGATAAGCCTGAGCAGTAAACCCAGCCACATTACACCAACTTTGGGCTACACAAATGTGAAGAAATACATGGGTATTGTTCCAAATGGCTCCTTATGGTAATTTGGTGAGTGGCCATAAAAAGCCAAATACAGTCATTAAAATTACTGAGTGCACATGTTCTTAAATGCTAAGCTCTACAGAATTAGAAACCAGATAAGATACTGGAAATAGATTTCACACCCAAGAAATACACCTGGGCTGTGAATAAGATGAGAACTGGAGACAAGTGTCCAATAATTTGACATGAGTAGTCACCTTCACAGGAGAAAGTGATCTCAGATGTGTCCAAGTCTTGAGGGAAATTGAGTAAGACTGAGAAAGTGAGATCCCTCCATAGCCTACCTATCATCGTAAGGATGCTGTTGGTTTGGGGACCAACAGCTTCTGTATCACCTAAGAGCTTGTTAAAAATGCTGAAAGTCAGTTCACACCCTATCTTTCTGAGTCAGAATCTGCATTTTAACAAGCTCATACATTCTTTATTTGTACACTGAAGTTTGAAAAACACTGAACTAAAAAAATAGTAACTGTGTAACAATCTGTCAGCCTCTATGTATAATGTAGTAGCTAAAGAAAAAAGATTTTAGAAATTGAAATATGTTTATTTTTCTATTTTTTAATATAATGAATTACTGTGGTACATATATCTTACAAGTTTTCTGAAAATCTGAAGATGAAACAAGTGTACAGCAGAATGAAAAGGAAAATCCCTCTCCCCCACATGCATTGCATTTTTTAGCAGCTTGAATGGCATGCACATCTCGAAAACTGCAACTAAAGCCCTAATAAGTTTTGTTACATGTCAGAATTTTAAAGTAAATCCCACCATTTTAAAGTATGAAATCATGTCTTTAAAGTAATCTGGATTACAAGTGGAATTTTTAAATCAGCATGTAAAGAAGGAATATATTGTTCCTCTTCTTGTAAAATAAAATTAATAAAATCAAACATTACATCACCTTAAAGAAAACCTTGAAAACAACTGAGCAATATCAATTTAAATACAGACCGTTCTTTAAAATTACCAATTTTTCCAATATGAAGGTGAAATTACTTGTAGATGAAGTCTGTTGTTTTTCCTGGGGCTGCAATTATAAATGCAGGAACACTTATTAAGTAGATAAGGCAGGGAGAGCAAGCAGCCATGAAATCCAGAGCACAACATTCCCAGTGTAAGATTGTTAATGAGATCAAAATAAATTATTACAATTTTTAGGAATGACTGTAAGGGCTGATTTAGTTCATCTATTTTTAGAAAGACTATGGATAAACAAGCATGACATGAAAACTTACCAAGCACAGTTTTTACCATAAAATAAATCTTAGTGAAGACTTCACCTATGAAGTGCTACCATTTTGTTGTATGAATTGTTTTCTCACCAAAGTCAATATACATGTTAATTGTTAATTTGAACTAATGATCTTTGTACTGGACTTGAATATCTTTTTTTTCTGAGTGGATAATTTTAAGGGAAAGTAGAATTTCATGAAATCCAACTACTTTCCAAGGGTTGTAAAATATTTTCAATATCATGTGGTGAGTTTGTATGTGAAGTGCCTTTAACTCTGTTTTTGGCACATCATTGCACAAAAAGAGAGTATGCTATGATTTGATCAGTTTCCCTACTTTTATCCCATGAATTGGAAGTCTGCTAACAGTTGTTCTAACAAGAGATATCTTACTGAAGCATCATTCACAATAGTTAAGCTATGGAAATATCCAAGATGCCCCACTACTGATGAATGAATTAAGAAAATGTGGTATTTATATACAATGGAATTTTATTCAACCACAAAGCCTGTGGGAGTTGGTACAGGTGGGACACAGAAGGAGGTGGGGAAATGGTGAAGGAGGGTGAATATGGTGCAAATACTGTGTACACATGTATGTAAATGGAAAAATGGTGTCTGTTGAAACTATTCCAGGAGTGGGGGGAAGAGCGATGAAGAAGAAAGGTAGAGGGCATGAATTCAAGTATGATATAGTTGATATATTGTAAGAACTGTTGTAGATGTCACAATGTACCCTACCCAGCACAACAATTAAAAATACAGATATCTTTGTTACATGATGTAAGACTCTGCAAATAGAGTCCTGTAGATTTGGCACCCTATGTTTCTTCTGGTTTTCAGAAAGTAGTCACTTTTTAAAAATCATAAATCTTTAACAATTATAAGCAATTTAAATTTGTATAACTGTTTATATAATTTGAACTAATATCATTACTATATACATTTAAGAATAATCTATATACAGTTCTGACACTGTCTTTGTATAAGGAAAGAATTTTGTTTTAGATTTTCATCCAGGGCAAGACAAAATGTATTGGGATGGAGCAACCAACAATGTATATACCTTCAGTGTCTAGCCCTGGCACTTCCATCAGTGCAAATTATAGTCTCTTTTACAGTATACTCTACTTACATGAGAGTGTACACAGAAGTCAATTGTGAAGCAACTGGTAGGCTTCAGTTATGTAGATGGGAAGTTGAAGATTTCACACTGGAGGGGTGCTACTGTCAAATAGCGAAACTGGCAGAAAGTGTAACTAGGTATAAATTGGAAGACAATTAAAAAGGTACATGGACCATTTATTTATTTAGGACACTTTCATCAGCACAATTAACTTTTTTTTGTTTATTCATATGTGCATACAATGTTTGGGTCATTTCTCACTCCTACCTCCTGCCCCTTCCCTTTCCCCCTGCCCTCTCACCCCACTACCTCTTTGCTTCCAGGCAGAAACTGTTTTGCCCTTATCTCTAGTTTTGTTGAAGAGAGAGTATAAACAATAATAAGAAGCACAAAGGGTTTTTGCTAGTTGAGATAAGGATAGTTATGCAGGGAGATTCCTCACATTGTTTCCAAGTACACACGTGTTATATTCTAAGTTGATTCTTCTCCAACTGACCTTTTCTCTAGTTCCTGATCCCCTTCTCCTATTGGCTTCTGTTGCTTTAAAGTTTCTGCATTTGTTCCTTTGCATTAAGGACATCAAATACTATCATGTTTTTTGGGTTTCTTACCTATCCTCATACCTCCCTTGTGTGCTCTCACTTATCATGTGACCAAAGTACAATCACATTGCTGTATTTGCCCTTGATCTAAAGTCCACATATGAGGGAAAACATATGATTATTGGTCTTCTGAGCCTGGCTTATCGAATTAACTTTTAAGGTAACCCATGTGCTCTTTCTTTTTTTTGTTGTTTTTTTTTTTGCGATACTGGGGTTTGAACTCAGGGCCTTACACTTGCTTTTTAAAAAATCATGTCTTACTTACAATCTGAGTTTATAGAACTAAATAATTAGTAGTCATAAAATCAGAAAACCTAAAACAAATTGGTAAGACAATTAATACCTAACACTGACAAACAGCAGGATAGCCTAAAAAACACAAAGTTTGAATTAGTATTTTGTACTAGAAGGGCATTTTTTAGTGCTTTTCCTTGTTTTCATCATGAGAGAAAGGAATAAAATACCACATTAATAGAGCAATCCTAGGACACTAGGAGTTTATATTTCATTTTAAGGTATATTCATGTACTTCATTTTCTCTTCTCTACGTATATGAGACATGATTTTACAAAAGAAAGGAAAGAAAAGAAAAAAGGCAGTGCCTTTTTAAAATGTGTTTGTAGTGCTTAGCTAGAAGCTGGGATTCCATGTCTCAAAGTTAACATCAAACTGACCTGAACAGAGAAGTCATACTATCTCATTATTATGACAGTTTCATTTATTTTCTTGGTGCAAATTTGCTGTATTGGGCTCTTAATTAGTTATCTTCCCTTTGGCAATGTTAAGGTATCTTAGCACTGTAATGCAAAAAAACCCCAAAGTGAGTAATATTTCAAAGCACCTCATACAGATATATTCATATTTTAAATCACTTGTATTTACATAGAATAAAAAGTAAACTTGGACTGCATGACTGATCTAAAACATGACCTGATTCTCCAATTAGGATTTAAAATGATAAGAACTGTTAGTTTCTATAATTAACATTTTTCTACTTCACATTACCATTTCTGAAATCAGCAAATTCCCTAATCTTTGTACTTCCTTTCAAAGTTGGAAGATTTCCAATTTAAAGTGTTGTTTTGAACTTAAATAGAACTAGCCCGGAACAGTCTATGATACATTGAGGAATAAAGGTATCTTTGGAGAGAGAACTTCAAGTGCAAATTAACTTGAAATAATTTAACCTGCGTGTGGAATAATTTGTGGTCTTTCTTCTATACAGCTGTGGGAATTGCTTCTGTAGACCCAGTTGAGGAAGTTTCCTGGCTACTTGCAATTTTGTTACATCTGTCAGCTGTAGCTAAATGGAAAATATAGTAAGAGGTAATGTTACATACATTTGGGACTTTCCCCAGAGATTCTTGTCTCCTGGCAGCAGTGAATAAATTATGTGTTAGCTGAAATGCAGTGCATTATTTTTGATTTGCCAACTCATGCAATTTAAAGAATGAAAAAAAAAATCATTTCTTAGATTTGTTGTTTAGTGTCTCTATAACCAAGAAACTCCAATCTACCATAATCACATTTTCTGATTCAAAAATCATACCAATGTTACCTGAAGCAGGTTGTATTTTTTCTGATATGTAAATTTTTACAAAAATATTTTATAAGGAAATAATCATTGCATCATGTTCAAATAAATTATATTCAACAAATTTCCATTTTTAAAGCAAATTAAATTGCATGGAATCAGATATTCCAGTCATCCTACAAAATTTAATGTCAAAGTCTGTAAGCTAATAGAATGATTATTATTATATATATTATATAATTATATGTTATATATTAAACACTGTCAACGGCTTCCATATCAACTTGGGCACTTGTACAATTAAGATACAGCTGAAAAACCAAATAACAACCACTTTAGCAATTTACTAACAGATAACAATGTACATTGCTTATTTAAATGCACATAAAGGGAGTTCATTTCCATGGAGTAACTTTATTATTTCAGTTTCTAGGAAGGTACTTCAGGATAGAAGCTATAGGTGACATTTGATATGATTTTTCTTTGCTACACAGGCCCCTGAATTTCCTGTATACAGGTCTTTAACTAGGATTAATAACAATGACTGCCTCTTTCATCTTGAGGATTTTTTTTTAGAGTTAATGAGTAGATATTTGAAAGCAGTTTATAAACTGTAAAAGATCAATAACAATTGTTACTATCTTTTGAGAGCTAACAAGCAGCTAAAGAGTTGGAGTTCCATGTGTCTTCTGCTTGGATCTGAACATGAAATGTTTATCTTGTTACATAATCTCATACTTTTTACCCTGATATTCACTTAGGAAATATTTACTACACATTAAATAACATGCAGAATGCCACATAGCACATAAAGTTGTATATCATCAGTATCTTTAAGGAATTTGTAGTTTCAAAATATAGTAGTATATAATAAGCATGAAAAATAATTGCTGAGTTAAGGAAAATGAGAATTTTCATCATCCTGGTTTGTGGACACTTCTGGGCATGAGTTGGGGTTTAATATGTTGATGAGAAGGAATGGAGTGCAGCTCAGTAGTTGAATACATGCTCAGCATGTGCCAGGCTCAGGGTGCAATACCTTAAAAATGGAATTCATGGCCATCAGCAGTCTGAGTAGGAAGGTTATTTCAGGATTAAAGAGTTTAACATTAATATGGTTTTGGAGCATTTAAGAAAAATGATACATTAGTCAGTGCAAATAATACAGTAATATGCAAATATAGGAAAATGTTAAATTATATATTTTAACACTGAGGATTACAATATTTATTTGGAGCTCAGCTGCTGAAAAACCACAAATCTCACAGTAGGAAAAGTCATCTAAATCTGTTATTAAATCCACAGGAAAGGCAATCAGTTTGACCTGGCCAAATTCAAAGGTTCTGAGTCCATTGCCTCTATTTAAAAGTTGAATGTTTCCCAAAAAATTATTTCCAGTTTTCGTGAACTTCTACACAAAACTATAATAGTGATTCCATATTATCTCATGTCCATAACTCATGAACTCATGTTTAGGATATGTGCTCTCCATAACTACTATTACTTTCGTCGGTCATTTATGCTACTTGTCTAGTGCCTGTAAGTAGATGAGCTGCAAACCGTCCTCTGTAAGATGCAAGATCTCTTCTATATCATTTACACTAGCTTGTACTTCCCTCTCTTAAACACTGCCAAATTTCTCCTTTCTGAGGGAGCTCCTTCATGTTTCAGAACATGTTCTGAAAATTCTTATAATGATTTAAAATCTACTTCCTTTATCTTCCAAGTAATTTGTCTTAAATATGCTTAATGGAGTCTCATAAGAAGTCTATTTTTTTTCAAAGTTAACCTTTAAAATCCTATATCATCCACTGGCAAATTCACTGTCATTTTTGGATTTAATTTGTTTTTTTTTTTTTTATACTTCTTAAATACATGTAGTTGTATTGTAAAATAATAACCAAATAGCTTATATTAGAAAATTATACAGTAAAATACATGGCTTAACTATTTTTTTTTTATTTTTCTTTTATTATTCATATGTGCATACAAGGCTTGGTTCACTTCTCCCCCCTGCCCCCACCCCCTCCCTTACCACCCGCTCCTCCCCCTCCCGCTCCCCCCCCTCAATACCCAGCAGAAACTATTTTGCCCTTATCTCTAATTTTGTTGTAGAGAGAGTATAAGCAATAATAGGAAGGAACAAGGGGTTTTGCTGGTTGAGATAAGGATAGCTATACAGGGCATTGACTCACATTGATTTCCTGTGTGTGGGTGTTACCTTCTAGGTTAATTCTTTTTGATCTAACCTTTTCTCTAGTACCTGTTCCCCTTTTCCTATTGGCCTCAGTTGCTTTAAGGTATCTGCTTTAGTTTCTCTGCGTTAAGGGCAACAAATGCTAGCTAGTTTTTTAGGTGTCTTACCCATGTTCCTACTCATTATTTTCAAATACCTGTGGAACACTTATAGATCCTTGTCCCACAAAGTATTATATACAACATGTCTATATTGTGATTGAACTCATCATCTTTATGAATAAACCAGGTCCAATTTTCATATTTTTCTGGGTTAGTAACTGACCTCCATATTATCAGATGATTCAGTATAGAAAAATATAGCTCTTCTTAAACTGCCTGCATTATCTCACATTCCTGATCCATTCTGCCCGTTCCAAACCTACACTGAAGCTTATTTCAATCTTTCTCATTTACAATGGACAACTGCAGTTGCCTCCTTGTCCCTTATCTTAAGTGAAGGCCCACTTTGTCCTTTGTACTGTTGCTAGAGGGTCTCTCTAAAATGCTGATTTTTACCATGTTATCTCCTTAATTTAAAGATATCATTGGTTTACCACTATATTTGTGATGAAGTCCAAAGTATTTATCTTGTCTTTCATAGTCTGTTGCCATTAGTTTCATAGAATCATTCATTATTATGTCTTAACATAGTGTCTTTGAACCAATAACACCAGCTTTTTTTTTTTCATGTTGCCTATGACTAAATAGCTCTGCCCACATTCTTTCCATCCCATTTCACAGGTTAACAACCAGGAGTCCTTAATATCATTTAATGCTTCCTTAATCAAACCACTGTGTTCCATCCCAATTGAGCATAGTTGGTATCCAATTTTATCTTCCCACAGTACTTTGTATCTACAGCCACCACTGTATGGAAATAGTGTCTTCTTTTTTTCTTTTGCTAATAATAAGTAGACTGTGGGGTACACAGATTATATCTTGATGATTTTCTCAAATCCTAGAGCCAAGTATAAAGAGGGGGTCATGTTTGCCAATCATTAAAAGTTAATTGAAAAAGTGAATTTAAACAGCTTCTGTGCTGAACATCCCAAAGTTTTCTTGCTTTTTGGACCTTTCTCTACCTTGACTGTTCTTGGTATACTGAGTATTTTGCCAGTACTCTCCTTTAATTGAAGTGTGTTATGATTAGTAAGAGACTGACAGGAGACATAATTCTGTAACAAAAGATCTATGTACCTTAAATCAGATATAAGTCATTTAATACCTCATTTCATTCTAATGTTACTATATAATTAAGAGAAACTTACCTGACTGGTCTTGGCTTACTTCTGCATAAAATACAAATAATGCTATCTGACTTGCAGGATTCTTGCTGAGATTAAATGAGACAGTCTAAGAATTCTGGTCTGTGGCAAGTTAATATTCAACATTTTTACATTAAGTTTATATTCTTGAGCTCATCATATCAGTGTAATATATAGCTATTTCTGAGAAATAGTTCTCCAGAATTAACTTTGAACTCCCATTCTTGAAAGATATATAAACAAATTTAACTCTTTAAGAAATGGACTATAACATATCAGTCAATTTAGGTTAAAATGTTTGAATAAGATACACATTGAATATGCCAGTTCAAGTAATGTGGCTATGTTAAGAGTCAAATGGGTCATCCAAGGGGTAACTAGAAATCCAGCTGTCTTTTCTCTCTCTCTTTTGTGTGTGTTTGTGTGTATGTTTTATTTTTTATTTTGCTCAATTTTTTAAGACAAGTCTCACTCTACATCCAGACTTGCTTGAAACTCTCTATGTAGCCCATGCAGGCCTTGAACTTATGATTCTCCTGCCTCAGCCTCCCAAGTGCAGAGATTACAGGTGTGCACTACCATGCCCGGTTCCAGCTGTATTTTTTCTGAGTGATCCAAGTGATGTTTAAAACCTCATGAACAGTGTGATGAATAATCCTTCAAACTTATGAAAGCTTTGCCAACTCATATTGAATTTGTGGGATCACAGCTGCTCTCTCTGCAAGTCAACATCTCTCATTTAAGTATTTTGATTGGTATTCTACCCTATGTCTGAATAAACTGAATATTCTTTTTAACTGGAAAATTCTACAGTGGAAATAGAATATGGTTTGAATTTTATGTACTGGCATGTAACAGGCATAGAAGTTAAGGGAGTCATACCTGAATATTATTTGCCTTCAACAGTGAGTGGCAGTTCCAGAGATCCAAGTGTGGTTTCTGGTATCTTGAGGAACAGAATCAGGCTACTTTTCTCCCTTACTTGGAATACCTGGAGGAAAACAGCAATTATTGGAAATGACATCCCAAGGGGGTGATACTGGAAAGAGTACAGAATGAAGTCACCAATCATAGGGGACCAAATAACCAAAAGATGCAAAGAATAGAGCCCATGGGAAATGATGGATGATCACTGCTGCTTTAAAATGGCAAAACTCCTTGCTTATCTTCATTTATACTTTTACATAGCTGTACATGTCAAAATTTCAACCTGAAAAATCTTCCTTTGCATATTATTATAAACATAGTTACTGAGTTGGTGGAAAAAATAAAATAAGAAGTGAAATTATTCCTCTTTATGAAATAAATTGCATAAAATATTTATTAAACTATCATGAAATAAGTAAACTATAGGTATCTTATTTAGTTTCAGGTTTCATATATTATAGAACATCTAAAAATGTGCATGTAGTATTTCTAAAAGTGGGACTGTTAGAGGAGACTAAGAGAGGAGACAAATAAGAAAACAATAGATGTGAATAATAGTGAAATACATCCTATCTGTGTAGGAACAAGACACAACAAAAACATTGAAAACTGGTGAACAATACAAGATAGGGGAAAAGAGGAGGAACAGTAGTGAAAGGTGTTCGATTGATTTAGGCACAATATATTTACAGGTAAAATACCAAAGCAAAATCCCTACTGAACAAAGAACTTAAACAATGAAGGACGGGAATGTAACATAGGTCATGTTAAAGGGAGGGCACTGCTGGAAGGTGAAGGGTAAATGAAGAGAGTAAAGGAGGGTGAGTATGGTTGATGTACTTTCTATTCATGTATGAATAAGGAACACTCAAACCTGTAGAAGTCACTTTAAGAAGGGGAATGGAGTAGGAATGAGTGAACCAAACCAGGGTACAATACATGTATATACAGAAATGTCACAAGAGAACTCCCTACATAATTATCATATACTAATGAAATGGTTTTCAAAAGTGGTAAATCATATGTAATCATAAGCTTGTGTTTGAGTTTAGGTGTCAATACTGAGTATATAAGAAGATATAAGAACATATAAGAAGAACTTAGATATTTGGAAATGTGCACTGGAAGAAATACTCCTTTATCTGTGATATGAGCAAGAATCAGAGTATTCTATACACAGGAAGAAAAATCTTAAAATGTACGTGTAAAATTGCTGTGAGTCATGGTGTCAACTCCAGTAAGTCATAGCAGATAAACCTGCTGCACACCAGATTCTGCATGCTTATATTTTCTCATTTGCTGTAATAGTGACCCTGCAATTATTGTTATCCATGCTTTCCAGATGAGAAAAGCAGAATTAAGAAAGAATTGTAACTAAGAATTCTCTAACAGTAAGCTCACTATTTTTCCATTATAGAAACAAATGAAGGTGATGCCTAATTATGGTAAACCTCAACTTTAGTATTCTTGCTGGATACCTCAATGGCACTAACCTATTAAAGCTCTAAATTTAAACTCAAGACCAAATGTTAGTATCACAACTACCATTTTCTGACTAACTAAACTAGTCACTGAAACTTTTAAAATTATAATATGCAGAGAGTATATGTTATTCCTAGCTTTACTACATTACGAGGATCCACCTAATTAGTACGTAAATATATTCCATGAACTGTAAAATGGACAAATACATTTACTAAATTATAAGAGTCACAGATCTTCACAATGCCAAAATATGATAACAACAATGTAAACATGTTTTGTTACAAATGTTGATTATGTGGCAAACTTAAATGTATATCTATGCAATCAAAATGCTATTTTATTCTTTCCTACTCCAATTTTTTTGAAGTGTTTCCTACAAATTTTGAGGACGAGTTCATATTCTTGAAACAAATTTAGAGTTACGCACTCATTTAGGCTTAAACACAGACATTGAGAATTATAGGGAACATATTGAACATTTCAACTGGATATTTTTAAAATTCTCTTGTTACAGGTTGAGATTCCTTTTACCTGTAAGTATCAAGAGAAGTGACACCACAAAGGCTTAAGGATCATCTGGGGAGGCCATAGACTTGATGACTCCTCTGAAAGATTTCAGCTACTGGGCTTAAATTATTGTTAAAAGTATAATATTAGTTTTAGTAAAATTTTAGCTATCTTGCAGGATCCTTCACTCACATGTTTTAATAATTATGTCTGGAAATTCATATGAAAAATTAATTCCAGAGCTAACAACTAGTGATTCCCCAGGATGATCTTGTTACTTCAAAGAAATCTGTGTTCTTTAAGCTGATTTACAATACTGATTTTTAAACTGTTTTGGAAAGAATATGGAGGTTCCTCAGCAGATTTGGTAGAAGACAACAGGGATGAACTTACTGATTTCTGAGATCCTAACTTGCCTTTTGGAAAGAAGAAGTTTTCTTCTTGTTTGTTGTACACAGTTGAATCTCAGTTTCATTTTATTTATTTTTTCATATTTAGTTGCTAAAACAAAGCTGCAGTGTTTTAAACCACTGTCCTAAAATAAAGTTGTTCGATCACATGGGAGATGACAGAGAATTGATCTTACAAGAACACACCCTTCACTTAACCTTGGAGAGTGGTAACCTTATCTATTTATTTGCATAAACTGTTTGC
Source organism: Castor canadensis (assembly GCF_047511655.1). Taxonomy (NCBI): domain Eukaryota; kingdom Metazoa; phylum Chordata; class Mammalia; order Rodentia; family Castoridae; genus Castor; species Castor canadensis. Next base: position 41,197,027 of record NC_133387.1, read on the forward strand.
TAGCTGTTCGAAGTATCAGAATACCATAAACATATGCTCCTTAGAAAACGTCTAAAACTAGCAAATGTGAATTGCAGATTTCTGCTGCTAGCTCTTTGTTATTCAGAAAGTACCATTTAGAATTTCAAAAAAACCCTACAAATTGATAAAGGAAACATCATCCAGCTACTCATCACTTGAACACAACCATATTCTACTCAGTTTATGTTTTTAAAGGGAATCAGGGAGGTAAGTAGTCTTAGCATACATGGGTACTTAATTTTACCTATATAAAAATTAATTCTTGGACTAGAGATATGGCTCAAGTGGTAGAGTGTTTGCTTTGCAAGTGAGAATCTCTAAATTCAAGCCCTAGCACCACCAAAAAAAAAAAAGAATTCTTATAAGGAATTCTTGATTCAGTTTTCCCAAGAAGATTTGAGATAGCATGTGGTGTTGGGAGTGGTACAAATGACCGTTCATGGTGTCCACCTCCTCTAAGAAAACTCAGTCAAGTGTCCTCAACAAAAAAAGGTTGTCTCAGACCTATACCTTACAAAATACTAAGGTAACTTCCCTCAATAACTGAGTTGAAGAGTAAATACATACTGGCCTGAACACTAATTTCAAGACAGGAAATAAAATACCAGAAAGTCAATGGTTTATATTGTCACCAGGTTAGACTTAGGCTGCAGGAAACAAAGTTTTAGGACCTACCTCTTGCTTTCATTCCAAAGTGTTTATTCTTCCTCTGTAAAAAGTATCTGCATTTCGCATTTGGTTTTGAGAAAAAGTAAACTTGTCCAAAATGTGTGACTACCTCATATTCTAAACCAAGATGAATGCATGCATTGCTTTTGTGTATTCACTAAGTCTGGTTACTTTTTAGAAACCAAAAAAGACTACCAGAGAGTGAGGTAGGAAAGTATTTGGTAGTTTATAATTATAGGCAAACAATTTATACTGTGAAACAATATTTTTTTAAAAAGTATTTAAATCTCTATGAATCACAGGAGAATTTGGGGTATAGCTTTCTCCATTCTAAGACTATGTGGTCATATTGAGTACACAGGTTTGTATTTGCTATTTAATATGAATTCTTTGTTTGCTTCTAAACAAGCTTCAAATGGTCTCCTTAAAATAGAGTGAAATTTATAACTTGGCAGTATTTTAGTAACAAACAAAGCTTTGAATTTAAAGTGGGCAGATGTAAATCTCTGTAGCCTGGATAGCAGGAATGCTCGATGGTCTTTGTCCAATACTTAGTTTTTTTCTTTAGTCTTTCCAGGTGGGTGAGAGTTGTCTTAATTGGACTAGGCCCTATACATAAAAAGCTATCTTTACTCCATTCACTATTGATTTATAAGGGTCTGAACTCTTATATTTTTTGATATCATGGGTTAACCATCTTGCCTGAAGGGGATTGCTCCTGGAAATGGCATTTCCATTCTTTAAAGTAATATGACCAAACAAGCAAGGCTAAAATGGCCCAAGATATTACCCTATGGCTCTTGAGAGGATGCTTGGTTTGATAAGAGGAAAAAAAGTACGGTTTCATTTTCAACTGATGAGAGAGAGAGGGAGAGAGAGAGAGAGAGAGAGAGAGAAAGACACTCTCAAATGGTTCCTAAAATCCTTTTCTCTATAAAATATGACAAGACACCAAGGTCACAGGAGTCATTTCTTCTCTCTACACTACCAGTTGCTCAAAGCCACACTCCTGTTCCAGTAAAAATCTCTTCTCTATTTCAATTAAATCAGAGGAAATGACAGTTAAGAGAAAAGCATCCTACTGCATGCTGTGATATTCAAAGCAGTCATTGAACCAGTAAGTGCTGTGACCTTATATAATAGTTATCATTTTAGCAGCTTTAACCAATTTGCTCATAATTGCTGGGCAGATAGTTTGTCAAATAAAGAGTTCCTTGGCTCCAACTCTGTAGCTTAATCTTCTATGAAACAGCCTTCTCATGTCTAGACCTTACAATGTCATAATCGGATCTTGAATATTATTTCTATATTTTATAAAATTGATTCTTATCCATATTTTAACCTTAAGGAAAGAAAGCTTGCAAAAGTTTATTCTCCTTGAGAAATGAAATATGAGGAAGAGAACCTTCTTTTTCCATCTACTTTTACACTCTATCTACATAAATTCCAATGAAGCCTCTAGGTAATTTCATGCCACTGGGCAACCAGTGACTACCACAGAGACTGGCAGATCTGACCATGGCTGGGATAGGAATATTTTGGTTCATGTCTGACTTATGGCTGCCATTCTAGTGTTCTTTTGTTTGCCAAAACATTACATGGAAAAGACAGAAATATTCTCAACAATGCTAATTGAAATGAAAAAGGTATGTGCAAGTATAATAATTCTTCTGAACTTCAAAACAAAATACAAATCCTGGTTTCACTTTCCAGAACTAGAAATATTTTCCCTAGCTTTACAAAATGTGATTACAAGCCATGTGAGAGTGTGTGCATCTTGTTTGTCTTACTTATCAGAATCTGTCTATAGATCGCTAATGTCATAAACCAGCATGACTGCCATGGGAAGTTTTTCCTGTTTACTGCAGCTAATATTAATGGTATTTATATTAAATAGGTAAACTTCTCCTTGTTTATTGGCAAAATAGATTTTACTTCTTTACCACTATCTGTAGTTCGGTGCACATTATTTTCAACTGGTGATTCTGTTGTTCCTTAGAACCAAAGCTAGGGTGAAGTGAGTGAGGTATTTGTCTTAAGAGCCATTACAAAAAATTCAAACATCAAAACATTTACATTTAATATAATAGTTTCAGAAATCAAAATTAATGCAAAAATTCATTATGAACTAAATACCGAATTTTAAGCAAAGACCATTGCTGTGTTGACTGCCATATCAGAGTCAAAGACAAAACTACAATCATATACCCTTAAATATGTGTTTTTATGTATTTTAGGGGTAATTTTTTTGCCAGAATTATAGCTGTTGAAACAATGTTTAAGTAGAATTATCTTATTTTTAATATTTTACTTGTAACTAAACAGAATTTATCATAATTTTACCTCAGCTAAAGCGAATTAAAATTGTTTAACTGTCTCTTTATCAAGAAATGTTGTCAATTCTTTTATTCCTGAAAGATTTTTCTTTGCATAGTATATGTAAGTTCTCTACACTGAAGGTCTCAAATTTTGGTTCCATTGTTGAATTAGCCTAGGAAACTATAGCTAATGACTCTGAAAGCCTAGGTGCATATAACACCTGCAAATATTTGTTGTTAAATTTTTTCTGTGAATATAAAGACTGGGAATAAGGAAGGTACATGTGACCTCATCCATCCCATTCTTTAGAACAAATTCCTCTTCAACTATAATTATGTTGTCACGATATCATGTTCCACATTCTAAAATAAACTCATTGCTCTATGAAGAAAGGTTGTCAATAAGTCCATTTTCTCCAGAGGTAAGCAAAGAAGTAGATTTTGGAAAAAAGATTAATGAATTTACTTCCATTCAAGCCAGTGTCCACATAATATCTCTACAAAGCATTGTCATAAAAATAATAACTTTATATTCATGAAGTAATCTAACTTCCACCCCAAAATAAATTATTAACATCGTTAAAATAAGTTAAAATTGTCTACAAAAGCTAAAAGTGAGACAAAGATGATTATACATTTGTAATGAATATTTGATTCATGCTTTTTTAAAAGTCATATAATATAGTACCAACATAAATATGCAAATATGTTCAAAATGAAAATTAGAATTAATCATAACTGTAATATTAACACTTTAGTATTAGTCTAAGATGGAATACAACAATGAGAAAATTTTAATAATAGAGTGAACAGTATATTTAATGGCAGATATCAACTTAGTCAATTTTTAAAACATGCTGTAAAACTTTAAAGCAGCAATCTTGTAAGCTAGTCACTGATAGCAAACAATAACAACAGAAATAATAATCTTAACCAAAAAGTAAAATCAGAAATTATGTTTTCAGCTTGCCAGTTCATGTTTATTTGCCCTTTAGGATATATGAAAAAAAGAAGAGAGATGACTCTAATTAGAAACATAGCTAAGAAATGAACAAATCTTGAAGGTCATGATGTCAAGTATTTCAGAAGTTTTGGAATATTTTGCAAACTACAACAACAATATCTTTATGAAAGCTAATAATTAAGGCATGTCAAGTTGTACTGTATACAGTTCTTCAAAATAGTTGACATTTAATTTTAAAAAATGAGAGACAGAATGAAGCTAAGTGAGAAAAGAAAAAACAAATCTTTCTTAGTATTACTTCATCATCAGGATCTCAATATACTGTTGATTATAAACTCCCATACTCCCTTGGGAATCTCTTAATTACACAACCAGAGGATGAAAAACCTGGGACTTGCTATAGAAAATTCTAGTAATCCTTCTTTGGATTACACGGACCCATCTATAAAATGAGATGAGTTGTGTTTCCAGAAACATGTTCCTAATTGAACCTTTAGTATGTCTGTTTTTAATATATTGTATATTATATCATTTTAGTTATCTACCCATAAATAATGTGAATTTCACAATTTAGAAAATAAAAACATCAAGAAGAAAAGTTTTATGCAGCCATCTTTTAAAATGAGATATAAAACTACAAGTGGGCTTCACAGCAATTCAGCAAACTGCAAGTTGCAATAAATAATAAATGAGCAGGAGACTGACTCCATAGAATAGTTCCCTGAAAGAGGAATATCTTACAGACTTCAAAATATTCATTCCTATAAAATCATTTAATGGTTGTTCCTATAATTTAAATAATGGGGTATTTGATTATTACTATTGAACAATTTATAGCTCTGAATCATGTCTGAAACTGAAAGTGAACCATCTTATCATAGCAGTTTGTTATGCTTTAAAAAAACAAAATCATACAGAGCCAGAGGCACAACTAGAAGCTATCAAAGGAGCCAGCCATTAGGTTTCTGTCTCACTTTGAAGATTGATTTTGCTATTGCTAGGAGCATCAGAAAAGTGAGTAAAAGCATTTGCTACTGCCCATTCCCACTGTTTACCCTTGAAGGTCTGTTAATGTTTCCTTGTAGCCTTCAGGTATTCCACAGACATGACAGGAGAGCTTGTCATTATCCTCTATTAGCCTGCAGAACTGCACACAATAAAATTTCTCATCAAACTTGAAGCATCAGCAAACTTGCTAAATCTTATGGTAATAGCATTACTTGACAGAGTAAGGGAGTCTCACCACTTAAGACCAGCTGCTGTGCTGCTCAATGATCTATTTAGGAAACATGAGTATTTAGCAAAAGATGGAAAGAAGAAAGAGGTATAAATATTTTGGGAGAGTCTGAGGATTAGGCCCAGATTTTTTAGCCTAAAATAATCTGAAAGCATCTTCAAAGAGATGAGATTGAGCTGGGTGTGATGGTGCATGTCTATAAACCCCAGCTACTTGGGATGTGGAAATTAGAAAGATTAAGGCTCAAGGTCAGCCTGGGGCAATAAAGGTAGCGTGGTGGTATAGGTCTGTAATCCCAGCTACTGAAGAGACGTATAGAGAAAGATCATGGTTTGAGGCTGGTCCTGGACAAACATACAAGACTCTCTCTGAAAAAGAACTAAAGCAAAAAGGGTTGGGGACAAAACTCAAGTGGTAAAGCACCTTGCACACCAAGTATAAGGCCCCGAGTTCAAAACTCAGTATTACAAAAAAATGGGACTGAATTTCTATGAACAGATTTATGACAAGTACTTTGAAATATATGCTTTTGCACAGTAAGTTAATGCTGCGTACAATGCTTTTTTTGGGGGGTGGGGATTGAACTCGGCTTGAACTCAGTACTTTGTGATTACAAAGCAGGTGCTCTACCAGTTGAGCCATACTTGTAGTACATTTTGGTCTGATTATTCTGGAGATGGGGACTTGTGAACTATTTACCTGGACTGTCCTCGAACTATGGTCATTGCAATCTGAGCCTCCCAAATAAGTATGATTACAGGTGTGAGCCACCGACACCCAGCACATCTACAATGCTTTGATATGACACCTTCTAACAATGGTTTTATCAAATATTTTGATGTGATTCCCTCCTCCCAATGGGTAACTTCTATCAGAATTCTGGAAATGTGTATCTTAGCCATTATGTGTTTGGTTAAAGTCTGTTTGTCCCCAGTAGGGATATGTTATATACATGTTAATATAGCAGCAGACATAAAACATCAATCTATTATCACTCGTTAGCATTTAGTTATATTCCTGAATTTTTGACATGTCTTCTGACTGACACACATTGCAATTTTCATTGCTCATATTGGTAACATATACATATTCACATGTGCACATAAATACAACAGTGTGTAGACAGAAATTTGTGTGAGTTGTCATGGGGAATGAAATGGTTCACATAGTTCCAATGAGGCAACAGAGCTATGGAAGTCCAACAAGGGATCATTTGAAGGCAACGGATCCTTCTATGGGGGACTATAATGTAGGAGAAGACTGTATATATGTATTTCCTAATTTCTTTGGAAATGTATTGATAGAAAAATTCACTTGGATGTATTATGTCTCTAGGCAAGATCATTAGATCCTGATTATGACACAGTTGTTTACATTAATTGTTAATGTATAAATAGTTCATATTAACTTATATTCATAAAATCTCCAAATATAAGATTTTAAAATCAAAATTTTCGCTTTAGAAGACCAGTAATTTGTCTAGATTTATAGAAATTGTTCCCCAAAAAATAAGGTGTTCTGAGCTTTCTCTAATTCCCCAAGCATTATTGGTCATTACTTTGTTGGGAGTAATGTCACACTTCGTGTAATTCTTTAATTACATCCCTCCTCCCTTGGCAGAGTGCCTGAAAAGAAACCTTACACTGGTTGAGAAGCCACTCCAGAGCAGGTTAAGCATCTTACTCTTTGCATCTATTGTACATGGTATAGTAACAAAAAGAAAAAGATCTTAAATCAATGACTTTAAATATCAACTCTTGAAATAGAGCTTTTTAAGTGTTATACATATATCACACTAAGAAATGTTTTCTTTTGGCAGTGGCCAGTGGTAATGGTCTTTTTCTCTCTCCTGGTGAGATAATCTTTCTGTGCATATTTACCTGCAGAATTATTTGAGGTAAAAATGACTGAATTCAGAATTTTATTATACCCTTTCACATTCCCTGTGAGGTATTTCTATAGCAGAGATCCTCTGAATCTATAATGGAATTTGAGTTAGGAAAATGGAGCTACTAAGTGATAAGTTACTTGAGCTGGGGAAATGTCAAAACCCCGACGAAAAGTGAAATGCTAGCAGCCATACCATAGACATAGCCGACAGCACGCTCAAGTAACAGTACTACTCCAGACTGCTGTTTTGAAACTGATAGTCTTGTGGTAAGTAGGTAGGGAATTTAGTACAGTGAAAAAAGTATACAGATGTACACTATCAATGTAATAACCAATGATGACTGGGCCAATTCTTTGGCTTTAAATAAATCAGTTTTTATTAATGAAATATATTTTAAACCATTCAAGAAAAAGCTTAGATTACATGAACCCTCCTATGTGCTCCACAACCAGCCCTCTGTTTCAGGACTTAACGTTTATTATCACAATAAACTTATGAGTCTCTCTAGAAGAGGACCATTTACCCCTCCTTGTGTCTTAATTGTTCACTATTTCACTGATTCATTCATTTATTCCCATTTAATTATGATGATGCACTTTGATGCTAAAAAACAATAATAGATTTCACATTGAAAGTAGAAAGAGCTCTACTGTGTTCAGATGATATGTAGTTCTTGTCCCAGTTTCCCATCAAGACTCCCAGCCTAACCATGGAAATCCCATTTCATCCTCTGGTTTCTGTGAACCCAAAGGGAACTGTTTGAGTCCAGTTGTCTCTATGGCCTTTTCTAACTCTAAGAGTGTACACTAATATAACTGTTAACACTAATGGAGTGCATGTAGCTTTGTGCTAAGTCATATAAACATGTTTAACGTGAAGCTTGGGAACTTCATCTAAATAAATACTTTTAATCAAGCACATGAGTGATTCCTTCTAGGTTTTTTCCAAGAGCAAACAAGTCACAGGGAATTATGAAAGAATCATGGTAATCATGAATAACTCTCAATTTCATGTATTTACTTATGGATGGATGACAAAATACTTTTTAAACACTCATACTTTTTTTTTGGCATTTCAACTATAGGCCCAAAAGGAATATCTCTTCATCAGGAGTCTGTCTTCTGTAACATGGCCATAATCTATGAGCACAGATATTTTTTCTTCTTTCCACCTGGCCCTATTTTTAACATTAATTTAATATTCATTATAATCCCCTATTTCAAGTCTATATTTCTGAAAGCAAAGAGTTTGTGACTAAAAGCAACTTTAGAAGTCAGAAGCACATGAAAGATAAAATGCAGACCTTTGGGTTATGGGTTGAAAGAATACTGATTTGCCAAGAAAATGTAAAAGAAAAATTGTGAACAAAGCCAGGGATGCCTGTGTAGTAAATGGATTTCTACATGTTCATACAAACAATACTTGCTATAAAACTCACTTTAAAGACATGTCAGTAGTGTATATATTCCACTGGGTGAGAGTACACATTTTAGTGGTTTTAACTGATTTAAACATGATTTCATTAAATCAGAAAAGTATTTTTAAATGTACCAGCTAGTAATGAAATTTCAAATAGTTTAATCATTCCTGTAGTGAAAATACTATCTGATTGCTATTATAAGATGAAATCAGCCTTTATATTTTAAAAAAGAAATGTTTATTCTTTTTGATATATTCTATGGCCTATCCTTAAGTATGTGTTTTTTTAAATTCACACATTATGTTAGCATAATTTTTTAAAGCAATCAAAAACATTTCTGCCATCACCAGACAACCAAATGTTCTGTGCTCTTTGATAATAAATTCATAATAAAATATTATTCAATAAAATGTTGGGTAGTCTCCATTGCCAGTCACTGTAATAGGCAATAAAACAAAAATAAAGACACATGTAAGTTAATATCAATGTAAATTATAATAATATTAAATAACTGACACTTACTGAACATTTACAAGCATTTCCCAGGACAATTTCTAAATTGGGAATCAATGCAGTAAATAATGGTTCATACTTATTCAGCTAATTAGAGGAGAGTTACCTTCAAGAGACACCAGTGGGAAGGGGAAGGTGGTGGGGAAACTGAGTGAAAGTGGGAATATGGTGCAAAAAATGTGTACACGTGCATATAAATGCAAAAATGATACCTCTTGAGACTGTTTCTTGAGTGGGGAAGGAGATAATGGAGGGAAGTGGTGAAGGGGGTGAATTTAAGTATGATATAGTTGATACATTGTAAGAACTTTTGTAAATACCACAATGTACTCCTACCCAGCACAAAAATAAAGGAAAAAAATTAATGAGAATAAGGAAGAAAAATCATTAAAAATTACAATAAAATAAAAAAGAGAGAGACTAAAGCCCCTCACAGACACAGACAACTTCAAAAGCCCTAAATAGGGAAGCATTTTGACTACATTTACGTGTAGTCAAATATATTGGTCATACAGTTTTATGTTTTGTCTTTTTAATTATTTTGTTTTAGTCAGGGTCTTCCCATGAAGTGCAGATGGGCCTAGAATTTGCTGTGTAGCCTAGGCTAGCCTTGAACTCATGATCCTTCTCTCTGTGTCTCGTGAGTTCTAGGATTACAAATGTATCTCACTGCAAACCTGGCCCATATATTGTGTTTAAAAATCCCTAATTTGTCTCTATTTATTTCATCATTTTGTATAATAACTCATTCTTTAACTTCATTTTTATTAGTATCTTTGTGTTCTTTCTTTTTTTATTTTGAGAGGATCCTAAAAGTGTACCAACTCTGGGTCCCACAAAACCTTGATGTATTCCAGCAGCTAAAACATGACCAATCTGGCCTCCAACCTGTAGTCCTTTCATATTCTCAGATGGTACCCTCATCTATGGGGCCCTGTGCTCTAGAGAGCTATCATTATTAAATGTAGTTTTATATGCAATTAGAGATTACCAAAGAAGAAGAGCTCCAATCTCATGTTACAATATAGTGACGAGTATACAGAGGGCTATCCTGTGAAGGGATGGGAACAGTATTGAGTGTGGGATGCATGTGGCAGACATCTCAAGGGAGGCTCAATTAAGGACCCAGTAAAAACCCAACTTTGCTTTGCTTTAGTTTCCTCTGAGGTTTTAGGTCTCAACCTTACCACTTATAAGTTCTACTCATATCATATTTATTTAATTTATATGCCTGAAAAGCTGCTCTCCAGCTGGCAGGGTCTGAAAATTATTGGTAATTAGCATTAATGGGCAGGAACATTTTCAGTGGATATTAAAAATTTCTTTGGTGCCAGGCATAATAACTAGATCAGAGGGTTGGCTCTTCCAACATTCACAATTCCTCCTTAAAAATAAGCTTTGTCCCATGACCTTATTTACGTAGAGAGAACTGAGGATTTTTTCCCCTTTATCTGAGATCTAAACAAGCTCATACCACCAAGAACCAGCCAAGTAAACTCTGCTTGACATCACAGACAAAGCCTTTGAGGCTGCTTTACCTGTGGATGGGTATTGATGACTCCTGAATTGTGAAATTCTGCTACAAGTAACATATGGGTCAATTTAATACTTAAGTCGCCCTTTCCCTTGTCTTTGATTTGCATCCATCTTATTAGAAAGTGACACTGTCCTATTGATCCCATTCAAGCCCTGAAAGAGAAGATAAGAAAAAAGTGAAAATGTGACAGAGATAAGAGGCTCTCAAGGTGATCCATGGATGGTGTCTAAAGGAAAGAACTGTTTCTGCTCTCAGTAAATGGTGTTAAGGGTCAGTATTCAGAGGTTAGAAACAGCCTTTGAAGGTTACCATCATGTACTTGAGAGTCTGTTCTTCTATTTGTTCCTTGGTAGTAATTTCAGTGATTTAGAAAGCATGTGTCTCCAATCTTTTGTGTTCCTGTGTCCAGAGCTGACTGAGTGATGTTACACTGGATAGCCACATGCAACACTGCATCTGTTTCAATGGCTATTTGCTGCTCATTACTGAGTCACAAAAATGTCAAATGGGATTTCTTATCTCTAGGTTTTTCCCTTTAAGTAACACAAATGCAAAATGTGTGATCTATTTAATACACACACCATACTTATGGGGTGTTTTCTATTATTATCTTCTGTATAAAAATAAGGAAATTGATGCTTATAGAAGTTTAGTAAGCAATCCAAGAAGTATAATAAGTAGAAGAGAAGGATCCATGCATACCCAAGTTCATCTGGCATCAAGACTACTGTCAGCACTAGGTTTTAACTGCTGCAGGGACAGCATACATATGTTATGGGTCTTCAGAAATATTATCGATTGTTCTAACTCCTAACTTCTGAATATCACGAAATATCTTAAACAAGAAAAAAAATTTCAAATGCTTCATTAAAGGCTGTAAGGGACAGATCAGAAGCCATAACAGATGAATAAGGTTGTTTTATGCCAGAGGTGGGACTAAAGCACACCCATGTACTAAACAGGGTGCAAAAAAGGAAAACAAGGGAGGTATTCAGTTTCTAGGCCTTTTTATTTTTTTACTATAACACGCTCTTTTAATGTTTAAAGGAAATTTATTATTTTTTATTTTAAGCAAAAAATATCAAAGTCCATTTTATTACAAGACAATACAAAATTAGTAGTAGTATTTTGTAAATGTCATTTCAGTTCTGGTTTTTCCAACAAAATTATTACAACACACACACACAAACATACACATAGTCTATCCTGTACTCTACCTAATATGTGTTGGGGAATCCCATTTCATTACCTCAGTTTTCAAATAATAAAACCAACCTCGATTTTTGAGAAATCTTCAGTTGCCAATGATGTAGTACTGTTTTAAAGTACAGTTGGATTGATTTTGCGATTGCATGTTTTTAAAAGGCATCTGTTTGTAAAGAGATTGGCCTGTCATTTTTTTCTGTCATAATGTTCTTGTCAAATGTTGGGAAAAGTTTATTCTGACTCTGTGATGTAAACTACTAGTGATTCCTTTTTTCCTGTATGCTCTGGAATTTTTTGTCAAGTCATCACAATATTTTTGTTGTTTTTCTCTTAGAGCATTTCTATGGATCAATCAGTGAAGTTATCAGAGATAACAATTACTTTGTGGGAATTTCATCATGGATTAACTAGACAGAAGAATATTTAAATTTTCTGCATCTTCTTATGTCATTTTTGATCGGCTGTGTTTGTCTAAGAATCTAATTTTCAAATTTATTTAGCATAAAGTTTGTCAGTATCCTCATTTCTTTTTAATGTCTAAAGAATTTTAATGAAGTCTTTTTATTTCTAATATTAATTGCAAATGTTCTCTTTTAATTCATCATTATTTTTGTTTATTGATATTAGGTTATTGATTATGTTCATCAACATGTCTTTTTAAAAAGTAACTTTTCTAAGAATATTACACATTTCAGTTCTACTTCATCAAAGTGTTCTTGGTCTTGTTTTCCTTCTTTCTACTTTCTCTATGTTCACCTTATTATTCTTCTGTAATTTCCTCAAATAGATTCTTAGAACATAATTCTTACTTTTTGCCTTACTACTTATAATTTATGCATTTAAAGTTAGAAATTTTCCTAAATTTTTTTAGCTTTATCTCACAAATTATATCACAATTTTATTCTCATTCACAACAAAATATTCTTGATATCCACTGATACCTTCTTTGATACTTAAATCCATATTGTTACTTTTTAACCTTCAAGGATTTTTCATTATGGTATTTTTAATTAATAACAATAATAAAAGTTTAACCATTTGTTCCACAAATACTTCTCTAGTCCTTACTACTAGAACTGCTGAATCAGATTTAGCAGAAAAAATACAGGAAGCCCATTAACTTTGAACTTGACATAAACAATTTGATCGTACTCATACTAAAAGAAAAAAAAAGATTCATTGTTTATTTAAAATTCAAGCTTAATGCTGGGCACTGGTAGCTCATGCCTGTAATCCTAGCTACTCAGGAAGCATAGATCAGAAGGCTTACAGTTTGAAGCCAGTCCCAGGCAAATAGTTTCTGAGACCCTACCTTAAAAAAATCCAACACGCAAAAGAGCTGGCAGAATGACTCAAGTGGCAGAGCACCTGCTTAATCAAGCATTGGGTCCTGAGTTCACACCCCAGTACCACAGAAAAACAAATAAAATTCAAACTTACATGGACTTTTTGCATTTTATCTGACAACCCTACCAACTATGTGCTACAACGAACAAAACTCACGTGGACTGCACATAAGAGTCATAGACTTTGAACAGCTCATGACCCAATTACTTACTTAGAACAGTGGTGCTGTAAAAGAACAAAACAGTGTCAAAATGGAGACTGTAGTGTGGGGAGTTAAATTCATCAGAATGTCTTCCCTCCATGGACTGGCTATGTAGGTTAGTGGTAGAGTGCTTCTCTGTTTGGTATTATTTTATATCTTAATCCCACTGTGGTTAGAGAATATATTCTTTCTGATCTCAATCCTTTGAGATTTGTTTAGATTTTATTTACAGCAAGCATATAACTAAACCTAGTCAACGCTTTATGGTGTTCATTATGCAGTCGTGGATTCACTGGAACGTGTATGTCTATTACGTTATTTGGTTAATCATGTTCAAACCCTCTAAATTGCTACAAGTACTTTCTCTACTCTATCAGTTAATAAAAGAGCCTTTAAGGTCTCTTTTATCCTTGTATTTCTACATTTTTCCTATATCTGTCCATTTTAAATATAAACTTGGGGACAGATATTACTAGATAAATATAAATTTGTCAGTGTTTCTCCTTCTGGCAGGTTGGAGCTTGTATTATAATTAAATGTCGGTCTTTAATGTTTCTTTTTTAAACTATACTTTGAAATTGATATAGCTGTGCCAACTTTCTTTACTTTTATAAGCAGAGTGAAATTAGGTTTTGTTTTGTGTACAAAATCTGATCACCTTTATCTGACCACCCTGAATATTTACTTAATTTACATTTGATGTAAAATCATGTATTTCTGTTTTAGTGTACTATTTTGTATTTTTCCATTTGTTCCATGAACTCCTTTCTCTCCTTTCTTTTTCTTATTAATTATTCCTATTAGCCACTATTCCCTCTCTAATATCTCATTAGTTACACATCATTTGGCTGTGGTGTAATTGCTTACATTTTGCTATACTTTTTGAAGTTAATTCTAAATTAGTAAATCTAAATCTATCACATCCCAGAAAGGTCATCAAATTTTTACCTCTGTGCCCATTTTCCATTGTTAACAACTAGTGATACGTGTTTAATTTATATAAATTTAAACTTCACTATGCATGGATTTGCCTTTTCAGTCCCTTCTGAATGCTTTCTTTTCACTCTTTTGTCTTGTTAATTCAATTACACATAAAGATTTCCACTATGTTCCATATGCTTCTCAACCTTCTCATCATTCTAGATATTTTGAAATGAATTATCTTCTATCTTTATTGTCCTTTTGGTGCTTAACCTTTTTATTAAATTCTCAATAGTTTTTATATTTTTCTAGCTTTTGCATTTGACAATGTTTTTCTTTCTTTTTTTATTTTAATACTGGTGTTTGGACTAAGGGCTTTGTGCCTTTGAGGCAGGGGCTCTACCACTTGAGCCATGCTTCCAGCCCTTTTTATTTTACTTATTTTTCAAATAGGTGCTCCTGTTGATGCCTGGGCCAGCCTGGACTGACATCCTCCTGCGTGATGACAGGCATGTGCCATCATGTCCAGCCTATTGGTTGAGAAGTCATGCTATCTTCCCCTCCACCAAGCTGGCCTTAAAACATATTCCTCTTGATACCAGTCTCCTGAGTAGCCAGGATTACAGGTATAGGCCACCACACCTGGCTACATTTGACTATTTTAAAACATAAATTTCTGTTCTTTGCTCAAATTTTCCATCATGTTTTAAATGTTCTTGGAAACAATAATCATCGTTACTTATAAGTACAAATCTGGAAACTCTGACATCTGGATCTCCTGTATCTTTAAATTCTAAGCAATTTTTAAGCCATTGTTATAAATAAAAGGGAGGGAGTTCTGTATAATTTATATAATTGTCCAGATTATACATGTTTGATTTTGTATCTTATATTTATTTAGGGTTAGATGAAGATCACCTTCATTTAATCTGGAATTTGGCTGATTAGAAGCTGAAGATTAGCATTTCTAAAATGTGATAATTTTTCCTTAGCCACAGATACAGTCTTTTGGAAATTATAACTGATAGCCTAGGTTGTTTACCATGGTTGTTTCATTCAGGACAACCCTCAACAGCATATTTTCTTCCTACCTCCATACTACTGCTAAAACTTCTGCTCATTATTGTCTTCATCTCTTGGCCACAGTTTATGCCTCAAGGGGACAGGTTTAGACAAGTGTCAG
Source organism: Castor canadensis (assembly GCF_047511655.1). Taxonomy (NCBI): domain Eukaryota; kingdom Metazoa; phylum Chordata; class Mammalia; order Rodentia; family Castoridae; genus Castor; species Castor canadensis. The sequence continues at coordinate 41,212,456 of NC_133387.1, forward strand.
ATTCACAGTCTGCCCTTCATTTATGTTTGGAATCTCAGCTCAAGTCCTTGCTGCATTAATGTGTCTCTTGTGTTTTCAGGCAGATGTTTAAAATATCCTCCAGTTTTTCTAATTGTTCTCCTTGGGAGAGTTGATCTGACACAAGTTAGTGTGCCAGGGTCAGGAATGGAAGACTCCTTTGTTTTCAAATGCATTCACTTATGTTTTTCTCAGGTTATAATAACAGATTTTCTTTTCTATATTTACCTACTTAATCTTATACAATTTTTGTGGTATATTGTACTAACTTGATTAATTTTTTCTTTTTTTCATAAAAGAAAAAGTTAATCAAGAATTCCATTGTTACAATTTTAATTATATCTTACTTATACACATATATGATATAAATGCAGAATGTATATATTCAGATATATACACACCGGTGTGTTTGAATATCTTATTAGGTTTTCTGGAACTGTTTTCTTATTCTTACTAGGGCATCATGATCTTATTTCATATGGCAATATAATTGCATGCAAGGCTCTGTATTACTTATTTATAATGCTTTTATTTATAATTTTTATCTTGACATAATTATTTTTAATAAGAAATAAAATCTGAAGTCATTGTTTGTTCTGGAATTGTTTTATTAGAAATTTTGTTTAATTTATATTAACCTGAATGTTTGTTAGTTCTGATGTTAGTTGTATATCATGACTTTCATATGTTTTACTTAAACTGATCTCCTAAGTAGATGGGATGTGTCATGAGGGAAGTAACCACACGCCTTTCAAACTGCATGGCCTGTCTGGTGTCTGTACAACACCTGGCAGATAGTTACTCATCACTCTCTACTTGTTCAAGGCAGAAATAAATTCATAAATTTTCATATTAATTCTTAATTAATTCTGAATTCTTCTATATTAATCCTTAATTATCTAGAAGCATATGCATCTCCATCCATTCTGATAAAAAGATCCTTTTTGTACATCATTGTAAATTATCTGTGCTCCTCAAACTTTAACATGCATATAAACTATCTAAGAGGCCTACAAGATGTAGATTTTTAATCAGTAGGTGGGGGTCCAACCTGAGATTCTGAATTTCTAGTAATTTCCCAGGCATTGTCAATATTGCTTGTTCCTGGATCTAGGGACAAGACCCTTGGTTCTTAGGATTTGGGGCAAAATCTATATTTTAATTATATTAAGGCATCATGATCATTGAGAAAGATTTTGCCTGACTAATGTACTAGCAGTGATAAATTTTTCTAATTAAGCCCCTGGATTTTTTATTCATTTAAATGCATTCATTAAACAAATATTTATGAAATATTTCCAATATGTAATCAGCACTATCCTAACTAAACATTGGGGATAGAAAAATAACAAGCATCCTCAAGGTACTAGTAATCCAATAAATGGGAAAGAAAGGATATTGCAGCACACTAGGTGCTACAGTACATACTTATTGGGAGAAAGTGGAGTAGAAAGTAAGCATGGTTAAAGCTCAATGTCAAGAGGGAGGGAAACACAAATAAGCTTGAAGAGCCAGGTACAGATCAGGCCATGGTAGAGTTTACAGGCTATGCTAACAAGCTTTAACTAAAGAGCAATGTGGAGCCATCAAAGTTCTAAGCAAGAGGTGACATAAATATATTTGCATGTTGAAAAGATGTTTCTGGTTGTGCAGTGCAGAGAATAGATTAGAGATGGATGAAATGGAAGTGTAGCTTACAATCTTAAAATTATAAGCATAAGTATAAGTTGCTCACACACCTTTTAGTATGTGATAACTCTGGGGTCTAAGTCAGTCATGATTTAGCATTTACACATTAAGGAAATCAATGACAAATGGGAAATAACTGAAAAATCTGCAGGCTAAGAGACATGTTTGCAATACTTAAGTGAGCTTAAAACACAAATGTATTATGTATTTTTTCTTTAAGAAATATTTCAGGGCCCACAAATTGCAGCTACTCAGGAGGGAGAAGATCAGACAGATCATGATTCAAGGCTGGCCCAGGCAAAAAGTTAGTGTGATCTCATCTCAACAATAAGCTGACATGCACCTGTCACCCGAGCTACTAGGAAGGCATAAATAGGAGGATTATAGTCCAGGCTGGCCAGAGCAAAATGCAAGATGCTATTTGAAAAATAACTAAAGGGAAAAAGGCTAGAAGTGTGTCTCAAGTGCAAAAGCACCTGCCTACCAAGTGAGAGGCCCTGAGTCTATACCTCAATATCAACATACCCCCCCAAAAAAATCTCTAAAAAGTGCAGTGTAAGTAGTAATAAATATACCTATAATTAATAACCCTGTCCCCCTTTTTTTCAGTCATCCTGTTAGTCATATACAATACTTATTTTGAGCTCTGCTCAGAATCTTAAAGTATAATCCAATACATTTTATTTCTATTTACTTCCTTTTTTTAAATTTTATTTATTTCTTTTTATTTCTTTTATTCATATGTGCATACAATGTTTGGGTCATTTCTCCCCCTTTGCTTACTTCCTGTATGAGAGAAGCAAAAATTACCGTGTATTCCAGGAGCTACATATAAGGCAGACATAAAGGAATTCCCATATCAATTGCCTCTGCTTTGTAATTCCTTATGCCATGAAATCTTCAAGAAATCGAAGATCATAAGACCAGAATTTTTAATGGTGTGAAATTCTGAAAATATGTTTATCTATGGATAAAAAATTCAGCCTTTGGAAAGATTAGTAAAGAGCCCTCCAAGTGATTGAGATTTCCATTGAGAACTCTGAATTTCAAATGTTAAGGGCAGTGTTTGTCACACGGAGAAAGCACGCTCTCTGAGATGAGAGCAATTATGAAAATGTAACACAGCCTTAGAGAGACATCATGACACTGAGGAAAATGCCATTGAAATAATGAGTCAGCCATTAGCACCATCGATCTAAGTGATAGAAGGCCTATGTGAGGAAAATAATTTGAATTCCATCACTTTTTTCAGTCATCTAGTCACAAGCATAGTAGCAAGTAATAAACAAGCCTAAAATAAAATATATGTGATAGACAAGCATCCTTCTGATCACAATCTTTAGGTAAAAAAAAAAGCGGTGGGAAAATAATGTTAAGTTTTCATTTTCAACAATCATGGGTAGCTGTATCATAAAAAAGAAATAATCACACTTTACATTTTAATTGCCTAATATCTTTGAGTGGTTTCTTGAGACTGATTAATTTTGGGCACAAATTTCCTCAATCTGTGAATTCATTTTTTTCACTAATTAGCTAGCCTGCACCTGATGCACTTTTATATTGGACTCGCTGGCTGCTCGTCCCTTGTTACAGCAGGCTGTTCATACCATCTAGTCCTTTATTTCAGTGCTTTCACTTCTGAGCATTTATATACCCTTGACCTTCACTTCTAAGTACTTTATTTTCTTGTGTCTTGATAATGACAGGAATATCAAAATATTATTTTTAATTCCAAAACTTTTCTCTTGAGTATTTCTAGAAATAGCTATCTCCTACTAACTCTTGCAGACCACCAAGTATTATTAGGGAACAATACCAATTACATATTAAATGTGCTATGAAAAAGTATGTTCATGTCTATTTTTATTGGCAGTCAAACACTTTACTGGAAACTACAAAAGGAATATGACAAAGTGCCTGCCGTTGAGCAGTTTAAAATCTTATTAGGGAAATAGATTTGCATACATGAGATACTTAGTGAGCAACAGAGGACACAATTAAAGATCATGTCAAAACATTTGGGACAGATCCTGTGAGAAAGTCTCAGCTGCTTAACAGGAGGAAAGACTAGTGAGCACAATTAAAGTGGATTATTGCAGGAGAGGAAGGTTTATCAGAGTAGGGCATGATAAGGTGCTATAAATTAATCCAGAATTTCTTTACACCAAGGCTTTCAGGCTTTCTGAAGCTGACTCCAAGTTCCCTTTTCCTTTCCCCTGTCTATGTTCTGCTGCCTATTTATACCATCTATATTTCCTGTTTTTGTTCCTGTTTCCTATTTCTGGGATTCTCCACTCCCACAGTTGTTCTTACCCAATCTCAATTTCCATGATTTCTATTTCTACCTATCAACTAAAATCCCACTATTTTCACCAGCCTATAAATTCCCTATAAGGATTTAATGTCAGTTTTCTAGGTTATTAATGTACCTATTTTTCCCAGCCTAACTGAAATCCACAAAGCTCATCCTGCTATTTATAAGTTTTAAATATTAGCTTGGGATATATGACAAAGAGCTGTGATTTAAAGCTATTTATTAAGGCTATATTATTAAGGTATATGTTTTTTGTCCTCACTCTTCAATGAGTACAGAACACTGTATAGAATTTAGCACATGGCAGTTTAAACAAGTAAGTCTTACTTTAGACTTTGTTATAAATAAGCACCAGTTAATTATTTTCTCTTTACTCTACTTTTAAAATGAAGACAGCAGATGCTTAGCTTTTTTCCCCACATTAAAATCTATTCAAATTTTCCAATAATAGCAACATGTCTGAAAAAATATTCCACTTCCCTTCCAATTTCAGATATTTTTCAATTCAGGATATTGAGTAAATGAGGAGAAAAATAATTCTCTGGATTGACAATAATGGGTGCTTACACTTATAGGCACACATATTTATTAAATTAAATTGAATGGAATTGTTAACCATATATTGTTATAAGACAATAATTCTCTACATTCAAACAACTTAAAAACTTTTTTTAAAAAAGTTATTTAAACTAATACTTGAATCAAGATGGATACATCTAAAAGTTAATAACTGAAAATAAATTCTGGTAGAAAATGCTATTTAGGTAACCCAAATGCAAGTTTGTCTCTCATTTGGTGAGCCCTAGTTAGCTTAAAGACCATCTGTGAACTGTGAACTCCTATGACCACTGAACTCCAGCAAATAATGGGCATCCAGTACTGAATGCCCACAACATTTTTAGCATTGGAATTCATTCCTGTAAAGAGAATTTAATTTGTTACAAGTGTAATTTTGATTTAAATAATTCTCATGTCTTTCTTTCCACCGAAAGAATACTTACTGGATGCAGAGTTACATGTGAAGTGTTCTCTATGTATTCACTCTTGTTCCTTGATTGCATTCTGTACACATTGTACCAAGCCATAAAGACATCTGTTGTGTGGATTTATCTTCAAAAGCAATGTAAATGCTACCTACTTTGGTCTATGCAATAGAATATATAAGCCCACTGAGATGTCATGACTATTATGTGTGACTCTGAAAACCTACAGCAATTGCTGATCAAGAATTGTGGAAGAGCTCCGAGGTGAAACTAAGATCTGGTTTCTCAGGACACCATCAGGATAGGATTCCTTGAAAGACTAGGGATTTTCAATATGTGCCTTTGTTCTTATGAGGTTGAGTTGCATAACATAAGTCAAGACATGCTACATTTCAGTAGAATGTGTATGAGATGTGTTAACAGAATACAGAGTTTTTCAGTACAATGGATATGAGCTTTTTGCCTTTTTATAGCTATAAAAATAAAAGGTATATAGAAGTAGTCAAATATTTTACACATTATTTTCTTCTCCATTTGGTTTTGTTTTCTAGTTCCAGATTGTTCTGTGATACTACTATCGTGCAATATAGACAGTGCCCAGAAAAGCAACACATCTAATGGTCAGGGTAGAGATAGAAAGAGGGGAGAATGTTTAGCTTAGAGATGTTTAAATGTTTAAATATTTATGCAGCTGTCAGGAAGGGATTAAATTAGAATTCTTGGAGAGGAAGACTGTGCAGACAAAGATGACACTGGAGTGAGTTGTTCAACACCTGCTGAACAGTGAGCTCCAGTATAAGACATGTTCTAACCCGGCCTGTAAGAAAGTTTTTCAATATTAAAAGAAAGATTATATTGCAGAATCTCTGGGACTCCTTAAAAATCACAGATTCTAAGACAATATTTTTTTTTAAAAATGGTAATATTGGAGTTTTAACTTAGGTCTTCTACCACTTGAGTCATGTCCCCAACCCTTTTGGCTCTAGTTAATTTTTAAATATGGTCTCACGCTTTTGGCCTCTGACTAGCCCTCTAACTGTGATCCTCTTATGTATGCCTCCCACATAGCTGGGATTATAGGCACAAGCCACCATGCATAGCTTATTAGATAGGATGGGATCTTGCAAACTTTTTACCTGTTCTGGGTTCAAACTATGATCCTCCCTATCTCTGCCTTTTGAGTTTCAAGGATTACAGATATACACTATGACCCCCAGCCCTCAAGTGATAATTTAGTGAATCATTTATGGAATTTAGGAACCCTTTGCAATTTCCTAACTAAGTTCCACTGTGAAATAGTCATCTGAATGAAAGACTCCTAATGTACAGCTCAGAAGTCAGGGTACTGGGGTTCTGACCCTGGCCTGGATAATGACTGTATGACCTGCATTTTGCTTCTCATGGTCTTCAGATCTTGAATAGAAAATGCTGCATTATTCATCCCTGAATTGTCCTTCAGCTTTGAACTTTATAGTCTCCCTGAACTCCCTGTCCTATTCCTCTTCTAGCCATCTGCCCTAGCTAAAGTTCTATCATTGTGGAGTCACTGCATGAATAAGTCCTACGTTAATTTAGATTAATGTAGTACGCCTTCAAGACATACCCTTACTGTAACTTTGAGTCAAGCAAAAGAAATGGTTACTACGTTCACATGTGTCTTCAGAAGGATTGTCTTGATGTACAGGGTGGCCTCATAATCTGCTGTTGATGTAATATGACTTTTCTATTATGGCTATTTAATTCTTACAGAATTTTATAGTCATAGAGATTTACTATTTGAGGAAAAATTTATTCCAAATGCAGAACAAGTATGCATCAAAACAAAAATCAGAAAATGGATACTCATTGCTGACTTCCTAATTTTGAATGAGATCTTATTACTTCAGGCTAAAAGGAATTTTTTCCAGTTAAAGATGAAACAAGCAGTGATTAACAGAATTATATGCATCTTTAACATTGCTTTTTTGGAGTGACATTTCTTAAAAGTAAAACTGACTATCTGACTTTAAAAGGATACATATCTGACTTTTAAAGGATATATATTTCATCAGAGTTAGAAATAATCAAGATTCATCAAATCTAGTTATGGTCTTGCATCGTATAATTTAATTTGGGAATTTCTTACATATGCCATATTTCCAACTAAAATTATTGTGTGAAAAATACTGAATGAAGAATCTAACTCTTGAGAAATTTGCATATTTATATGATACATTTTATTATCAAACTCTCAGAAATTCTTTACACAGTTTTAGACCCTAGAATTCAGGTTACTTATTTTCACAGACTGCTTTTAGCAGGCGATACTGTTAACATTGAATTCTTACCCAGAACACCTTGGACAGTGCCTTGTCAGTGTTATTGTCAGTGATTGAGAGCAAGTACACAGAAGTCATCCTAGCTATAATATTACGTGGCAGTGGGTACTTTGGCATAATAACAATTGATAGACTATTCATTCAAGTGAACAGAGTAAAGGAATTCAATTTCATTGCATTTTTATATTAATTTATTCTGAGAAGCAAACAGAAAGATAAATGCATTCAGAATTTTTTGTCTTAGTTTACAGTACCTGACTGTGATGGAGGTTTTTTTTTTTTTTTTGATCAAATATTAGTATGAAATGGGCTTCAGCCACTCCTTCCCTTAGAGGGTACTCTTCCCACTCTGTGTACAAAAGGATCACAGGCTGACCTACTCAACACACAAACTGAAACACTTGAAGTGGGTCTCAATGTCCCTTGCTGGGCTTAGAATGTTTAGAATGTTTCTCAGAAGAAATGGTTGCAAACAAATTACCTGGGAGCAGAACCCTGAGGTCAAACAATTTGGGCTAAAAACTATCCTTCTGCTACTATGTAATTGTGTACTATGGGGACTATCTTTGTTCAAAGTTAGCAATGCCTCTTAAAATTTCAGATTTGGAATCAAGTAAAATATTGAAAAATAAAATAATTGAAAAATAAAAGTAAAATAACTATAAAATAAACCAGTAAAATAATTATTAAATTAAAGATAGTTAAAACTTAACTGGTAGGGTTGTTGTGGATTCAAATATAAAATTAGGTAAAATACATAGTACAGCATCTTTCACAGAATAAATACAAGAAATAACATGTAAATCTACTACTAATAAAATAAGTTAGGAATAGTATTCACATTCATGTCTTTAACTGATCATCTACTGATTATTTTCCTATAGTCTTATAATTTTGAGCTAATGCTTAATTTTATAAAATTCACTTGACATTTACTCACCATAGAAATATCTATCTAAGATCTAGTATATATTTCCAAGTCACTAATTATAAAAACTACTATTCCAAATAATACATTCATTTTCCTTGGATATGTGGAGTTTGGAAGGATTAATTTGGCTCTTGTGAGTTAATTTCATCTTCAGAAGAAGTATTTTGGAAAAAAAAATTTTTAAAGTGTACTTACAATCTCTCATATATGTATATATTAGTGCACATGTTATATTTAATGTTTCAGGGACTTGAATTAGTTACTTTTCTAATCCTTGATAATTATAGCATTTTGGGGACTGAAATTATATGGCGGTTATAAAAATACATAGTAGTACATAAGATAACCATTCATTAAGATAAGCATGAAAGAAGGATTTACTATCTCTTCTAAAGAAGTTGTACTTCTCAGTTTTCTAAGTGTAAAACAGTAGCTTTTAAAGAAGCTATTGAAATTATTCTCATCCTTAATAATTGCCTACGATGAAGTCAGGTCCTATCTCAGTGCCAGAAAGGAAGCAATTGACATTTTTCATTTACTTTTTTATTTCCTTAGCCTCATTACTTGTTATATAACTTTAGGAGTTTTTTTAACTTTGGTCCTGGGAGTGGTTTATTATATGCAAGGGGGTACTAAAATTTAATATATGCTGTAAATGAATTTGATAAAATATAAAAGGTAACATCTAGGCAGACATTTGTTAACTCAAGTATAGAGAAAATGTCCTAAAGAATCAGGAACGAAATGTGTTTCTGGATACATAATGAAAATATCATAAAAGTCAAAAGGTTGTTATCTCCACTTCATTTGTGTATTCTTACAGAGACTTACATATTTTCAGAGAAGTGAAAATCATATCTACAATTTAAAGTTATTAGCTAAAACCACATTACAATCCTTTAGCTATACAATCCACAGCATAACACCATCAGAAGATGAACTTAGAACACATTATTTCTAATAACTACCTACTTCATATACCAGGCACTAGAAGTAAGATGATAATGCTGACATCTCTGAACTGCTCTTTCCTTTCGTCAGTATTTAAGAAGATAAGAAAAAGTCTATTAAATCTATAATTAGCCCACCTTTATGCTTGAAGGCCTCAAATAAACTGTCTTTATGTTTAAAGAATTTAAGAGTTCTCTAAGGCTTTGAACTTGGTAGTAACTCCCTAGAACCTTGAAAGTATGTTGCTATGTCCAGAAAGTTTCTCCAAATTTCAGAGGATTACAGATATGAATATAAAGCATTGGCTAATGCTTGTTATAATTACATAACATATAGTTTATGTGGTGGTACTGCGATTTGAATTCAGGGTCCACAGTCCTTTGTGCTTTTCCAATTTATTTTTCAAGTAGAGTCTCGCTTTTGCCCAGTCTGGCCTTAGATCCCAATCATCCTATTGCCACCTCCTACATAGCTGAGATTACAGCCATGTTCCACCATGCCAGTCCCCATATACATGTAGTTTAATCATATATAACATTAAATTTACCACTTTAACCGTGTTTAAGTGAACAGTTCAGAGATACTGACTATATTCACATCATTGAGTAACCATTACTGGTATCCATCTCCAGAATATGTTTATCATCCCCAGCTGAAAGTGTGTGCCCATCAGCCAGTAATTCCCCATACTCTCGTCTCCTCACCACCAAGCCAGCTCCACTTTATCTTCTGTCTCCATGAATTCTAACAGTGCACATAAGTGGGATCATACTAAATCTCTCTTGTGTCCATGCTATGTGATCAGCATAATGTTTCAATACTCATTCATATTATATCACCAGAACTTTATTATTTTTAAGGTTAAATAATACTCCACTGTAGGCTTATCACATTTTATTTCTCCAATCATCCATTGTCAGAGATTTTGAATTTTTACCTTTTGTAGTGACTTCTTATTGTAATATATACTTTGCTTACTTATCCCAGTCCCTAGCACATTGTAGGCCCTTACTAAATACATGTTGAATCAGCAAGACATGTGTTAAAAAAACAGACATTTTCAGCCTTTAGAATTTAATACTAAGATTTATTAGTTCATAGTAACATAGATGCCTTTGACTTGGCATTTTTAAAACAATCAAAATAAACATTTTGATTTCCATCATTAATTAGGCATACAACATCACTTATGTGCCATTTCAAATCTTTTTTTGGTTCCACTTCCAACTGAAGTCACTCCCATGGCTTCCAGTTTTGCACAGGTTTAACCAGATCCACACAGATGTAAGCTGACTACACTCACTACAGACCTCTCTGCATTGTAGTGAAGGCGCCTACAGAAAGCTGCTCAGTGTTCATTCATTCACAGCTTGAAATTGTGAAGGAGTTAGTATTTTGAGTAGCTAATATTTTTGGTCATAGGCTCGTTCTTGACCAATGGTCAATAAGGTGAAGTAAGTAAAGATTTCACTGGCTCATCCCCTCAGGTAAAATACAGGAGGTTCCAACTAAGAATTACTATCTCTTCACATAATAACTTTGTGGAGAAGTGAAAGATGCAATACATCCTTAGAAGAATTCCAGAAATTAGTGCTGTATCAATGACTCGAAGATGCAGGTGAGGTGATCCACCTCATATTCCTGCTCAACTGATTTATGTTGTTCCTGAAAAAAGTAGAGCACAGCTGGTTAACTCATGGAAGACTATGTCAAGCTACTGCAAACTTACCCCAATTACAACTGTTATGAAAGGGGTGCAATCTAAACAGGAGCAAATAAAAATTGCCTTTAGAACTTGGCATGCAGATACTAATCTAGAAGATGTGTTTTTTCTCAATTTCTATTAATAAGAAGGATCAAAAATGGTTTGCTTTTATAACAATACATATTCACTTTCTCATTTCAGGGCCATCTGTCAAGACATAGTTGGCTTGACATTCCTCAGGACATCCAACTGGTCAGCTATATTCATGACATAATTACCATTTGCATTTGGTGAAAAGAAAGTGGCATTAGAGATGCTCTGATAAGAGAGCAGAAGTAAATGAACCAAGCCTTGTATGCACATATGAATAATAAAAGAAAAATGAAAAAAAAAAAGAGAGCAGAAGTCACCCTCAACATTCTGGGGAAATATTAACTAGACAACCCAGTTAATTATGCATAATTTCTACTTTCCACATTACTGTCAGTAACAGTATGGCTGAATGTTCTCTCATGTTATAAAAAGAACCCCTCTTTCCCAAGGTTCTAATAACATTCTCCTCACTTCCTCCACATCCTTAATGAAAGCCATCTTTAGGGCCATCATTCTGCTTCTAACAGTCTTTTCAAAGTGCCATCCCCATTGTCCTTCCCAGCTTCTGCCCACTACCCAGTTCTAATAAGCCACCACCATATTTTAGATTTTTTGTTTTTGGCAGCATAGCTCCCTGGGCATTATCATGTGTATTAAAATTATCTATTGCTATATATCAAATTACCTAAAAACCTTAGCAGTGCATAACCAATAAGTATTGATTATATTACAGTTGCTTTGTGTCAGAAGTTTAGCTGGATGTTTGTCTATCATGCGGTTATGGTCAAGACATTGGCCAATAATGCTGTCATCTGAAAGTTTAATTGCTTCTGAGGAGATCATGGGTCTCTCACATGGTTGTTAGCAGAAGGTCCCAGTTGCTCTACAAAATGCTACCTGAGTATTCTCTGCTGGCTTCCCACAGAGTCAATGAACCAAGACAGGGCAAATGAAAAGACCTTTATCATTCATGACTTAAACTTGTAAGTTACATGCCAATTTTCCTGCTGTGGTTACACAAGTCATCTTTATTCCTTATCAGAGGGGTGCATAGGAAAGCATGATTATCAGGAAGAAGGAAGGACCCATTGTGACCATTATGGAGGTCAGATACCTACCACAGCCTCTTTGCATTCTGAAAACAATCATATAGTACACTTAGGAATATTGAGAGTCTTGGGATGTTGATTGACTTGGAAGAATGCCAGTTCTGAATGGATCCCACAGTAGGGATATCTCTAGCATGACCAAGCTGTAGCAAGCTGCTGTCACTTAGGACATAGTGGCTCAGAAGATTGGTGTTAGGTGTTAGAGGTATATTTCTGACAGACAAATGGCCATATGTAATCTTTACCTATCTCTAGTAAGAGCATTACAGCATAGAAAACTTGGATTTGGGAGAAAGGACATGTTTTCTGCAACAAAAAATTACTCCCTTCAGAGAGTAGTACATCATTGTAGAGAGAAAGTAGTACCTCAAGGTGGCTAGAAAGGAGAGGGAGGGAGAAAGGCAGGCAGGAAGGAAGGAAGGAAGGAAGGGAGGGAGGAATGAAGGAACAGGAAGGGAAGGAGTGAGGAAGGGAGGGAGGAAGGAAAGGAGGAAGGAACACACACATTTGTTATTGGGTCTTAGTAGATGAGATGTGTTGGACACCAACTGAATCTTTGCCTGGATCTCTATATCCTGAGTTGGCAATTATGAAACCCAACAAATAAAATGATGAGGCAGTTGCAGCTAAAATACAACATACAATTAAATGAAGCATTTGAGATCAGGCACAAAAAGATTCAGAAGGTCAATTAAATTGTATAAACATATTACACAAATTCCCATGGCACTATCTCTTTTACATGGAGATCTCTCCCTCAACTCATGGCTCATAAGAGGTACCTTAAGACCAACTGAAAAACAAAGGCTGAGGCTTGGCAAGCTCAGGATAATATACTGATGCTACCTATAAATGAACTGCTGCAGCATAACAGCCCTATTTATTATGGCCTTGAAGAATAAGGGCAAAGGGTAGTCCTCACAAGGGATTGTGTTTGAGCTTACATTAGGTTTCTCACCTAGCATCAAGGTATAAGTAGCCCAAGACACAGACATTCATGGACTTCTGAGCAATGGCAAATAACTTAGCTGGCTAATAAGAGATAACGAAGTCTAGAGAACGTGCATGTAGATGTCCAATGATAGTGAACTCAAAGATGGATCTTTATGCACTGTGTTAGTACTCACCAGAAAATGTCCACATCAGAGGCACAATTAGTATTTAAACAGACAGGAAAATTTGACCTGTGGATGTCAGCCAACCTCTAGCTTCAGAATGGCCAGGGTATCGTGAATGGTTGCAATGTATGAACCCAATATTAGTTTTCCTCTAGCTAAGGTTGATCTAGCTACTGCCACTGTTAACAACTTACAATCAGCAGTCAGTCAACTGATCATACCACATGCTTTCTACCATGAATCGGACAATGATGCATTGTTATCAGCATTGACACCTACTCTGGTTATAGGTTTTTCTCCTAAGACTACAGTGCCTCTACCAGCACTGTGATCAGAGAACTTGGAGAATACCTGATCTTTTGGACTTGTACCCCTTTTTGTACCATATTGCTTCATTCAAAAGGATGAGGATGTATTTTATCACAAAGAGATGGAACTCAGTGGTCTTTCTACAAATCTAGTTACCTAAAAGCAGCTGTCTTCATTAGAATAATAGCATGGCCTATTAAAGTCTTAAATTCAGAAATAGCAAGTTACATGATTGGAGAACTGTTTTCCAGGATGTATTCAACCAATAAATAAAAGATGCTCCATAAAAGTTTAAATATGTGAGTTAAAAACCATGGATGAAGCAGAACTGACCCTCTCACCATCAGTCTCCATGAACCACGTTAGGAATTTGTGTTGTCCATACCCACAACCTTAAACTCTGATGAATTGGAGGATCTGGCTCCAAAAGGAAAACCTGTACCTAAAAATACTGAGCTGGTCATCATTTTTAAAGTGGGTCTGTAATTCACTAATTCACTGGACTTAATAGCAAAATGAGGACATCTGAGTGGTAGAAGGGGTGACTGTATCAGGAATCTCCTCTGTGCTACTTCAAGCAAATTTGAACAGTGAGAAACGAGTCAAAGAAGAAATACTCAATCCTGTTCTGTAGACTGACAATTCCAAAATGGATTTCGTGCCGCAGAGTCAAAACCAGCTATCTATCACAGTGGACAAATTGAATACATGTGCTTGTATTGGTTTTCCCTTAATTCTCCCTCCATGATTCATTCCCTTTGTGCCTTTACTTCTAAAATAAGCTACATGCATACAGGCCTTTGTCTCAAGTTCTACTTTGTAGAGTAATCCATGCAAAGAAAGTATGCTTTTAACTTTGATATGAAGATTTCACTTACTATTTTTATCAGGGTTTCTTGGGATGAAGTGAAGATTAAAACATGACTCCTTGATATCTATAGACTCCCCATTGACTGGACACCCTTAGCATCATATCAGACTGATAAATATATAAATTGGTCATTTCAAGACAATTGTAACTGGAACTCTCTAGTTTTGATATAGTTAGAAATTTTTGTGTATTCCACAATACCGAGGGAATCATAACCTTTTTCAAACAATGGAAAGCATTGCATTTACTAGACTTGATGTTGCTATCATAAATCCATTCTCTAAAGGAGTGTATTTTAATGATTTTGGCATATCTTCAAATCTTTTGAGCTTACTTTTGGCATAACCAACAATTTAGGTCCTTATGTCGTAAATATTATGTTGCCAGGCACATGTAACTCTAAATTTTTCTTTTTATTGTATTGGTTATGATTCTTTGGGGGTTGGGGGAAGAGTGTTATTATTTTGTAGAATGGCATTGAACCATTCAAATAGAGCTTCATAAATTAAACATTTACTAAGTATTTTAGAATCATATTTTGTTTTTTTAATAGTCAAAGCTATAACAATCTCCAGTTTTTCTGGATAAGTTTATGAGTTTGGAATAAAGACACAGATTTAGTAATCCGTTATAATGAATAATTTTTCAGAAATTGGTTTTGGCATTCCCTTATTTGAAAGAGATCTTATTCAATAGTTGAGGGCTCTTCATTATGATACTATGACTTTTGTATTTGGTTGCTCAAATACTGAAAATATAACCTTTCTATTTTTAATGTTTACTGAATCCGATGAAACAACAGAAATATTTTTGAGGGGTTGATGGCTTTCTACGGTTCTCAGATCAAACAATGTTAAACCTATTTGACAGAATGAGATAATCTTTGTTCTTCACTTTATGGAAGTTCAAATGAGATCATGTATATGAAAACACATGGTACACTACACAAATACTGAGTAAAATGCTGCAATAAATTATAGCAATGTAATCCAGCAATGCAATATTTAAGGTACCTGTTTGCCATATTTAAAGTCTGAGAGTTACTTTTAATCATTCTTAGTAAAATATGAGTAAATAGAAAATCAAATTTTCAGAACTTTGCCTTTTAACATACTTAAAATAATTCCTGATTAAGCTTATACATATTTGTTCAAATGGATCTATAAAGATGAGAATTGTACTGTAAATATGAATTTCCATATTTGAAAATACATTTTCCACCTAAAAACAATGGAAGAAATATAAGATGGTGACAGAGAAAAGTCTATATATCAAAAATATAGAAAATATCATAAACAAAATTAATTCAAAACTCCAAGGAGAAAATACATTTTCATGATCATAGAAAATGTTAGTATTCTCAAATAAAATTAAAATACAGTCTCAAGAACTGTTGAAAAATATAGAATTGAACTAATTGTACAAATAAGTTACAGAAAATATCTTCAAAAACATGCAATAAATATTCAATTAAAATGAGAATGGGGGTTGTGGCTTTAATGATAGAGTGTCTGACTAACAAGGACAAGGCCCTGAGTTCAAACCCAAGTACTGCCACACAAAACTAGAATAACTAAATAACAACTGTAAGTTTGTATATATGTATCATTCAATGCAAAAGATATTTTAATAACCAATGCTAATAAGGGTATCATGATGGGATATACATTTCCACAAGTTTTTCTGAAAAATCAGTTGGAAAACATGAATCATAAAATTTCAAAATTGTCAAACCCTTTGACACAGTTATTCACTTCAATGGCATGGTTCATTATTATATTATGTTGTACAAATGTGGACACCAGGGCCCCAAGAGACAAAGTGATTTTCTTAAGAATGGTCAAACATGGTGGGTCCTAAGAACATATCATTGTATTCAGCAATTGCAAAATCAGCTATCTTAATGATTGATTTCTTACTCATTTTTTCATGAGATTTAAAGAGCTTGTTCTAATTTTAAACATTTAATGTGATACTCATATATTTCCTACTAAAGTTTAATTACTTATGAAAGATGAAAGCTTAGCTTGACTTCCACTGTGATCTCTCCTTAAGCACCAAACTAATTTGTCATTTGAGAGTTGTATTTTAAATTAAATTAAAACCCAAGTCAGAAAACATCTGAGCACTTCTTTTGTTTTTCTTTAAAAGAAATTTTATCCTAATTTAGGTCAGTAAATATTCAAAATTTATTTTCCATTTGTGTGTTCACAAATGTTTACAAAGGACTTTACTAGACAGAGCACATATTCATATTTAAGTCAACTAGTATAATTTGGAGTGGCATAGTACACCAGGAATTTGGATTACCAATCTATGGGACTATTTCAAGATAGACAATTCAAGTCTGAATATTTGTTTTTTCCCCACAGTTAAAATCTTTTAACATGGTCAATAAGACAGAACAAACAAAATTATGTTTCAGTATTGAAAAAAAGAAAAGAATACTGTTAGTTCTACAGAGCTTTGAGGTCTTTCTGGAGACCACAGTACACAAAAATTTGGAGTTGAAGAACAAAGACCATCTTTTGAGTTGAAATAGTCAATGGTGAACTATGAAAACATAAACACATCAGATTCCCCAGTAGGACCCTAGATTTGGAGAACTAGTAGTTTGCAGATATCAAGAGTTGGAAGAGAGGAAATTGGTTATGAATTGCTGGTAGAATGGCAGACTGGTACATTTTGGTGGGCACTTTTACAGTATTGAAACTTAAAAATTAGTGAGGACTTTGGCAAAGTTATCTGACCAATGTAAAGCAACAGATGTTATTGTACCATAGACTACATTGAGAGGCAATATAAGAAAGCAATTCCATTTATAATAGCTTCCAAAAAAATCAAATACCTAAAAATAATCTTAACAAAGGATGTAAATGACCTATACAAGGACAGCTACAAACCACTGAAGAAAGAGATCGAAGAAGACTACAGAAGATGGAAAGATCTCCCATGCTTATGGATTGGCAGAATTAACACAGTGAAAATGGATATACTACCAAAAGCAATCTACATGTTTAACACAATTCCCATCAAAATCCCAATGACATTCATCACAGAGATTGGAAAATCTACCCTAAAGTAAATTTTTTGTGTTTTCATTTGGAAACACAAAAGACCTCAAATAGCCAAGGCAATTCTGAGCAAAAAGAGCAATGCTGGAGGTATCACAATACCCAATTTCAAACTACACTACAGAGCCACAGCAATAAAAACAGTATGGTACTGGCACAAAAACAGACATGAAGACCAGTGGAACAGAACAGAGGACCCAGATATGAATCCATGCAGCTACGTCCACTTATTTTGACAAAGGCACAAAAAGCATATGATGGAGAAAAGACAGCCTCTTCAACAAATGTTGCTGAGAAAAGTGGTTATCTGCCTGCAGAAAACTGAAACTAGATCCATGTCTGTCACCCTGTACTAGTATCAACTCAAAGTAGATTAAGGACTTTAATATGAGACCTGAAACCTTGAAGTTAGTACAGGAAAGAGCAGAGAATACTTTGGAAGCAACAGGTACAGGCAAGGACTTCCTCAGTAGAACTCCATCAGTCCAGCAACTAAAAGAAAGGATGGACAAATGAGTCTACATGAAATTAAAAGCTTCTGCATAACAAAATAAATGGTCTTTCAATTGAAGAGACCACCCACAGACTGGGAGAAAATCTTTGCTAGCTATGCATCAGAAAGGTTCTGATAATCAGAATATATAATGAGCTCAAAAAACTAAACTCCCCCAAAATCAATGAACTAATAAAGAAGTGGGCAGCTGACCTAAACAGAACTTTTTCAAAGGAAGAAGTTCAAATGGCCAAAAAACACATGAAAAAATGCTCACAATCGCAAACACAATAAGATTCCTCCTCACACCTGTTAGAATTGCTACCATCAAGAACACCAATGACAACAAATTTTGGGGATGGTGAGGAGAAAATGGAATCCTCATACACGGAGTGTAAGCTAGTACAGCCACTTTAGAAAACAATATGGAGGCTTCTTAAAAACCAAAACATAGATCTGCCACATGATCCAGCAATACAACTCCTAGGGATATACCCAAAGGAATACAACTCAGGTTATTACAAAGATATCTGCATATCCATGTTTATTGCAGCACTATTCACAATAGCCAAGCTATGCAAACAGAGAAGATGCCCCACTACTGATGAATGGGTTAAGAAAATGTGGTATGTATACACAATGGAATTTTTATTCAGCCACAAAGAAGAATGAAATTTTGTCATTTGCAGGAAATGGATGGAACTGGAGAGCATCATCTTAAGTGAAATTAGTCAGGCTCAAAAGGCCAAAACTCATACATTCTCCCTCATATATGGATTATAGACCTGAAACAAATGTGGTAATATTATTGGATTTGGGTCACACATTAAGGGGAGAATGTGCATGGGAAGAATAGGGAAAGAGAAGGAAGCCTAAAACTTTTTTTTTAAATCAGTTTTTCCATTTATTACAGAATAATCAGATGTACATAAAAATCTTAAATAATAGTACAGTAAATACCTAAAACCCACCACTTAATTTATAAATTCTTCATAATCTAAGGATTGGAGATATTTTAAATAGAAGAAGCCTAGTTAGGGGGGAGAAATGCCCCAAACAAGGTATGCACATATGAATAAATGAATAAAGAAAAAAAAAAGAAGCCTAGTTAATGATCTTACTCAATCTTGAAAAACCTAAAACTTGAATGTGGTTGATGTGCTCATTGTAGAGGAGCGAATATAGTAATCTTAAAACTGGCAGAGACCACTATGGGAAGAGGACTAGGAAGTACTCTGAAGAAGTTTAGTAGAGGTGAACCAATGTGGGTTGCAATACACATGTGCATGGAAGCAATGCTAGGAATCTGTCTGTATAGCTATCTTTATCTCAAACTAGCAAACATGCTATGTTTTTCTTATTATCTCTAATGTTTTCTCTTCAACAAAATCAGAGGACAAAAGGGTGGAACAGGTCCTGCCCAGAAGCGGGGGTTGGGGGAGGTGTGTGTGGGGAGTTGGTCCAACTAATGTATACACATGTAAGTAAATGTAAAAACTATAAAAGAAAAGAAAAGAAAAATTGGAAACCATTAGAAAAAATTAAATGTCCACAAATAGGATATCAATTAAGTAAAATATGATAAGTTGATAGAACAGAGTACTATGTAACCATAATATAGATAAATAAATGAAAATATGAAGACTATTGGAAATAAGTAACTAAAAAATTTTTAGCTCAAGTCCAAATAAATTTAGATATACATTTAGTTGCCTAATACAATGACAGAAAAATATGGAGGATTCATGAAGATATTTTCCCTATTATTTAGCACTACTTTCTAATTTTTTACATAGATTTATTAGAGTAAAA
This sequence comes from Castor canadensis, assembly GCF_047511655.1. Lineage (NCBI taxonomy): Eukaryota > Metazoa > Chordata > Mammalia > Rodentia > Castoridae > Castor > Castor canadensis. Next base: position 41,232,244 of record NC_133387.1, read on the forward strand.
ACAAATAATTTTTTAGTTACCTGTGAGTTTTTAAACATATTGGTCATTGTATTGCATTGTACAAGAGAAAGAATTCACTATATTGCTAACCTGCTCATGTATTTCTTGGTCTCTGTTGTAAAGTAGGACATGCTGTTTCATAACCAAATCCGGGGGGGAAACACATTATCTCATTTGGAGGATGCAAACATATTTAGTCAAACAAGAAACTGACTCATTTGAGAGTTTTATAGCAAATAAGGATAGAAAGTAGTTTGCATAATTTTCTCATGCTCCTTTTATAGTGTTTATCTTTCATAAGGCTCACTGGAACAGTTGCTGGCCACCTGTCAATATTGTGGCCTTTTTATTATAGACTTGACCTTTTATTGTTCTTATGCCCTTGACAAATAAAAAACAGTCCTAAGAAGTCCTCAGTGTTGAGCATGGTGGAAAAAATACTAATTTTAAATTTAAAAGGCCATCTTTTGTAGCCTGAAATAAAGATAGAGTTTTGAATGACACAAAAAAGAATAGGCACATAATAAAACTCTCTTTGGTAGGAATAAAAATAAATTCATTATTTTATCATCATTTTTGAAAGTTAATGGATGTTTATATTTAAAGTACTAGTCCATGAAAATGAAGGCAAATAGCATTCATGTAAAGTTTTTGACACAATTTTGCATTCATTCCATGTGAAAATATTTGTATTTGAATCTATCTATTACATAAATATTTTGAGTGTACAAACAGTTGCTTTAGCTTCTTTTTAGTGGAATATGACATCCAATGTTTCCTTCTACATTTACATAAAATCTGTCAAGCTGAGTGTTCTACATATATTTACTGACCCACATCCCAGAAATATTTTGCATAATAGTGAATAAACACAGTCCTACAAATCTGTACACAGGAATACATTTCCATTCATAAGGGGATATTATTCAAGCCCTTAAGGAGAAAGCTAGACGTCTATCCTTTGTTTTGCTCAATTAGATTCTAAGTTCCGTCGAAATAATCCTGAGCACAAACAGTAAATGAAGCAAGTTTCAAATGAGTGCAAATTCTTACTGTTTTTGTTAAAAAGCAACACCCTTACCAAACACTACCACCTTTCTACTCTCAACTCTTCTCATTCTTAGTAATGTAAGATGTGGGGCTGAATTTTAACACTTAGTCAGACATTGATGTTAACCCCTTCTAGTATTATACACAGCCATAGACTTCATAATTTTCGTAACAGAGTTTGCAAATTGAGTTTTCAAACTGTATTTTAAAGCATTTGCTATCCTCCAAACAGGGTAGTGGGTTAACAATTCTTAGTTGTCAAGAACAATTTTAAATGTGGTCCCTTTTCTAGTCAATGTGTGATTATTTCAAGACTGCTTGGAGGGCAGAAATAGACAGCCCTTCATCAGGTATACTGTGCTGAAGATCTGATCCTTCCAGAGATTGCTTAATAGGACACACATGCAATACCCAAGGTGCAATGAAAAGATAAGACAGCAGTTAGAGCCCCCAAGGTGGATGCATTCTTTTTAGGTACAATCACAATTATATTGCTACTTCTGCTTTCACTGGTAGCTTTATACATTTTATTCTTTTTCTTTATCACCAATAGGAATTTTTATAGATCTCCATGGCATTTTCTTAGGATATGCTATCTTCTGATTTGCAATGTAAATATGTTGAAATAAAGTAAACCCAGAAGTGTTATCTGTGTGTAGCCTGTTAATAAGAATCTGTAATAATATCTTTGGAAAAGAGACTGAAATGTGTTTGTATTTATGATAAATGTTCTTCCTAGTTATCTAAATTCTTATTCATTATCAGTGTGTATAAAATAGTGTAGAAATTTTTTTAACTCAGTGCCTTTCTTCTTGCTGGTAATGACATCAACCGTATAATCCCTTGAATATTAAGATCTGCAGACTAACTTCTCTCCTTTCTGAGCAAACTAATTGAGAAAATTCAACCCAAAGTAAGCCAGGACAATTAAAAGACATAATCCATCCATGGGATATAAAATAATTGTTCAATTAAATTTGTGGTAGTAAAAGCTTTTAGAAATATAAATACAAACAAATATATATATAATAATGTATCTACATGTGATATTACTTGCATTCAGTGAAGAACATCAAAGTAAGAATTATCTTATTTGCCTATGAATTCTAGATTTGAAGTAACTCCTGTCATTATATTTATTATGTCAAACAGGAATTTTAAATCAATTTCTAGAAAACTGTTATTACTAACTAGTCTTTGAATTAGGGTCAACATTCTGAAAACTCCGCAGAAAAGCAGATGTTGAAAGAAATATCCACTATTGGGAAAACTTAGTTTTCCAAACTAAAGAATAAAAACATATTACCTGCACTCTTTAGGAAACAAAGTAATTAATACACAAACATCAAATCACTTCATGTTTGTATGCTCACATCTCTATAATAAAATTAATTTTCATTAATCAGTTAGAGATTAATAATAACCCTTAATAATAGTGTAAGCTATTATAAACATGTACAATTAAGTATCTTTAAGTGCCAACTTAACAAGTTTGCTGCAAAAAACCCCACTTTTTCCTTATTTTGAGGATAGAAGTCTAATTTCTTGAAGCCCTGATCTGATTAATCAGTTTAATCACATAATTGATGTCAAGGACGAAAAACAACAATATATGAGAAAATTCTGAATTGCATTGGGATTTAGACTCTGAGTTAGTTATGAGATGCTTACATTCTGAAATTCATACTTAATAGCACATAGTTTACTCCTAACCTGACAGTCTAGCATAAACATATCTTTAGAGGCTGTGTTCAGGGTGAGAAATAAAGATCACTATTTTGCTCAAGCACAGTAAAAGAAAAGAAATAAATATCAAAGGTATGTAGAATTAATTCTAAAATTTTAGATATATTACTAGGTTTCCTTATTGAGAAGCACCATAACTTTCATATTTCCAAAAAGCATCGTGAGTTTCATGGATATATATTTCCTTTTGAAAAAGTAAAACTGAAATTAAAATATCATCGGATATTACATGTTGACAGTTACAACGAATCTTTAAGTTCATAAAGTTTTGACACTAAGCCTCCAGGAATTTTCCTAAATGTGGTGTAAGTCCTTTATAACTTTTTACTTATAAACTTTGTAATTTGGTTAGGCCAAATATCCAATTCTCATTTTAAATGCAAAAATGATTAGCTAGTATAGTATTTACAGTAAGTCTTTTCTAAGTTGATTATGCAATTTGTAAGGAAGATAACATCATCAAATTTTAAACACCTTTCTTGTTAAGCAAAACCAAATGTTTAAATTAAATGTAAGCACATTCTCCATATTTTCATCTGTAGAGAAGAATGACAGTTTTGTTCAAAAGTATCAACAGCTCAGATTTTAAAATCTAGGATAACTCATAGGACTAAAAGAAGAACTAAATCTAAAATCTAGAGTGGTTTTATTATTCTTTCAAGATGTGATCTTGGGGACTGGACATGGTGATGCATGCCTGTGATTCCATCTGCATGGGAGAGGGAGCTAGGAGGAACACTGTCCAGGGCCAGCCCAGGCAAAAACAAGAGACTGTCAAAACCAAACTAAAGCAAAAAGGACTAGGGATGTAGCTCAAGTGGTATAGCACTTGCCTAGTAAGCATGAGGCCCTGAGTTTAATCCCCAATACTGCCAATAAATAAATAAAAAAGTAATAAAATTCAAAAATGTGAACTTGGCAAATCCCTTCCTCTCCTGCCTCCTGCTTTTTTTTTTTTCCATCCAGAATGAATCCTTTGGTCTAGTTTAATTTTTTTAACTTTTTTATCAGCAGAAGCATCTTGCAGACCAAATTTTATGTATAAGCTCCACGTGATTTCAATTAAATAACAAAAACAGAAGCAGTAATAAGAAAGGAAGGCAGCAGTATATGTGTGTCTGTGTATTTGTGTGTGGGTATGTGTATCAGAGCAAACTCTGGTGCCCACTGCCTTTGGAAAATCATTTAATTATATGCTCTTTAAGTTTCTCCACAATTCTAAAATGTAATTCTTAATTTCATAAATTGGAGTTTGTCCCCAAAGCTTTGAAATCATATCATCTGCCTCCAAAAAAGAAATAATTTATGAAATGTAAGATTACTGTCTCTTTAAGGAGGATTCTAAGGTAAAAAGCCTCCCTTTCATTCTAAAATCAATTATACTTAAGTATAAGACAGCTTTACGATCACAAATAGTTCAAATTTAGGAAATGAATAAAGTGATAAAACTCCAAATTATCCCTCAACAAAACGTTCAGAAAATTTAAAACACTTTTTAGGGAATTCAAATTCCCTTACTCATCTCTATATTTCACTAGGGAAAGGAGATTTATTTATTTATTTACTTACTTGCTTTTGGTAAATGTAAAACTAGACTGTGTTTAAGTGTCTTAAATGATGGTAAATAATGTGGGGTTTTGTTGTTGCTATTTTTTTACTCCTCAGCTTTGGGTAGGGGAAAGTGAACACTCATGGTAACAACTGTTAGAGTTTGCAATCTTAGCCTATGACAATTAAAAAAGAGAAGAGACATGTTCTACAAAATAGTTAATTGCCCAGGAAGAAAAGCCTGCAGGACTAGTCGTCTTTCAGGAAGGGGGGATTTTCTTTACCAGTTACTAAAATGGATTTGATGGTTGTGAGACAGGACTGATGGGTTTTCACTGTGACTAATTTCTGATGTCCTTTATGAGCAAGGATTTCTAAGTACCTAAAATTAAGAAAGTGAACAAAAGCAAACTCTTAGTAATCCCAAAAGGGCCTAAAGTGAAATTGCCCCAGAAATTACCTTATATAGACACTGTGACACAGTTCCCCTTTTGCAAAAGTGCTTAATGAAGATCATTACTTTCCACCTGTCTCGCACAGAGACCTACTTTGTAAGACTTAAGGGAAGCTAATGTACTAGGTCTTGAGACGTCTCTCTGGAACATGAAGTAACTTGTTTTCTAGTAGCTCTGTTAACTCTTGCATTGTTTTGCAGGTCCGTGGGGCCGATGCATGGGGGATGAATGTGGCCCAGGAGGCATCCAAACCAGGGCTGTGTGGTGTGCGCACGTGGAAGGCTGGACAACTTTGCCTACAAACTGTAAGCAGGCGGGGAGACCTAACAATCAGCAGAACTGTTTCAAAGTATGTGACTGGCACAAAGAGTTGTATGACTGGAAGCTGGGACCCTGGAATCAGTGCCAGCCTGTGATTTCAAAAAGCCTGGAGAAACCGCAAGAGTGTATCAAGGGTGAAGAAGGCATCCAGGTGCGGGAGATCACGTGCATCCAGAAAGACAAAGACGTTCCTGCGGAGGACATCATCTGTGAGTACTTCGAGCCCAAGCCCCTCCTGGAGCAGGCGTGCCTCATCCCTTGCCAGCAGGACTGCATTGTGTCTGAGTTCTCCGCCTGGTCCGAATGCTCCAAGACCTGCGGCAGCGGGCTCCAGCACCGGACTCGGCACGTCGTGGCGCCGCCACAGTTCGGGGGCTCTGGCTGTCCGAACCTAACCGAGTTCCAGGTGTGCCAGTCGGGTCCGTGCGAGGCGGAGGAGAGCTGGTACAGCCTGCAGGTGGGGCCCTGGAGCACGTGCTCAGTGCCACATGTGCGACAGGCCCGGCAAGCCAGGAGGCGCGGGAAGAACAAAGAGCGGGAAAAGGACCGAGGCAAAGGGGTGAAGGACCCCGAGGCCCGGGAACTTATCAAGAAAAAGAGAAATAGAAACAGACAGAACAGACAGGAGAACAAATACTGGGACATCCAGATTGGATATCAGACCAGGGAGGTTATGTGCACCAACAAGACCGGGAAAGCTGTTGATTTGAGGTAACTTTTTATTACCATTAACTAACAAGCCTGTCAAGATTGGGGGTTCTTACAGCATATGATACTAACTCCTGGGATACACACGTGCACAACCGAGTGAGAGTCACCCCCAACTTTTAGGACTTTTGAGCTTTTGTGGATTTCTTGGTCGTGTTTCTATTTTCCCCAAGTGTAGGCCCTATGCTACTTGAGTTAATTTAAAATTTCCTTTCAAAGTATAGCAAATGAACAACTCTCCATGAGAAGATACTACCTCTTTAGGTCAACAGTGTTGCTTATCTCTGTAATGCAAGAAAAGAAAAAAATTATTTGAAATTTGGAGTGGGGGGGGTGAATTTAGATACCTATTTTAGTGAGTTAATAGAATAAGGCACACGTTTAATCTTTCCAAGTTTATAGTATTTTCAGAATTACCCTATAAACAAAATCTGCTCTTCACGACCACCTAGGGAGCTATACCTAAGAAAAATTTTCTTGCACATTTTGTAAAATGGAATAACTCTCTCCAGAGAAGAAAACAGGAACCAGCAGAAAATAAGGTAAGTAGAAGGTACTGAATCACCACCAGCCTTGCTTTGAAAACATAATCTGCTGTATTTCCTAGATGGAAATTATTTGGCAAATTAACTGTGGATACATAATGAGTGTATCATGAAAGGCTATCTCATGTATGATTCATGTGTTATGAAAATAACATTCATGCAGATTATGGAAAGGATATGATGTTCTCTGGACATTCTAAATTTTGCTCTTGGATAAATACCAGACCATCTGGGAGTGGCTTTTCTGGATCACTTGCATAATTGCCTTTTCTGAAATATTTATGAAGTTACGATTTGGACTGAACTAAAGAAATTATAGTGTCATTACTGAGAATTTTATATCATATTTATTGTTGAAATGACATTGAGAGTGCCGTATACTTATAATGCAGCCTGTTCTCTTGAATAAAAACACAAGGTAAATTTCACTGAAGTCTCAACCAATATGCTTCTGGTGAGCAACTGAACTGTATTTCTTATGGACCCTGGAAATCCTGTAACAGAGCACATTTTCCGGTTTACTTTGGCAGTTGGGGACCTAAATAAGATTATGTCGCATGCATGCTGCTTGCTAACATCTCTTGCTAGCCTTAGCTTTTTTCTCCCACACTACCATTATCTTGTCTAGTGATTTTTGCTATGCATGAATTTTGAAATATGGTTGAAGACCTTTTTGAAATGATATGGTTTAAATAAATGAGTAAATAATAACAAATAATTCATCTAAGACAACTCCTTTCTCATAATAGCATTGTTGTGAGGGCAATTTTTGGTTATTTTCTACTCCTTCCTTTCTTTGTACTCATATGATTGTATTTTATTTCAGTTGCACAGTAATTTCCTCTTTATCCATTCTGGTGTCATTATCCCAACTCTCCTGGCCTTGCTAAGCATGTGTTTGCTTTGCCTTCACCCTTTAGGTTCCTTACATCTCCTTAAATGTATGTGTATTTGTATCTCTGATTCTGTATCATGTGCATTTTCAGTTCAATCCCTGTTTTATTCTTTTCTGCCTATCCTTACTCTGGTGATTTCCTGATTTTTTTTCTCTTGTTACGTAAGTGTCTTGGCTCACACCAAGTAATTTAGTGAATCTCCAAGGTACTTGAGTTGTCTCCTGCTGTCACTGGGTTACCATGCTGTAGACATCTAATTTAATGTTGTCTACTCAATTAAAAGTGTAATTAGAGTTGGGCGCCTGTTGCTCACATCTGCAATCTAGTTACTTGGGAGACAAGGATCATGGTTCAAGTATAGCCAAGGCAAATAGTTCTCAAGATTCCATCTCCAAAATAACCAGAACAAAATGGGTCTGAGGCATGAGTCAAGCAGTAGAGCTTCTACTTTGCAGGCATAAAATCCTGAATTCAAATGCAGTCCCACCAAAAAAAACTGTAATTAGGATGTTAGCTATCATTGCATAGAGATAGGATTTCCATTTAGTTGTTTGAATTAAGCAAATATACTTAAAATGTGCAGATAATGCAGCAGTTGCATACATTTTATTAGAAATTCCATATGTAACTATTCCAGTAAAATGAGAGTTGCATATGTGTTCTGACTTATTAAGGTATTGTTTACATTTGTTAAATAAATAAATTGATTATTAATATTTCACTTTAATGTGAATTATCATCTATGATTAAGAAAATTGTAGTCTTAATGAAGAAGTGACAAAAATCAGGTACTTTTGCCTATATTTTGCTCAAACATAGCACTATAATAAAAGTGAAGAATGAATCAACCCCATCATTAAAGTGTAGGGCCACAAATTAAGGACAGAGTGATTGAATTTAAAGTGTCTCATCTTCCATCACATCCAGGAACACCTTTACGATGTAAGAGGATAAATAATCATTTATGAGGCTAAAAATATCATATTACAGTAACTACATGAGTTTATCTAGATAAATTTAAGAATCTTAGGGGATTGTTCATAGACAAATAAAGAATTTAGCACAACTGCTGCTGAAATGTGCTAGTTAAACATGACAGATACGATCTGCTTTCTAACAGACTGAAATAAAAAAGAATGGCAAACACAAATGGAATTTTATTCCTTTTTGACAGTAGGAAACAGTCACAGTCCCAAACCATAATTGATACAGATTTGTCCAATATGCTAAAATTAGACCTAACAGATAGAGAAAACTTGGAGGAATGTTATGACTCGCCAGCTTTTGTTAATACTCCGAATCTCCCAAGAGTAGCCTGATGTCTCTGAGAGGCCAAAGCAAGGACACTTCCTTACTGTGGCAGGGCTGGGGAGAAGGGTTGCTGAAATGTCCTTATGTCCTGTTTAAAAACAGAGTGATGTACAAAGTCAGACTGAGCAATGAAACCCACCACAATGTTATTGCCAACTGAAGACTGTCAGCTTATCAGAATGAGGGATTAAAGTTTTGAAAATCAATGGAAGATAATTCTAAATACACATACGCGGGACACAAGAGGCTTCCCGTGAACCACTGACTTCTACCCAGGCCTGAATAGGGTCTTACCCAGCCCAAGAATTGATATGAAAGTATATCAAGCATTTCTCAGGAGGCCAAAAATATTAAAGAAAATATGGTATTCTGAGCCCTAAAGAGAAAAAAAGTCAGTATTCAAGCAGAATGAGTTTAAAGTGATATAACAGAGTTCAGAAAAGCAATACAGAAGAATTTACAGAGCAAGAACAGAAACTGAAAGTCACACTAGAAGCAAAAAATAAAATATTCAGTGGAAAAAGAATCAGTGATATCCAAAGCAGTTTAAGAACACCAAGTAAACTAATTTTTTGAAGAGATAATATATATGGAAACAATAAAGATTACTTTATTGTTAGGATGTTTCTGAAAATAGGACCAGAAAAATTAAAACAAGAAAAAACACAAAGAAAAAGCTTTCTTGAAATTAAGACTTTTACCCATGTATTAACTTTGCACAGGGCCAAAAGTCTGCTAGAAGAAGTTGAAAAAAATGACCTGATGGAAAAACTGACATAGATCAATTTTTCTTACTTATTTAAATAGACTGAGACTTCAAACTGAAAGTCAGCACAATGCTCAGTTATGAAATATAGAAGCGGTCCCTTTAAAATAAAAAAATAAGATAGGACAGGTTTAACTCCACTGTTAGTTAACATTAATCTGTAAGTACTGTTCAATGCAGTTGTAAAGAAAAGGAAATAAAAATTTGCAAGCAAGTGACAAAATTAATTTTTTTACCGGTGTTACAATTATATACTGGTAAACTCAAGAAAAATCAATTGAAAATATAAATAATAAAAAAAGTTCAGTGAGGTAAATGGACACAAAGATGACATCAAAAATTCAATATACTCCATTAGACACAAATAACAATTAAATATGATGAAAACAAAAGAAAAAGACAAAAAAATCTAATTTGTAATAGTGCAAAGCAAAACATAACAAAATTATGTAAATAAACCTAATAATAAAAGTTCAGTACTTAACATCAGACTTGAAAAAGTAGAATGTAGATGTGTGTTTGTCTAGAATATTTAATGAATAAACCTATTTTTTCTACATTGTGAGTATAAAGTTTACAAGGAAAAAAAACATGTAAGACAGGACAAGAAAACACTGAAAAATAAAAAAGAGGCAAGATTAACATGGTAATGACATACATTATATTCTATGGTAATAGCAATGATAATAATGAAAATTTTATGTCAGTAAATGAATAGCTCAAACAGAACAGGATCAAGCAAAAAGATCACCCAAATCATAAAATATGTTGTTCCTGGTAAAATAGTTTTTCCAGTTTGGGGAAAAGATAAAATTTAATTAACCTGGTATGGCTCAATTAGTTTGTCATGCAAAAGAAGGAGGAGATGGCTTGAATCCCTTTGCCAAGTGAATAACAAAATTCAGGTTACTTCAAGACTTAAAAATGCATTTTTTAAAAATGCATTTTTTAAAAATGCATTCAAAAATCACTACAAGGTAATAGATTTTTTTTAAAGTCCTAAAGTTAGGAAGGTTATTCTAAACTAGGCCACTGAGTGCAAAGATCATACAGGAAAATGTTAATATATTTGATTGCATTTTTTTAAAGAAAATTTTGTTTAGGAAAAAAATGTAAATATTAACAAAATTAAAACCCAAGTAGCAAATTGGAAAAAAAAATTACAAATGCATGCAGTCATCAAAGAGCAAATTTTCTTGATGCATAAAGAGATCCTACAAGTCATTAAGAAAAAAAGGTAAAACACCTAATATAAAAGTCAGCAAAGGTTAAGAATTAAAACAAAAGATAATCTTGAGTCATAAGGAATACAAAATTTTAATGCCATTTTTACTTGTCAAATTAGCATATAAATTTTGAAAGCTGTCTCAGGAATCACCAAGACCATCCACAATTTCACTGACTCACAGAAAGACCCTTCAGACTGAGCATTTATTAAAGTGAAAGGATGCAAGGCAAATCAGCAAAGGAAAAGGGAGCATGGGTCCATCCAGAGGAAACCAGGGATAAGGCTCCTGAGTGCCCTACTGTGGAGTCACACAAGGTGCACTTAATTCATCCAACAGAGTTGCAACCACACACAGAAAGCTATCAGGCAAGCTACTTAAAAGTTCAGTGTGCCAAGATTTTATTGGAGATTAATCACATAGACACCCTCTACTTAGCATGCACAAAATTCTAAACCACAAAATTCTAAGTCACATTGTTTATACAATAATTAAGCATTGTGTGCCATTCTTATTATATAGCAAAAACTTCCTATCAGTGTAGAGAGGTGTTTAACATTAAATCCCAGACACCAGCCAAACTCCAGCCCTTTAAGCAAGCTTTGTAAGGATAAAAGTCTCAATCTGTTGTATTAATTCTTTTGTGAACAACAGTATTTAATATTAAAGAAATTGAGGAAAGCATTCTCATACGTTATTGGTGGGGTCAAAAATTTAAAACAATTTGCTTGAAATATAATTTTACAATGTATCAACAGTAAAAATGCACATTCCATGTGGCAGTGACTTCATTCTAGAAATTCCTTGTAAAACACATCTAAATACACAAATACATGAACAACTTTTATCATAGCATGATTTGTTGTAGAAAAACATTCTAAATTCTTCCAACAAAGGCCTGGAAAATCATGTTGCTTTCAGGTGTGGAACTTCATGCACTTATTACCAAATGAAGAATTAAGTTCTGATTCCACGCAAGGGCAGAAATTGTTTTTTTTTTCCACTCTCTTATCTCAAAACACCAATAACAGTGTTAAAGACTTCTATGTACTATATAAAAAAGGAAAATGAAAAAAAGGAAGTATCCACGTGATAAATCTGGATCTCCCAGATGGAGAAAGCAGGACCTGGAGCCTGAAAGAAACTCCCAGTAAGCAACCAATCCACAATCCTGGAGGGTCAATCTAAAGATCCTTCTATTGGATCATTTCAATCCGGGAAACATGGGCAAACCACAGACGGGGGTGTGTGAGGAAGGTCCTTTAAAAGCCAGTGTCCCACTCCAGAAATACTGAGAATAAGTAAATACAGGAGTATAAGTGGTAGAGGAATTAAGGAGAAATATTCTTTTCTTGGTCTCCTGGCTGAGTGAAGATGCGGGAGGAGATGGGAAGGGAAGGATGGCAGCCATCTCCTGATTGCAACTGCATAACCCCGATTTAAGGCTTGTTGTGAGCAATCCACCTCCAGAATGCTTTAGCTCTCTTGCCTCACCTTCTTCCGAAATAAAGACCCCAATCTGCACATCAAAAGTACAAAAAAGTTTTAGGAAAGTGCATGAAATGTGCTATAAGTAACACAAGAAACATTTAGTAGAAGTAGTGTTGACATTTGAAAATATCTTCCATTTAGTGAAATTTGTTTTGTCACATTGTCTGACAAAGGCAATTAATTATAATTACAATTCCAGTGGAAACATTGCCAAGAAATGTGGGAAATGCACCCCAGTAAATTCCTGAGGGAATAAGGATTTTAAAAAGATTTTTGTTGGCTAAGCCAAAATAAGTAAATCTATCCAGCTTTTAGATAACTACATAAAGCAAATATTGCAGATGAAAATACATAAGAGTGGAAAATGAAGATGAAAATAATCTCATAACCCCTACAATACTGACACATTGGTCTATTTGTCCCTTGTTTCTCTTATCAATTTCATTTTTTCTTTTAAGTCTATATAAATTCAGTCACAACATTTCAGATAGTGTTGAATAATGCTTTTCAAGTCACTTTCTGATTATTTTTTTCTCAGACTTTTCTGACACATCCTCTTTCACCTTTAAAATTAAAATTATTGACCAGGAAAGTGTATTTCTTCTCAACACAATCTCTCTATATCTGTTTCTTATTTTACCTTAGAATGCTAGTGACTAACTGTACCAACCTTCTGTTTTAGAATTGCTTTCTAGAATGGTGACACAAAACTTGACTATAAAGCTGCAGGTTTACAATAGTCTGAAAACTGGCTGAATCATCGTTTAGGAAAAATAAGTGCTTAAATAAGAATAGAAAAACCTAAGTACTCATGACCACACAGTGTTGAACAAGTAATTTAAGCTTTCCTAGACTTAGTATTCTCATCTGTAAAACTGTATGTGGGGTGGAATATGCAGTGATGAGGAAGAGAAGGAAGAGCTGAAAATCTATAAAGCCTTGCAAATTTTGTGATTCTAAAGAACCCTGAACAAAAATCATACCTAAAATTGTGGACACAAAATCCTACATGACTTTCTTGGGAGAAAGTTAATTAATTTTCACCACGTTACTCAAATCAGTTAATATAGAAAAGGGGTGAATTTTCATGCAGGGCATACTAAATTATAGCTCTCCTTGGTCTTGAGAGTACTTGTCTTTTTCTTACTCGATGTGCCATATGGCCACTGAAGGCCAGTCCTATGCTATGACTGTGGGAACTGATGAAACTGAAAGTTTAATCCAACCCTTACCAAAAAGAAGGGATAAAATTGCCCACTATTTAAAGTAACACTGACTACATTTAGGTTATTCAGAATCCATTTATAAAATTACTATTTCTCATGAGTACATAGCAGGCTGTTAAACGTAGGAACTTTCTTTTATCCCAAGTGAAGATATGCCTGCCAAATGTTCGTCCTCATTTCTTATGAGCATGTGTCAGCTGCCTGTTGACCATGCTTGACTGAAAAGAGTCAACATGTTCACATTCTAGAATAGGTAGTCAATGACTAAAACAGACAACCTTTGCTTCTCTCAAAGTGAAGAGGTAACTGTATATTATATCAGACTTCCAAATCCACCCTCAAGCCTTCTCCAGCTTGCTTCTGTGCCCCAGGCTGACTTCCAGCCAGAACATTTGTGAGATTTTCTAATTGTCTTCTTCCTGGTGGGATTGTACCGGTGGGTGGCAACAGCAGTATATCGGAATGTGGGAAGAGAGAGAAGCTGAGGTTCAGCAGTAGGCAGAGTTTCCTTAACAAAAGCTGTGGTTCCTGTCCAGTAGCCCTCTCCTCAGCTCTAGTTCAACCTCCCGTTCTGACAAAATCCTTTTCCCTTGATCCCGTTACCACCAAAATAACTGCTGTAGTTAAAATTATACAGCAAGACTTTTTCTTTTTCAGTTCCCATTTAACATCCCTCTCTAACCATGACATTTTTCACTTCAGACTTATAGTTGAGTTTATACACACCTCCCATTTTCATCTGCTTTCTTAAGTTATTATTCTAATTTGTTTCTGTTGCCTTCTATTTCCCTTAGTTTAATTTCATTCCTTGAGAAAAATGTATTGTACTGAAAACACCAAATAGCTCATTCATATTATTTGTTAAAATTGTATTTTGTTAAGTATTGAAAGAGTCTCAGAATTTATAATACATATTTTCTAAGGACATATACCAGTACTTATCTACTTATCAGATTACATTCATAGTCCATGTACTAGCAATAGGTGAATGGAAAAACTATTTCATAGAAAAAAGCCACAATAGTAGTAACTTGCAGAGTCTCCATTTCCCCTACAACAAGACCTAGTACAAAATCAGCTCCCAGTAATTGTTAAAGATCCTTCGGTGAATAATAGGAAGTCAGCTGAGATGTGTGGTAAAATAGAAACTTCTGAGGTATGAAAAATATAAAACATGTACAAGAATAACCTTAAGAGGCATGTTTATTCAGTTAAGAGAATATAAAAATATAAGGCTAGGGATATAGCTCAGTGGTAGTGTGCTTGCCTAGTACGTGCAAGGCCCTGGGTTAAATCCCCAACACTGCAAATTTAATTAATTAATTATCAGTCAGGTGTGGTGGCTCACTTCTATAATCTCAGGTACAATGGAGGCAGAGATTAGAGAGGATTGTGGTTTGAGGCTAGCCTGGGCAAAAAGTTATTTAGATCCCATCTCGACCAATAAAAAACTGAGCATAGCAGTGTGTGCCTGTCATCAGAGCTATGTGGGAAGCATAAATAGGAGGACTGTGATCTAGGCACAAGACCCTATTCAAAAAGTAACTGAAGCATAAAAGGCTAGGGGTGTGGATCAAGCAGTAAAGTGCCTGCTTACCAAGTGCAAGGTCCTGTGTTCAAATTCTTGTACCACAAAAAAGAAAAGAAAGAATAAAGAATATATTCATTCATGTCTCATGTCATTCATGAGACATCATTTAGAGTATATCTCAATATTATGGTGCCTGGTTAACAGAAATAATTGTTGCTGCATAGTTAAGAAATATATTTTTCTGTAAAAATTTTTTAAATGTACTATTTTTGGTATTGTAAATGCACTCTAGTGTTTTCTCAGCATTTGTTTATTTAGTTTAATCTTTGTTCATTATAAATGCCTCTACTTAAGTTGTTTGTCATTTCTGTTTCTATATCATGAAGACTTCAAGATGTTTAATCATTAAGATAATGACAAACTAAGGACTAATATTGTCGATGTCTACCTATATACTTTTAGCAAATTCAAAGTGACCAGCAGGGTCATTTCCCACACTCTAAGTTAAGACCATTTCATCATGGCCAGGGTCTCTTCACCTGGCTCAAACATCAAGTACTTCCTATAAACACTTTTTAATCACTTTATTAAGGTATGATTGGCATATAAAAGTCATATATATTTAATGTGAGGTCATATGCCACATATAGACTACAAATACAATGCTGGTTCCATTAAGGTTATAATGTGTCTGAAAACTTCCTGCCACCTGTTAACATTGTAGCCACTGTAACATAACAGCAACATATCACTCACATTTACACCTAATTGTAAAAGTGTATAAAAGTATAGCACATACAATTGCATATACTAAGTGTACATAGGCTATATCATGTAGGTTTGCATAAATATATTCTCTAATGTTTGCATATGTATGAAATCAACTGCTGATAAATTTTTCAGGTGTCTCCATCCTTAAGCTACACATGAGTGTATGCAACTATCTGAGTTTTATAAAAGAATGTATCTGTGAAACCATCAAAACTGTAAACATACCCATTATGTCCCAAGGTTTCCTCTTGCTACTTCTGTTATTACATAATTATTATTTTGTGTAGTAAGAACACCTACCATAAGATTCACTCTTGTAGCAAATTTTAAATATACAATTTAGTATTGAGTATTTTTGTTTTCAACAAGAACTCTATTACAGGACAATTGAACAAAAGGAAGCTCTTAGGTAATATTTTAAACCTTTGATGTTTAAGTGGCAGGAAGGGATTTGGAGTTGTGTTCCCACATAAACTTTACATATGGTCCATTCCACTTCCATCACTTTTCCTGGTAGCTTTATTAATATCTCCCATTTGATTGTTCTGTTTGGTTGGATGGTTGAGAGCAAGTTTCCTATGGGAACTGGCACTGCCTTGAGCAGTCTGGACACAAATTGGGGCAGTGACCTTGCATTTCCTTGTCAGCAAAAGTGATCTCATCCATTGTTCTCACTTATTTGCTGGAATTCAAGTAGATTGATATGAGTAGTACTGCCTGTCCCTCTGGCTTAAATATAACAAGAAGGGTTTTAAATGGGAGGAAATATTTTCAAAAGGAAAAAAAAATTCCCATAGGATAAAGAACTAAATAAATCATTTCTGAAGCACTGCTTGTATAACCTAATTAAGAAGAGACTTACTCTTTTAGAGTTTGCTAACATGTTGCAGTAGTAATTCGTGTGTTTACTTATTTGCTTCTTAAAACTGTTGCTCACCTTCTGGTCATTATTTAGACTTACACTTACATCGTGCTACATCCTTTATTTTTCTAATCTTGTATTCTTTTATTATGTGATAAGTTTTATTACCTTTGAAGGTAACTTTTTCTCTACTTAGAACAAATGTGTGGTCACTGGTACTAGATTTTAAAAGCATATGATTATGGAAAAATTTGTTTGGGAAGTCCAGGGTAGTAATTGAATTGCAAATGACAGAAATAACTGTGCTTAGTACAAGAAGGCTTTGTACTATAAAAACCGTGGAATGTTGACATAAGCATGTGTAGTGTAGTGTGCTGGAATAAACAAGACAAATTTGTGATAATGAAAATCAACCACAACTACCAAAAGTTAAGGTTGCTCTAGTTTTTCTCTTTGACTTTATAAAATGACTCAAAGCTTTCATAAGACTACTACCTGTCCTATATAGAAATATGAATACACATGTATTTCCCTTGGTAGAGGGATAAGAATGAAGATAGATACTGAACTAGAGATCCACATTCTAGCTCAAGAATAATAAACATGAGTTTGCCAGAAATTAATTTCAGTAGTATGAAATTTGAATGCATTTTGAATTTCATAAAGTTTTCAAACAGTTTTATCAAAGTTGCTGTTCTCTAGTAGGTTATATTCTATCAAAGATGTGGCAAAGTGAAATTAAGTTAGAAACAAATGAAACAGAACACAGAGTTCCACCTTTGTATAAAGCCTTGATCCTGCCTTGCCGTCTTTCCTTCCATTTATAAAAGATTAAGAGAAAATACATAATATTACTTTAAGTTACTGTAACTCTACAGTGACCAGATATTTTGTAACTTTTATGGTTTGTGTATTGTAGAGTTCAGAGTTGGTAAAAATAAACACTTCATGAAATGAATAAATCTAAGACAAAAAGAACTAAGAACTTCAAGAGAATGACTACATCAGGAGTGGACAGTCATGGCCACATGCTCCTGTAAACTCAGTACTTGGAAGGCTACGGCAAGAGGGCAAGGAGTTTGAGGCTTACATAGTGAGACTGAGGCTAGTTTGGGCTACATAATGAGAACCAAACTAAAAAAAAAAAAAAAAAAAAAACTAACAAAGAAAATATCTGGAGTAATTTGATAAAGCAATATAATTTGACCCAGTTTCTGGAAAATGGATTGTAGTTGCCAAAAAATAGGTGAGAAGTATATGAGAAGACTGAGCATTTTAGGTCAAACTGGATTTTTTTTTTAAGTTTCATAAAAAGAATGAGTAAATTATCAATAGAGGGCAGGAAGATACTGGTATGACTCCAATTAAAGGAGCTGGTGGCAAAGAGCAGCAAATAACTTTAGAAAGGAAGCCTCATGACATGGATAAAAAGGCAAAGGCTTTTTTTTTCAGTAAGCTGGAAAAAAATTATGTTCATGAACAGGAATTTGGCAATGAAGACTGAGATGAACAAGCTGAGGAAGGCCTGGATCAAGGTATCATTATGGAGATAATAGGAGTTCTACAGATAATACAGGATAAACTCCCAAGGAAATTCAATCTTAGCAATTTCCATTTAATAGTTTTATGACATCTGATTCCTGCCTGGTCCAGCCTCCAGCCTCTGGAGTTCTGACTCATAAAACACAAAATGACAAGGTGGACGGGATAGCAGCAGAAGCAGCAGAAACAATAAGACTTAAAGTCACCTGTCCTGTTTTAGTAGTCTATTATTTTGTCTCTCAATATGTAGACTTCAGGTTGGCCATTTTATTTGGAATCCCATGTCCTAAATAGACCAGAGCTGTGATGTGCTGAGATGTCTACAATTGGCCAAAGCATTGAAGCTGATTCCTGTCTGAGCCTGTGTATAACTTTTCACGATGGTGACAGCCAAGGTTTCCTTCTATGCCTTGTTGAACACAGACAGCACAGGTACATCACTTTTGATTATTAAAGTTATGTGTGCTAGCCCAACTGCACATGTCCTAGGTTTTACCCTCATGAAAGGTAGACAAAGGCATGAGAAAGAGAGTGCTTTTTAATAATCACTCCATTGTAGTCACCTCAATTCCAAATTTATTTACTTTTTCTAATTCTGTAATGAAGTAGAAAAAGTTTTCCACGGGGGTGTGGCATAGCTCTTTTCTTCTAGACGATGAATAAGGAAGAAGAGCTTCTAGCTATGTAGTTTAGGGAGAGTGGGAAGAAGGCAAAAGGCAAGAGAGGTTCCTATGGTACAAAAGTTCAGGAGCATTCACTTTCAGTGTATCCCCAAGAAATGTAACACTCTCCTTAAATTTTGCTTGTAGGTACTTCTTTGCCTTACCTGTGTCCCACTCTGATTAGGAATTAGGAATAGGAGGCTGAGGATTCTCGTATCTTCTCCCTCTAAAAGCTTTTCATCATCTGCAGTTGCATATTTATTCAGTAAATATTTGATGAGCTTCTATTATATGCTTAATTTTTCCTTCAAAAATAATGTTTTAATAGCACTGATCTTGATGATCACTGGCCTTATAATTTACATAATCTGAATCCACTAATATTTTAGGTAGGTGTACAAATCACTTTGAGGCATAGGGAACTCATACAAAATCATGAATTACTGTTTCTTTGAGTCTCTCTTTGTGGGGAAATATTTAATCCTTTGACTCTGTGGCCTTTGTTTTCTTCCTGAACCAGAAAAATGTATCTAAAACCTTTCTATATAGTGCCCATATTATGTCATACTTTCTCTACTCAGTCAAAATTTAACTGGGATTTTATTTTGCTCCTCTATGGTTCTTGATTACCTAACAAAATAACTTTTACAATGTAGTCGTGGATATATATGGCTCATTGCTGTACTAATACAAAATAATATTGACTAAACAGTTTTAGAAAGTTAGGCAGCTTGAAATGAAAGAAATTAACGCAAGTGAGTCATGCTAGATTTTTGGATAGTCTGCTAAGAGTTTAGAAACTAAGTTATATTAGACATTGGAGAAAAAGTTTTGTGCAGTGGATATAACAGAACAGCATATCAGCTCAGATGGCCTGGAAGCAAATCAGAAGTCTACCATGTATTTCTTAATTCTAAAATGGGAGAGCATTTCTGCATTATCTATGTGTCTGGATTATTGTGAAGATGCAAAAAGTTTACATGTAAAATTTCTATGTAGATTGTGAATGGCTGAGCAATGATGAGACAGAGTCTCACTATGTATAACAGATTGCCCTTGACCTCACTATGTAGCTTGTGCTGACCTTGAACTCTTTGGATCTTCCTGCTTCCACTTCCTAAATGTTGGGATTACAGGAATGTGTCAACAGACCTAGCTTGAGTTTTTCATTAACAGTAAAGGATGACTACAAAAATAATTAGTTGGCAAGGATCATAGTAAATGAAGAGGAAAAAAGAGGAAAGAAAGTATGCAACTATTTCCTTGTTAGTCTCTTTAAATCTATTTCACAAGAGTAGAGTAATATTCCATGGGGACTTATAAGTGTATAAATACTATATATGAAATTTTGCAAATTAAAATAAGCATCTTACTTTAAATTATATATTTTTAATATACTACAGTGAGACCAGTTGTAAGAAGATGGATGTTTATTTTATAAGTATATACATTTTATGTACAAATATGTCTTTGCGCAAAGCTATAGAATCTCTGATTCTACTCGTACTAGCTAGGAAAATGCTTTAAACTTTAGAAACATCCAGAATATTAGTAAGGTGTTATCTTTAGCTCTGTTCTGTAAGTCATAAAATGAAATTATTTTTGCATAAAAGTCATGCTATCATTGCAAGGGTAATTGAAAATAATTTTGTGTGATTTGTGATATTCAAGAAATCTAGTATAAATCTTTGATGGCCAATATCATTGAATATTTTAATCTTCAAATAAACCATAGAGATTTATCTGAAGAAAGCATTGCTGTATAACAATTTCCATTTATCGACTTAGCATTTCTGAATTATTTAATCCATAATTAATTTATGTTCTAACTTGTAAAGCTAGATACAAGAGATTTTGTTCAGGGTTTTATTCCTGAAGTTCCAGGAGTCTGCATTTCCAGAAATATCTATAAAGACAGAACTTTGCAACTTAATTCAATAGGTGGTGGTTTTGATGTAGTAAAAAAAGATTAATCAAAACAAGGAAAGCAAAATAAACTAAATTCACAATTAAAAAATAAAGATATGATAAATTGTGAAGAAATTGTTATTAAAGGAATATCATAATAAGAATGATATAAAGTTTATAGAATATTTTAGCAGGAAGAAAGGAAAATGTAAAAGTGAACTAAAAGGAAAAAAAGGACTGAAATAAGTAGAAACTAGTTTAAACTGAATTTGTCATGATTTGGATAATATAGTGTTGAACCAAACACAATGGATTAAATCTTGTAATGTTAATTTTGACAACTGTATATCAGGGTAGAAAAAAACCCGTAAAGTCAGTATAAATGATGCATGTGACATTTTAGAATTAGATTTACAAATTTGATTACTGAAACTGTTTGCATTTGAACAATAAAAGCAGTGTGTCTCTTCATAATAGCATTCTGGTGACATAAGTTTCAAAGCTTCATGTTAACTCTTACTTTCATTATGAAGCTGACAGTCTGGAGGTCAGACTGCCCAAGGAACCAGAAAAACTGAGATTGAATTGTGGAATGGGGGCACTTGTCCTGTATTGTTGCTATAGGCAGAGTAGAGTAAAGTGAGATTTTATTGCCTACTGTGGACATTTACAGAGAACAGCTGATGGAAAAATTCATGTTGGATGAAAAATGCTGTCATCTTGGAATGAAATGATTTGCCTTGATTGCACTATACTTATTTGCCTTGAACAATTAGCATAAGCCTTAAATCATTCATCTGAAGTATTTTGCCAACTAGCTTATGAACTATTTGAAATGTATCTTGAATTCTAGTTCCCTATCCCTCTACTCTGAGTAGACTGTAAGATGTTTAGCATGCAGCTGTTGTCTTAACAACTCATAACTACAGCCTTGAAACTGCATTCTATACAGGTTATCTCTATTAGAAATGTCCTGTTGGCCATGACACTTTTGAAGGTTGGAATTTCAGGTATGCCTTATTTATACCTGTAATCCCCTTATATTGTATTTATTATTTTATTAATTTACAAATGCATGATAGTACTTCTAAGTGTAAATTGAGCAAATTAAGACAGTAACCTCAATCTTAAGTATAACATTGATTTATAAAAAAGTTCTTGTGAATTTTATCCAGAAGTATTTTTAAAGATGAGATAGATGAGAATATTTTAGACTTGTAAAAAAATGCTATATAAAAAAAAACTAGAGGCTAGATTGCTTTAATTAATGGAAATGATTATTGAATATTCATTGGAATTATAAATAGGGTATATGTAGTGGGGGATATATAAAGTAAGAATAAAATCATTAGTTACTAACATAGCTAGTTTTTATTGAAAAAAATTGTCACATTATTAACCAGGTGTTTGTCACCACATGGTTTGCTGTTATCAATATCAACTTACTCTCCTCATCTGAGACAAGTAGACTGGATACCAAGAAAGTGTCAAACCAAACTACAGCTTTGCTCTGTGTAAAAGATGCACAGTACCTGCTGGGTGGACATTTTGTATTAGCAATTTTGGTGTGAAGTTGGGACGTAAAATAATTATTAAATTGCCTCAGAATTCTTTACTGAGAAAATCATAAATATTTAAACAGACATACATATTAGACTAGCTGAATATTATACCTTACTTCTTTATGCATTTGCCTATTCTCTTACAAGTACAAAAATTAAAGAACCTACTATTTATTCATATGACTATTTTAATTTTAAAATCTAGAAAAGATACATAAATCATCTAAAATTATCTTGAAACCTAGTTGTTCATGCCTAAATATAGAGGCAAAGATCACCAGTTAGGAGCATTTGTTGCAGTCATCATTATTATAAAATTACATTGAAATTTACATCTGAAAGCTTTGAAACTCCTTCGTTTGATTCAGTGCGTTTGAAAATCCAGTAGACTGCAACAAGAATGAATGTAACCAATTTCCTTGTGTTTCTTATTTCCTGGTGATAAATCTTTGCCTTTGTGGTATAAATATTGTTTGTATAATGTAATTATATTTAAAAGTATTTTTTAATACTCTTTTTAAACAATAAAATAGATTTATTTTTGTGATTGTCTAAATGTTACGTTACTATCTTTAAACTTAGAACAATATACTTAAACAAAGAGAAAAAGTAAATCTTGCCCTGAAATAACCACTATTAACTGTTTGGGGGTCTGCAACATGTTATATATCCAAACTCATAATTTGACATAAATTGGGTTATATTATACATACTACATTTTTTTCTCCCTTTCTTTCATGTTATTAACACATTAAGTGTATCTTCATTCCATTCTTTCATGGAATATGAGTATGATATCAATGTACACATATATACACACAAGTGACTTATTTTGCTCATTGATTTTTGAAAAACAATGGCTTTACACCTTACACCCTTTCTGCATCTCATTGTTTGCTAAATAATGCTGTGTAGAGACCCTTCCCATTTATTCATAAATTCTTCTTTTTCGGGGCATTAAAATTATTTCTTGTTTATGGTTACCATAAACAAGCTGGCAATAAATATTCTACTATAAATGCCTGTGTGAATTGATATTTTTATTGTTATAAGGTATGTTCCTAGATGTGGGATTTTTGAGTCAAATTAAATTTAGAATTGAAGATATTTCTAGAGACTTTTCCAACAGGTAGCAACACTAACATTTCCATTAGCAATGTTTAAGTGCACCTTTCCATCTCATTCCTGTACATGGGGGCACTTAACCATGCCAATCTCACGCACATCCAGTGACATCTTATTTTTACTTGAATTCTTATTTCTCTGGGTTCTGAATCTGAACATTTTTTCTTTTATATAATACCCTTTGTGTTTTCACCTTATCCATCTATTTAATAAACAAAAGATATGTAATTTTTTCTGTTTGTGAGTTTCTTATCAATTTGGAGTAATCCACATTATTTTATAAAAATTAAATCTTTATATGCATTAATATTTTTCAACTCTGTCATTAATTCATTGATTAATGCAAGCTTCAAGTTTTAAAACACCAGGTATGTGTTTCATTTCTGTTGCAACTTCTGCATTTTCTATTGAATATAAGGTGGCAATCCTAATAAAAAATTATATATTTAGTTTTCTAGACTCTCTTGAAAGATATTCCATTATTTTAATTTTAAATTTATGCATTTTATCTGTCTTGATTTTGGGATGTGTATAAGAGAAAGCTTCATTTTTCATTTTCTTTTCTTTGTATATCTGGTTATACTAGCAGCATTTCAGATGGATCACATCTTTCCCACTTACTTGGGACATCAATTTCTCAGATTTTCTGGGGTAGAATTATGGATTCTTTACACTGATTGATTATTTGTCTGCTCCTATCCATGTCGTGTAGATTTTTCTACAGTGACTGTATAGAATCATGCTGTATTATCAATGGTGAGCATTCCCCTTCACTCTCTTTTTTCATTATGATTTCTTAGCTGATAATGAGGTCTTCAACTCTAACTCTATGAAAAACTGTGCTATAATTTCTAATTGGAATAATTTATCTTGATGTGATGACAAATTCCCACAAAGAATGTATTGTCTATTCTTTCTCTCTCTCTTTTTTTTTTTTAACGGTACTGGAGCTTGAACTCAAGGCCTATACCTTGAGCCACTCTGCCAGCCCTTTTTTGCAAAGGGTTTTCTCGAGTTAGGGTCTCGCAGAACTATTTGCCTAGGCTGACTTTGAACCGTGATCCTCCTATCTCTGTCTCCTGAGTAGCTAGGATTACAGGCATCAGGCACCAGCACCAGGCTGTTCTCTTTTTTTGATGGTACTGGATTTGAACTCAGGACCTCACACTTGCTAGGCAAGCACTTTGCTCTTTAGCCATGCCCTCAATACTTTTTGCTTTAGGTACTTTTCCAGTAGGGTCTGGCATTTTTTGCTTCTACTGGTCTGGGCCATGATCCTCCTACTTAAGCTTCCCAAGTAGCTGGGTTGACAGGTGCATACCACAAACACACCAAACACTATCATTGAGACAGGGTCTTGCTAACTTTTTGCCCCAGCTGACCTGGAGCCATGATCCTTTCAATCTCTGCCTTCCAAGTATTTGTGATTACAATTGTAAGCTGTCACACTTACCCATGTTCTCTACTTCCTTTGCTCTTATAATGTGTGTTGTATTTTTAAATAATGTAGTTTAATGCAGATTCTGAATATTTCCTACTATATTTATTCTTAAATATTTTATAGTTGATTTTTTACTTGCTAATAATAAAATATTTCCAGGTCTAGGTGCTTATTACTAATGTAAAACTTAGATTTTTGTATATTTAACTTCTATCCATCCACATTGCCAACTCTTATTTTTGTTTGTTTTTGTGGTTGGTTTTGTTATTTGGTTGGTTGGTTTTTGAGACAGGGTCTCAAAAGTTTTCAGCATGTGTAAGGCTGACATCAGCAAAACAATTTTCTGTCTCATTTTTTCAGTACTTATGTCAGTAATTTCATTTATATCATATTTTTTCTTGCATGAACAAAGTTTCAACAATGACAGCAATCAGAAAAATCATGTTTCTCCTTGGGGACTGCATTTAGGTTTACTGAATAAATTAGTTTTTATGTTGGTACTGATAAGAAAATATGCGATCAATATCAGGGCCCCTTAACTGTAATACGTCTGAGTCTTTTTTATCTTCAGAAGCTCGAAAGTGCTTAGGCAAACTCAAGTTCTTTGTGTGCTTGAATTGAGATTAACCTATTATAAAAATAATTAAAGATAAGAGGCTTTAGAACATTGTCTGCACTGCAGAATCTACGCAAATTGAATCTGTTTAAGGAAATGTAGACCATTAGTAGTGTAGACTTTTTGCTCCATTAATTCCCACTGGAGCCCAGATCTGGCAATGAGACCTATTGGTCTTCAAACACAGTAACACACATTCTTCCCTCTGATTACTAATTGAAGAGAGACTTTTCATAATGGTAATTTTCAATTAACCCTAGCTCTTTTAAATACCTATTACTTAAAGAAGAGTAAGTTAAGCACTTAATAAAAAAATTATCCTTAATTTTCTTTTATCCTACTTTAATTCCTAATTAGGTAGACATTAACATCTAACAAAAGATAAATCTAATATAACAATAAAGGCATTGGTGATTGTTGATAATCTCTGTAAATAAAATGCTTTAGTATAAAGTATTTGTGCCCTTTGCTAGCAATAAAAAAATGTTAGAAATTTATTTATCTATTCCAGGTCTCTGTTCACATTCATATGACATAAGTTTTGTGTTTCCAATAAGGACTAACAGAAAAATAATGTTAAATGAATGATATCTGCAAATATACAAAAATACATAAAAGCAATTAGTGAGGGGAAGAAGATGACATTGTATGAATTTTAAAAACTTTTGTAAAATGGCTATAGATTGAGGTACACAAGCAGCTAGTAGGAAAAAAATGAAGCATAATTTGTATTTAAAGTGTGTATGTGTGTATTTTACATGCATTTATTTCTTCTGTCAACTTCTAGTGCATATTCAGAGTTCAGGTTTATGCACTGGTTCTATAAAACAATTCTACATGGGCCAAATGCTGAGGAGCAAATGAAAGTTTCTTTTGGCTGAGGAAATATTGGTTCATAGAATATTATTTCTAAAGTTTTCCATTTAAACAATTTGTAATTGTTTTGTAAAGCACTAACATACTATCACTGGGATTTAAAAAAAATATATTGCTTTTGCTATTTATTCAGCATTTGTGTCATTTCTCCTTGAAAAGCAGGATGACAGTTACATTTGAAAGATAAGTCATTTAAGTGAATCATGGTCCTGGTTAACCAGAATAAAATAGGTAAGTAACCAGAGGATTCACAGCCTTCTTCCACTCATTTTAACCTTTTTCTTTCTGCTTTTGTGAAAGAGTAGAAAGAAAAAAAAAACTATAGGCTTAACTTATTTCAAGAAAAGCAATTAGAACAACAAATTAACTAGATTTCCCAGGTGTCTGGAGTGTGAAGAGCAATACTTTGAAGAAGGCTAATGAGGGACTGGACAAAGTGAGAATGAGAGAACATAAGAAATTAAGAGGAAAAAGTTAAAAGAACGTAAAAGTGATCTCCTTTCTGACATGTAAGTGAGTAAAAGAAAGCAAGCAGCTTAATTAGTTCTGTGGGACCCAGATTATCTGGACTCCCTTTATAATATGAGAAAAATTTAGAAAAATCTGGCACTTCAGTTTTTGTTATACCTCTTTTTAAATTTTTTTTCCTTTATTGTGTGCTGGGTGGGGGCACATTGAGGCATTTACAGAGGTTCTTACAACATATCATATATATCATACTCTAATTCATTCCCTCCATAGCTCTCCTTTATCTCCCCTCTCCCAATTCCTGGAACAGATTTAACAGGTATCACTTTTTACATACATGCGTACACAGTTTTACACTGTATTCGTCCTCCCACTGCCTTTCCCTGCTACTTCCCCCTTCCCGGTGGTGCCAACCCCCCCTTCCTTGGTATGACCTGTTCCTCCCTCTTGTTCTCCAATTTTGTAGAAGAAAACAGATAAAAACAAAAAACATGGAGTTTTGCTAGTTTGAGGTAAGGATAGCTACACAGGGAGTTTCCTTGTTATATTCACATGTATATATGTATTATAACCCCAGTTGATTCAACTCCTCTAATCCTCTTGAGTCCTCCCCTTTCCATTGTGGCCCAAGCCAGTTTAAGATTTCTATATTCATTCCTATACAGAGACACATCAACCACATTCAAGTTCTTAGTTTCCTCCCCTTGCTTTATCCCTCCCATGTGTGACCTCCCCTTACTGGGACCCATGTCTCATAATATTGCTGGATGTGTTTTAGGGTTATATTACACAAATGAGGGAGAACATGCCGCTTTTGACCTTCTGAGCTTGGCTGACTTTACTCAAGATGATGTTCTACCATTGCATCCATTTACCTGTGAATGACAGAATTTCATTGTTCTTTGTGGCTGAGTAAAGTTCATTGTATATAAATACCACATTTTCTTGATCCATTCATCAGTAGTGGGGCCTCTTGGCTGTTTCCATAGCTTGGCTATTGTGAATAGTGCTGCAATAAATATGGGTGTGCAAGTGCCTCTGGAGTAACCTGAGTCACATTCCTTCAGGTATATTCTAGGAGTGCTATTACTGGATCATTTGGCAGATCTATTTTTAGTTTGTTAAGGGGCCTCTATACTGTTTTCCATAGTGGTTGTACTAGCTTACGTTCCCACCAGCAGTGTATGAAGGTTCATTTTTCCCCACATCCTCCCCAACATTTATTGTTCTTTATGTTCTTTATGATAGCCATTCTAACAGGAGTGAGGTGGAATCTTAATGTGCTTTTGATTTGTGTTTCCTTTATGACCAGGGATGGTGGGAACTTTTATGTTTTTTATTGGCTATATCTCTTTAATCTTATATCATCCATGGCCTTCATAAAGCAATGCATTAAAAAACATTTATTTCTCCCTCATGAGGTAGCCTTGGATTAAATTATCCAGGCATACATTGTTAGAGAACATGTGCCTTAGTCTGCTACTGCTTGCTCTGGACTTGATCTTGTCATGTGTCCTGCTTAGTGGGAGGTCAGAGATGAAAGAAGAACACCATTCTGAACCACATTCCAAGAGAATTTTCTGATCATAGATTTTCCACTTAAGAGCAGAAGTTAAGAACCAGACAATTCATGAAGGAAAGAATAGCAGTCCTTTGAAACTCACAGAGACTCTTACTAATGTTGAAAATATGCCTACATCAGTACAGCAATGTACATGCAATTTTCAAATGATTAGAAAATTTCTATCCATCTAAAATTTTAGAATAAAACAAAAAGTATCACAAATCAGTGGATAATGGAAATTTATTCTATAAGTGATAATCATTACAATATTTTAGTGACAGGATTGTTTTAAAAAATTAGTTTACAGCCTGATTGTTCACTGTACAACAAAATGAATATCAGTGCAATACTTTTAAAATATTAAGTAGTGGAGTTAATAGAAGAAGACATAAATATTATCCAATTTACCATTTAAAATAATTAAGAGAGGAAATCACAGAGGCCAAAATGATATCATATGGTAGATATAATACCCTCTGTGAACCAGACAAGTCTGGATTAAATCAATGCTTTTTCATGTATTTGAGACAGCCTACATTTATTAGAATTGCCTTACATTGGGAACTGACAAATACAGATTGTCAAAAGAAAAGTGTATGCTCTTCTGCTAAAGAGAGGATCAAACTTGAAAATGAGAATTAATTTAATAATAAATGGGTAAGTTATATATCAAAATACATAGCATGGAATTTGGGTAAAGTAATTACAGATATAAATGAATTTGTTAGTAAACTAGTAAATGAATCAGTTTTAGTTGCATGCTGACTTAAAGCAGAGTGAGGTTTATCTTTGGCAATAGGCAGAGTATAGAATTCCTAGGAGAGCCAGGAAACAAGCTTGAATGTCACATTGCTTGAAGAAATACCACTGAAAAACTGCCCAGTTCCTGGGGAGAGCTGCAGCACAGGACCCAGGCCTTTGCTCATCACTTACTACTCAATACCACTAAATCCAGAAGATGCCTTGTAGCTGGTAAGAGTAAGTAAACACTTCCGGGGCAGCTTGTCTCCACCTCGGGATCACCATGACTCTTAGCTACATGCAGTTGTGGTCACAGATCCTCCAAGCCACATATAGTTGCATTTGCCTCTGGAAATCTAAGCCACATGTGAAACTCAAGTTGCAAGGAGGTAAGGAGCATGTAGTCTTCATCTTTCGTCACTGATGTCTTACTAGCAAAAAGACATGTTTCAAGGAGACTGAAGTATAGTGGAGTAAGGCAACCTATGATATTTGCTATGGCCAGTCTTCTCCTTTAGATATTTAATATGTATATAATTTGGTCTCATTCTAATGTTTTCATGACAGTATCAACAATATACTACTGAAATCACATTGTCCCTTTTACCAAGAAAACTATGTTCAGCTTCTTCCCAAAGTCTCGTGAGTGATTGTATACCATCTTTTGGTGATACTTATTTTTGTAATGAGCTGCAAGGTCATAGTTGTGATATAACTGAGTTCTTTCAGTGTGTATTCAAGTTCCCTTTGTTTTTCAGTTAGAATACCAGTTACTCAGTGTCAGTATCCTCTGGCTAGTTGAACAACCCAAAACTTTAATGCTCTATTGGTTTGAGCTGGTTGATCTGCCTTTATAACACTAGTTAAGGAGACATCCCCATTCTGGAGCAGCAGCTTCATTTTCTTGTGAGGATCAGGACCAATTGCCATAGCTAACTGAGTCAGTGCCCCCTTTCTTTGACAGTTGATTTACTGGTCTGAAGAACCAAAAATAGCTTGTTGGCTCTCACAACTTCCAAATCACTAGAAATATTGTCTCCTAGTAGAAGCATTCATCATTTGGGAATTAAACCTCAAAAGCAGGATTTCCAAAGTTGTAGGTACAGGAGCTAAAGATACTCAAGTGGGACATTAGGTGTGACTCTTTATCCTGACTTTTGATTCCCAGAAATATAACTTTTGTCCATGGGAAAAATAGTACCATACATTTGTTCCTGGTTCAGATAAAGCATCCCAACACTACTGAATACTTCCCAGCTGGCACCTTAACTGAAAGGTCTTTTGACCATTTTATCTTTCCATAGGGTTTATTAGTTACTACCAGATGATGGGGTAACTGTTAGGACCAGAAGATTCCATTATATTTATCATAATGCCTTCATTCATTTTCTATGAAATGTTCCCTCTTCAGAGGCAATAGGATGCCATGCCTATGGGGTAAGGCATTGAATAAATCCTGAGAGGGTGGTACTGGCAGCAGCATTTTCATAGCTAAAATAATTATCTGTTCCTGTGAGATCCTAGTCCAGGATCAAAGGAGTCCAGTGCTCAATCCATCACTGGTTATAAAATTGATTCTCCAGAGTATGGTGCTGCTGTGCCATGACTCAAAGTTGCCCACACTGCCAACAGGATAGACTCTCAAAATGATTGTGCCCAGTTAACTTCAGTAAAGGGAAGTGTTTGGCCCATCTAACACATTTATCCCTGCCAGTCTGGCTACACTTTCCAGGAACAAGCACTGAGGTGACTGGAGAAAGAAAACTTACTGTTATCCATTGTAGGGACCTGAACCAAAATCAAGAAAAAGTATGACTGTATAAAAACTGAGAGTCCCTCTCCTGAATATCTCATGACTATAGGTTCTATTGAGCCATATCAGCCGAGTTCAAAACGGGTGGCACTAAAGCCTGAATGACTGAAAATGCTTTGCTTTGCTGTGGGTTTCTCACTCAAGGCTGCCAATTTCCTCAGTTTACATAATAAGTAGATCAGATCAAAACAGTTAAAAAACGTGTATGTTTCATCTAAAATCCAAGGAGTCCTACAAACATTACACCTCTTTCTTAGCATTAAGAGACTCAAGGTCTATCAATTTGTCTTTCACGTTGGAGGTCATGTACTATGGATTGTGGACACCCAGAAATCTTGATATGGTGGAAGTACCTTAATTCTTATTGGATCTGTTTCTCATTTCACTCGTGTACTTTACCAGAGATTATGAATTATGAATTTATTGGAATGTGGCCATCTCTATTCGTGTCCAGTGGGTTAATGATGTGAGCAAACTCTCTGCAAACTAAACTGAGGCATACAGAATTGAAGTGGCCCTAAGAAGCATCTGAAACTTCCCTAATTCCCTTACCATATGAAAACAAAGAGGAAATATGAAAGGCCAACTGGTTTATAAAAATATGACCATCCTTATTAGTATTCAGAGAAATAATAAGTAAAACAAAGAAGAGTTAACCACCTACCACTCTTCCAGTTTTAAAAAATATATAAAAGTTTGATGACATCTGGATTGGGTTAGGATGTGATGAAATGGGATTTATACACTGTTGATCAGAATATAAAATTAATATTGCCATATTGGAGAGTGATCTGGTAGTACTGTTAAAATATGCTACTCATATTTTAACTAATGAAGTCACTTCTGAAACTCTTCCTAGTGACTCCTTGCATATATGCATATATGCATTTAAATAAATATTAAAGTCTATTTATAGCTGTTTATTTTTATAGATTTGCAATCTCTGGGAAATACAGATAATACAGAATTAAATGCTGGACACTTTTCTTATTCTCATACCAACTCCAAGAATTATATTTTTGATAAAGAAGTGGAAACACTGAGAAAGAATTTGTGACGTGATCCTATAAGGATGGATGCTGCTCATTTCACCTCTACCTAATAAAGGGACTTTCCAAAGACCTCTCTATCCTCTGGATTACCAGCTCATAGAGGTAATTTTGCTCTATCTGGATAGAAATTTCAGGTAGGCAAGAAACAGCTCTCTTAGCATTAATTCCAGAGACTCATAGGCTAGGCTTCCAAACCCATGGACTTTTAGCTCTAAGCCCTGAGAACCAGAGGCATATGGTTCCAAACCTTCAAAGCTTGAGACTTACTTCTATAGGTGCTGAAGGAAGAGGCTTATTGACTAGAGCTTAGAGCATCAACACCTAGTAGCCAAAGTCATACCTCTTGAGCTGAGGTTGTCAGAATAAATAGCTCTATCTCTTCTCCTCTCATTCCTCCTCTCCCTCCCTGTCTCCCCTTCTCTCTCTTTCCCCATCTCTCCCCCCTCACTCCTTCCTCTCTTCTCCCTGTCTCCCTCCCTCCCTTCTCTCTCTTTCTCTCTTTCTCTCTCTCTCTCTCTCGCTCGCTCGCTCGCTGTCTTTCTCTCTCCCCCTCCTAGCAACCAGAACTGGTAGTCCTTGAAGTCTCAGTTACTGTCTTTGCCACTTCCTAGCCTCTGGTCTTCTGTAGGATCAATTTCTCCACCATCTCTCACCCTTTCAGTACCTCTACTGTTTTTCTTAACTTCTTGTAGAGTCTGTCCTCAGTGACACTCTGGAACTCTTCAGCCATCTTCCAGTGTTAAAACTCAGAGTTTCAGGGATGGATAAAGGAAAGGATACTGAAGGGTAAAGAGGATGGAAGTATGCTGCATATACATATATGTGAAGACAGCATAATGAAACCCATTAAACACTGTTTGAAAGAGGGGAGAGAGAGAGAAGGGTATGCAAATATAATGTAGAGGGTGAACTTGTTCAAGGTACATTGTATGCATGTATGATATCACAATGAAATCCCCTCGTTATTAATGTTTAATAAATTTTTAAAAAAAAGAAAAACTCAGAGCTTCATGTACCATCATCCTTAGAGCTCTGCTACTTCTGGGCATTACAGCTGTGAATTTTGTATGGAGCCCTCAGTTTCTGGTGACCCTCTAGAACTCTTTAGCTGCCTCCTCACTGCCAGTGCCAGAGCTAGAAGCTCCTAGTCTTCATCTGCTTTTTATGCAACTTGCTCAGACCACTGTACCAGTAATAAAGACCACAAGTAGGCAAAAGACCATTCAGGTGAAGCCTTTGTTAGGGTCTAATATTGCAACACTAGGGACAGTACATAGGAGAGAAGCCTCCCAGACTTCTACTACTTGGGTAGTAGTCTGATTATATAGCCAAAAGGGGGTGTGTCATGCAAATACAAGTTTCAATTTGCATAAATCTCATCATAGCTTCTAGTTTCATCAAGACCAGTCACAAACCTTACATAAGTGCTAGTTAGAAGCCTTGCATTGCACCAATCACAAGCTTTTTGCTGAATCACTGCTGGGTGAATCTCCTTCTATGCTAAGTGAAAATGAGCAGAATCATCCATCTAAGTTCAGCAATACTTGTCTTGCCTTGAGTGATACCTTTCAAGTTGTCTGGAGTAGTTGTGACTGGAGTAAGGCCTCTTGAAACAGGAGTCCTGTGTTCATAATGGTCCTTTGCAGTTATCAGACTGTCCTCAGAGTGTTCATGGAGTGTTTCAAACAGCTGGATTGCCATGGGTCCAGTCTAGCCTGTTACCAAAGAAGGGGCTACTTAATGACTATTCCTTATTTAGAGCAACCAGGCATAAGGGAAGGATCAAGAGGCTGAGCAGCCAGTTCCTTAAAAAGAAAAAAAAAATTATTGAAAAGTTCTTATAATAAAGATTTAACAAAAGCTTAAGACAATGGTGGAGGGAGGAGTAGAGGAGAATGGCGGAGGGGGTGAAATAAAATATTTTATATTTGATATATTTTAAGAACCTTTGTAAATGTCACAGTGTACCCCCACCTAGCACAACAATAAAAAAAAATAGTGGATGAACAATAAAAGAAAAGGAGAAACCCCCCCCCAGAAAAAGCTTAACACAAAATTAAAATAATCAGCAGCAATTAATAGTGACTCCCAGTGCTTAACCCTTGCCCAAGTACCTTTGGGACAGTTGTCTTCTTCTGATCTGTCTCACTGAAATCTGGAATATAATGGGTGAGAGCTGGTTGACTGACTGCTTTTGTGATGGTGGTGCCCTGGAAGGCTGCAGAGTAGGCCCAGAACTGTCAGAGTTATCAATAATAATGGGTCCTTCCTGCAGATCCTACAAGACCAAACTATGGAGAGTGAGGGCAGCATGGAATCATTTTGGGTGCTATTCAGTAGAGTCACTTGGAGGAGCATGGAATCCTAGCAACAAAAATCTTGTACCTTTCCCTTAGGAAGTTCAGCATATAACAGCTTAAGGCTAAGGACCCTATCAGGAAGGGCTCAAGCCTCTTAGCACTAAGCTGGCAGCATTTATAAAGCGAGAGTACCTATAACAATATTTCTTTAAACTTGACTAATTCTTTACATTTCTGGGTCTCAGTTACTTCCTTTCAGGAGAGAAGGGAGAATGTGTGTGTGTGTGTGTGTGTGTGTGTGTTTGTACTTTATAGTACTTCATAACCAGTCATAGCAGTACATCCTGGATTAACCTATCATCTTTAATACCCTACTGTGTTTATGTATATTACTTTGCTTTATAAAGTTTAAATCCTGGCAAACTGTATTACAATATTATTAAATCAATAAATTTATAATACAAGTATATGAATACAAATACAGCATGCTTAACTAGCGTTTCAAGACAAGTAGTGTTTATTGCTTAACAAACCACTAAATCCGTGATCATAGATATTACTATTAATGAAATTTATCATTAATATGTATTATTTTGTAAACATGTACAGTAATTATTTTCACAAATAATATATAAGGTCTCTTGCCTTAATACACGGTTATTCATTAATATTAGAATTAATATGTTCTTAAGAATAGCCTTATTAATCAGTTATCATAGAACATGAAGCATAAAAATGTTGTAATAGATCCTCTTCCCCAAAATGAAGATCAATATATTTTAAAGTGTCATCTGTATATATTGAATGCATTACCTTCCTCCTCTGAAATACAATTTCATTTACTGTGCACTGAACGTTGATTTAGTTAGATACTTCCTAACATTTACAATAGATTTTCAATGAATGAAAACTGTATTTTAACTGAAAAATATCTTTCCAATTCTTTTAGCTTTGACAAATAATTTGTATAATGGAGATTGGAACATGAGGTTCACTCACACCTGTGATTGTTAAAGCCCCGGTTATGCCCCAGTTTATAACTTGGATTCCGACATGTCTTATAACATCAGATAGGTGTTTAAACAGTGATCGTGGCCTCCCCTTTTTATTAATCTCCCTTAAGCATACTCTTCCATCTACTCCTGTAATTCAAAACAAG